>NC_137813.1:61071864-61081864 GCF_963921795.1 Nannobrachium achirus
GCGAGTGGCCGCGAAGAGCGGGCCAGGGCCGCGCGGCCGGCGGAGCGCCGCGCGAGTTACGAAGCCGTGGTGAATGCAATCGTTATATTTATGCCCAGGCCGTAAGGCCTGGGCAAGCGCACGTTAAACGCCCTGTCCAAGTGACTACAATGGAGCTAATGGCTAGGCTAGGCTAGGCTAGGCTAGGCTAGTAAATAAAGAGTAAACACTTCCGGTCTGCGGCGAGTTCAAAGCGTGACGTAACTCTCTTATCCAGTGGCTGACGTCGCCATCTGGTGGTGATTAGTGTGTGGTGAACTACAAAACGAGCGCTCTTACCGAGGTCTCCCTGAGTTACCCATTTACCCTGTAACATATATATATATATATATATATATATATATATATATTTCTTTTTTTTTTTTAGTGAAATATCCCTTTAAGGCCAATACATCTACAGCTACTGACCCCCCATTTGAATGGGTTTTATGCCAGGGACCCCCAGAAGAGAAGGTTTTATGTGTTAAAGGAAGTCACGAATTGACACGCTGTGAGCTTGTAGATCTGCTATCTTTATATAGCCAACACCAACACATAAATGGACTGTGGTTAAGATTATTGAAATGCTGTATTAACTAGGCCTATACCCTCCCTGACCCCACTTTGAGAACCAATGCAATACAAGCTCCTTTCCGATGTCGGAAAATCCTCCGGATCAAACAGTCAATTTGTCAGCTCCCTTTCTGAAGAAAAGCTTGTAGGCCATACAGGAAGGAACACGCATGGACTTTTAGGAAGACACAGGTTTTAAAGTAAACAGTGCTACAATGAGCCGGTGACCTGGGAGGCAGAGAGGGAGTTTCAAGAATCAAAAGGGAGTGATTTTTCACTTATTTGCTATTATGATGACAAATTGTATCTGTCACCAATGAGTCACTCACTCAGGCAGGTACACGCAGCCAAAGGTGTACAAGACTGCAGGGGTGTCACAAGGGGGGGGGGGGGAGTGGGACTGGGTTACTAGGGCCCAAGGTGGAGGGAGGGGCCTTAATTATTTTATACTTTAGCTATTGAAAAATAGCAGATATACAAGCTCACAGCGCGGCACCGAGTGCTTGTAGATCTGCTATTTTTGAAAAGTTGTGAAAATGTGTACAAATCTTTGAATATATGTATTTTTTAAGCAAACATTTGTAACTCAACTGTTGCTTCTGGGGGGTCCCCGGAACGAAATATTTTGAGATGGGGGTCCGAGACCAAATAAATACAATTTTGGGGTGTCCTTCACATGAAAAAATGGGAGCACCACTGACTTGGAAATATTCAAAGACTTTCATGATTTTTCTTTTTGAAACCAATAATATAATGCACAAACTATACTAATAGAAAGGCTGTGGTCAGAAGCAAAGAGCTCTTAAGGCTTAGGTAGACAGAGCTAGGGATGGGAATTGAATTGATAAGACACCAATGCCATTAACTTTTCTGCTTATCGTTCCGATTCTTCATCCATTCTCTTATTGATTATTACTGTGTGGAAAATAGAGCAGCCCTACACCAGTTTGCCATCCTATACATGTTCATAATCTCATTAAAGTATAGTAATAGTATGTGTGTACACTCACTGTATGTGTCTGTGTATATGGGGGTCTTCCCTTCTCGTACAGCTGCCCTGGTGGAGCCTGTTCTCACTCTTGTGTTTATCGTCTGCTGGCCAAGAATGCAGGTCTGCGACGCTGGCTGTCGCTGTGGGGTGTGAGGGTGTCACCTGATAGCATGGCTGTCGCCTGCTGTTTCGCTGCCTCTGCTACAGTGGTGGAAGAAGCACTGAGGTTTACTTCAGTACAAATCGAAATACTCTGTTACAGTAAAAGTATGGTGTTCAAAATGTACTTGGGTAAGAGCGCAACCAGTGTTGCATTGCTGATTCAATGTTTGGGGGTACGCGATTTTCATGACGCCACGCGCACGTCGCTTAACGCCTACTATAAAGGTCTATCAATATGCATACTGTTGTTTCCTGTTGAGATTGGCACATTTCCTGGTGCAAGCTGCCCACCCAGATCACACATGTCACACGTGTCTTCTTATTTTTTCACTCTCAAAAAGCGCCTGCAATGTAGTGCATTTGAAACGACATTGCCGTGCACATCATGGGGTGATCACTGCTTGCCTCCTGTGAATTGTTTTATTTAAATGTGTGTTTATTTTCTGTTTATTTTGTTGCTGATTGAGGTCAGCAGCCAAAGTGACGTGAGTGAGATGAAACAACCCGGGTGAAATGTGCCAATCTCAACAGGAAACATCGGTATATGCTTGTTTCTTTGTTAAAACAGCCTGTTGTGACACTAACGCGTTGTTGAGGAGTGAACTTGGGGGTTGTTCTGCATCAGTGTATGTCCGTGTGCGTGAGAGGCGTGACCATGCTCAGAAAAGACACGGGACGGAGAATACCTCATGACCAGAGCAATACAACACTGAGTGCCACGGTACCAAGTACTCATTATTTAGTTATGTCCCATTTCACATGTTCATCATGTATGAAAATAATTTGAAAACAGCAGATCTATAAGCTCACAGCGTGTCGTTTCCGCGACTGCCAAAGCATAGACTACTACTGTATATAGGGTTGAGGTGGTTAATGCATGTTTTGTAATCAAACTCTTCAAAGTATCTAGTAACTAAAGTTGTCAAAAGAACTGTAGTGGAGGAAAAAGTACAATATTTGTCTCTGAGATGAAAATTAGAAGGTAAAGTAAAGAAAAAACAACTTAAAATTGTACTTAATAGAATACTCAAGATTAGTTTCCACCACTGCCTGGGGACAGCAGAGATAGTGATGATAATGGGGACAGCAGAGATAGTGATGATAATGGGGACAGCAGAGATAGTGATGATAATGGGGACAGCAGAGATAGTGATGATAATGGGGACAGCAGAGATAGTGATGATAATGGGGACAGCAGAGATAGTGATGATAATGGGGACAGCAGAGATAGTGATGATAATGGGGACAGCAGAGATAGTGATGATAATGGGGACAGCAGAGATAGTGATGATAATGGGGACAGCAGAGATAGTGATGATAATGGGGACAGCAGAGATAGTGATGATAATGGGGACAGCAGAGATAGTGATGATAATGGCAGCAGGCCCCACTCCCCCGAGAGGACCACCTGACACCAGGCTAAACGTGTGCCCTGACATGTAGACGTGTGTCTCTCCCCCCGCACCCCCCCATCCTTGGGGAAACTTGTGCCAGAGATAGCCGAATCCACGGGCTGAGTTGTCAGCTTGTAGATCGGCTATTTTTTGGGTGAATTAAGATTTGATGTGTAGACGGAATACCAGTCCAAGCTAGTCCGAGTAGACAGAGCGCCAACTCAGGTCCATTGGCGAGAAATGAATTTCGGCGCGGGTTATTGTAAAAGGTTCACGGCCCTCGTGGCTTGGGAGCTTTTGGCCGTTGGAGACGACGGAGGCGCGCCGTCTCAAGCGAACTTGTGCTTAATCTAAGGCAGTGTTTCTCAAACGGGGGAAAAAAACTAGAAAATGGCAATATGTTTTTAGTGTTATGGTCAATTATAAAACATTGACAAACTTTGTGTGAACCGGCTCATTTGTAAATTGTCAAACCAAATGACACCAATACCTTGATTAGCACAACTGAATAGAAAGCCACCCTGGCCACAATATAACTTCCGGTTGGTTCTAGCGGAAGTGGCGGAAGTGCTGCGTTTAACGGACATTACGTCATGCGTTGCAGTCTTCCGGTGAAATTCTCACGGCGGAAGTTGAACGGTCTCTGCCTGATATTGTCACCAGGCTTTTCTCTTCGCAGATGAGTAAGCCTGGCTACGCGAGGCTAAAGCAGTGTTTATATGCCATTATGCTGTTTTATTTTGAACATATTGTTTTGAACATGATTATTTTGAACATAACTGGACTTTTGATGTAAGTTTTCCAAGCAAAATGCTGTATTCAGGGGAAGGTGGTACTCGGCTTCATAAATCAATAATGGGGTACTGCAGCCAAAAATGTTACAGAACCACTGATCTAAGGAGTTTAAGCACTGCTTCTCAGCCTTGGGGTCTGGGCCTCCCCTGTGCGAGATCACAGGTTTTCACCAATGTGAGCAAGATTAATATTCAGGGGATATCTTAAAAAGTCCTGTAATAAATTCCTTACCAAAACATTTCTTCACCAATGTGTTTGTAGGTGTCTAGTAACACATCTTACAAAGACTGAAATTCAGTTTCCCTAGGAGAGAACTGTGAATAGTGAAGACTCATCACTAAACCATGTTTTTACCCCAAGGAATGTTTTTCGTGCAAAACAAATGGTTGCAATGGATTCAGAATCCTAGAAAACCCCTAGTGTGACCCCTCACATGCTACTTATAGCATATTTATTTTGGTGTGTTTTATCCTGCATGTTAATTTAACCCTAACCTAGGGTGACCATATTTTCAGCCACTCAAACCAGGACGCAAAACACTATTGCCTAAAACTGGGACCCTAAAAGCAATGCGCACGTTACCGTGCACGCGCGTTCCCATTCTCTAACCTTCGTGCACGCGCACACACGCACCGCAGGGTTGCAAACAGGCAGTGAGTGATTGACAAACGGGCTCAGTATTGAATTCAGACACGCAATGAATTTGTTCCTTTTTTCTGATTGGTTAGGTGAGCATGTTTTCATGAAAAGAACATGATAAATGTCTATGCAACAACTGAAAACAGCTACTGTTATTTTAATTCTGGTGAAAACCGGGACAATTTTGTAGTGAATGTTGAAAACCGGGACATATTAGTGTTTTAGAGATATTTGTCGGGACACCGGGACACGTAGCTTGAAAACGGGACTGTCCCGGGTAAAACGGGACGTCTGGTCACCCTACCCTAACCCCAACTTTCAGCAGCTGTGAAGGATTCTCCTATAGGGTGTGCCAAATGTAGTTCTAAGAGCGGCCATTTCTTGGGTAAACACAGCCTTACACAGGTGTTCTGATTAGACTATAACATTAGTTCTATGCAATCAAACAATTGAAACACCTGTGTTTTTACCCAAGAAATGGCCGCTAAGGACTACAATGACGTAGCCGCTGGCACACACTATAGGGAAACTGAATTTCAGTCTTTGTGAGAAGTGTTACTAGACACCTTTACAAACACATTGGTGAAGACATGTTTTGGTAAGGAATTTATTCCAGGATTTGACACTATTTCTGAAGATATCCCCTAACTATAAGTCGGTTGTTGGTTCTAAATGTTAATTTTGATGTATTGTTGGTTAATTGCCCAGCCCTAGTAAATAGCTATCCTGTTGAGTGCATAATCATTCACAAAGCCCTCAGAAATGCCTGGTTTAGTATTCTTGGAATGTGCTACTGCATGATGATGACACATATAGATACAGTGACTATTGTCACACTCATTTAGAGCTTGGAGAAGTATTATTTTGCATTGGCGTGTCGTATGACAGTAATTCCACCACACCACCAGCCCGGTGAGATGTTTTGTTTTCATACTGTGGCTTCTTTTTGTTTGCTGTTTGCGGTCACTTGTTTGACCTGACTATGCACACGTTTAAGAGATGCTTAATTTTTTTTTTTATTATTATTATTATTATTCCACATAATCGCTGTCCGAAACCAGGTTACTTTTCAGGAAATGGAACCTGTGTTTCAATATATCCAATGTGCTGTAGTTATTAGTCACAAGCTCTTAAAACCTTTCATGGGTTAAATATTTATAATAAAAAAAAAAACACAGACAGACTTAACCGCTTCCAACCGCCTGCCTATTTTGGCCATGGCATTATAGGTGAAAATTCCACAAAACCTTTATTGAACTATGTAAAAAGATGAAATAAGAGGATACTGTACAAGTTTCCCTTCTACACTCTAGTTGAGTGCATGTGTGTGTGTGTGTGGGTGAGTGTGTATTTGCATGCACAAACACACGTTAAGCAAACACACACGTTTGTTTGTTTAATGGTCTGACCACCATTCATGTCCTATACACTGTAAACATCACTAACACAAACACCCTGAATGAAGTGCAATCTCTCTCTCTCTCTCTCTCTCTCTCTCTCTCTCTCTCACACACACACACTCTTTCTCTCCACCCACCCATCCTTTCATCCATTCCTTCTCTTTTCATGGTCAGAGTTGTGAGTTGTGTTGTATCTATTTTATATTGATATACCTTATCCTGCACGCTATCTGTATATACCGGTGTACTGTATTTACAGATTATACAGATTATGTCACCAACTTGTTTTTACACAAGATAATAAAGATGATTCTCCTTTTTATATATACTGTATATATAGATATAGATATAGATATATAGATATAGATATATAGATATATAGATATAGATATATAGATATAGATATAGATATATAGATATAGATATAGATATAGATATAGATATAGATATATAGATATAGATGTATATATATTGGGGCTTTTTCTGCCCTTTTGGTAGTACAGTAAGTAGAGAGGAAACAGGGAGAGTGACTGGGAGTGACATGCAGCAAAGGTCGTCGGGATCGGGATTCGAACCCGCAACATGCTGTGCAGGCATCAGAGCCTATATGCACCTGGAGTCCTGGACCGCTAGGGCAGCGGGCGCCCCCAAGAAAGAGGATTCTCATGATTCTGATTGATGTACACGTCCGTCCGTCCGTCCGTCCGTCCGTCCGTCCGTCCGTCCGTCCGTCCGTCCTTCCTTTCTTCCTTCCTTCCTTCCTTCCTTCCTTCCTCCCTCTCTCCTTCCCTCCTTTCCTTCTCTCCTATCCCTGCAGCTCTCTCTCTCCTCGTCTCCCATAGCGGTTGTACACGTGAGAACATTTAAATACATGTTTTCAGGGAAGGGGAGGTTTTGAGCCCATAAAACAGTGAGTGTACGGAGGACTCTTTAACTAGCTGTATGTGCAGAAGGAAGGCCTGGATCCTTATCTGGTACACAGAACACCCGCCATTGTTTTATAGGCTGCTCTGGTATCCTGCTGCCGAACCCTCGCGCTTCACGCCTCGCTCTCAGTGGTGGAAAAAGTACTCAAATGTCCTACTTAAGTAAAAGTATCAATACTGCAATGTAGAAATACTCTGTTAGGGTGCCCTCACACCAAAATACCTTTGAGAGTGGAATCTGCGTTCCACCAATGCATTTCAATGAGAAGGGAGCGTTTCTTGCAGAAATCCTCTGCTGGCATGAAACCGCTTCACTCTCATTGAAATGCATTCGCGGAACGCGGATTCCACTCTCATAGCACCAAAATACCTAGAGTGGAATCCGCCAATGCATCTCAATGAGAATGGAGCGTATTTTGCCAGTAGAGGATTTCTGCAAAAGAAAACGCTTCATTCTCATTGAAATGCATTGGCGGATTCCACTCTAGGTATTTTGGTGTGAGGGCACCCTTACAAGTAAAAGTCTGGAATTCAAAATGTACTTGAGTAAAAGTACAAAAGTATTGGCATCAAAATATACTTAAACTACCAAAAGTAAAAGTACAAAATATTTGAAAATAGCCGATCTGGCTATTTTCAAATAGCCTAGGTATAAAATAGGGCTAAAGTGGATTAATGTATGTTTTGTAATATAATCATTTAGATCTGCAAAGTAACTAGTAACTAAAGTTTCAAATAAATGTAGTGGAGTAAAAGTACAATATTTGGATCCGAGATGTAATGGAGTAGAAGTATTGGAAATTGGAAATACTCAGGTAAAGTACAAATACCTAAAAATTGTACTTAAGTACAGTACTTAAGTAAATCTACTTAGTTACTTTACACCACAGCTCGCTCTTCGTAGCACCGCTGTCGGGAGGAAACCTCACTTGTCCAAAACTGTTGCCTTTCAGGATTAAAATTCAGAAATAGCAACAAAATTGCAGAGCTACAAGCTCAAAACGCATCACGATGCGACATGTTTCGAGCTTGTGGATCTGCTATTTTTACTACTTTCGGGTGACGCTGTAGTTACATACATGGGCAACTGGCGGCCCGGGGGCCACATGCGGCCCCCACCTTCACTTAATGCGGCCCGCAGGTTGATACCGGAATGCTGATATATTATTGATTTCAGCTGTTACAATTCCAAACGTGACCTGCTTTAATTCCTTCAGTCTATATTAGTAGCTTAATGACTAGTATAGTAGTATTAAAATGTATTTTTTTATGTCCAATGTATTTGTATTCAAGTTCATAAAGTTAACATGAGTATATAATTAAATGTGTTTGAAATTAAAACAAAATGTTACATTTCAGGATTCCAATTAAAAAATAACAAATTATTCAGGATTCCAATTCAAAAGAAGCAAAACATAGCCGATCTACAAGCTCAAAACGCATCGCAGCGCGATGCGTTTTAAGCTTGTAGATCTGCTATGTTTTGCTTCTTTTGTATGAGACACTAGAATGACAAAGTAGGACGTAGCAATATGCATTGTGGCCCTCTGGAGTGAAGGTTTAAATATAGTGGCCCTCGCCATCATCAAAGTTGCCCACCCCTGCTGTAGTATGATGAAGTAGGGCGTTAATCTACAAAGAAACATAACGTAACATAAAGTTAAATCATCATTGTCACGTGACACGTGTACCTGCACAACTTTTGCACCCTGCAAATGTCACACACAGACCACGGCCCAATCCAACCCTTGATGCTGGGTGCCAAGCAGGGAGGCATTGTTGGGTCCCATTTTTATAGTCTTTGGTGTATGATTCAGCCGGGGGATTGAACCCTTAACCTGGTAAACCAGGGGTCTTCAAAGCTTTTCAGACCAAGGACCCCTTAGCTGAGAGTAGCCTGGGACCAGTAGCATTTTCGGGTTTCTGATCCGGTCGGGAGCGGACACAACCTACGTCATGTTGTAGATCAAACGGGAAACAGTTTCAACCCAAAATAATTCCTTGCGCTCAAGAGCAAAACTTTACGCCCTACCCAATAAAAACCTTGATGCGGCGTAGTTTTGCTTCTTTTTGTAATAGTTTGTTTGGTATATATCCATCTTTTACTCCAAGTCGTAGCGACCGGCAAGACTACACTACTCAAGCATTTAAATAGGGATTGGGGAAACATAGGGGGGAGCAACACAAAGCGACGTCGCTTCTTCTGCCTGTTGCCGGTTTAGGCCGCGTCTAGACCGCATCACACAGCCCTGATTAAAACCAATACCAGGCTTTCCTCCGTGGTGGAAAGCCTGGTAACGCTGAGAGAGAGAGAGATGAAGCAGGATTGAATTGTCATCATGCCCTTTCATTTGGGAGCAGTGCAGTTCATGCGGGTCATGGCCGAAGTGCTTCCCTGATTGCGCAAACGTGCGTGTTTGCACACGTGCACTGTGTGTGAGTGTGTGTTTGTGGGTGTTCTCTAACTGATTAGAACGAGGTATGGTTGAGTGCTTATCAGGGCTGTAAAACTATCCTGAAGAACAGGGACGTGCAGAGAATGTTAGAGAGGCAGGGTCTGAGATTTAAGGGCCTTTTAGTGGAAATATCGAAAATAGCCATAGCTTGGAGGTTGGCTATTTTTGGTGCTTGATACCACACTGAACTAAGCATAATCAAGTCAGTACTGGAGATGTGTATTCAAGTTTAGGAGAGTTTGGACAAGGCAATTCTCTTGAATGCTGCCTTCAGGTATGGTAAATTTGCATTTATTTCACCATAGTAAAAACTACATTCATGGTTCTGGAGAGGGCACTTTTTACAGACGGATAAAAGGGCAGGGGCTCAAGCCCCCTTTGATGTCTATGTGTGCACGTCTGCTGAAGAATGAGAGGGTCTGGCCATTCAGTCAGTCTCTCTCTCTCTCTCTCTCTCTCTCTCTCTCTCTCTCTCTCTCTCTCTCTCTCCTATCCCCTCCAACCACCCATCCATCCATCCACTCCCTCTCTCTCTCCTTTTCATGGTCAGAGTTGTGAAACAGTGTTTGCAGCAGAGCCTGAACATGTGTAATGAAGGCTGTAAAAACACAATGGAACAGATGGATGAGTGGGGGTGAGGATCCCC
>NC_137813.1:61086864-61094364 GCF_963921795.1 Nannobrachium achirus
ACCGTGTCCTTATTTCACTGCTCAAAGGTTTTATATACTGTCGGCAGAGACATGCTCGGTTTGGCTGCCCAGGGGTGACAGACCTGGCTCTCTTCCAGTGTGTTAACTCATTTTCCATCTGCATACTGTACACACACAGAAGCTGTGCACAATTACCGCTACGATTATATAATCTTCCTGGTATTTTAATCATGATATTATTGATAACAGTCTTTTTTTGTATTCATTCAGAATTGCCAATGACAGTATTTAACCCCCAATTTAGTCATTATGCCAGTTAGTTCCCTCCCAGACATTTCATTAGCGACTTTAAAGGAGTAGTTCACCCCCAAAATGTCATTTTTTTCTATTGATTACACTCGCCATGGAGACTTGAGTTCAATAATGTTTTTATTTTTTTGTCACATTCCTAAGACAATAATTTGATTACAATAAATGTACCCCCATTGATTCCGGATGGGGAGCCAAATGCATTTGGGTCCCCATCCGGAATCAATGGGGGTAAATTTGCTATAATCATATTTTTCTCTTAGGAATGCAACAAATACAAAAAAATATGATTGAACTCAAGTCTCCACGGCGAGAGTAATCAATAGAAAAAAAGTCATTTTGTGGGTGAACTATTTTAAGCAATGGACGGCTACGGCAGACGGCAAAGGTAACCAGAAATGATCAGCGCTATATACCGTCTCTACAACGCCAGAAGCTCCCTTTCCACGCTCGCTGCATAGACGCTGCTGCATAGGCGCGTCGCCATGGGAACCAAAGAGTTCAGTAAAAGGGATGGGAACCCGTCGTCGACGGCCATAGCCGTGGGAACTAATTTGAGGCAGGAGGGGCTGTCGATCGTGTCACGCACGCGCGTGCAGTGACACGATCCCCGCGCGCGCGCGCGAAACGCGCGCGCGGATTTTAATTAGCCTAGCCAGGCAGCACAGCAGCATAACATAGCATTCATCATTACAAGTCTTTAGCCACGACTCACCAGTGAGGACGCCAGGGCTAGCAGAGGGCGATGTTTAATGCCTTCATAGCCTAGGTTGTGTTGTCTTGGTGTTCTGTATATTCCTTTTATGCCCGTATTGTTATAATTCACCCGAGTCCATGACGCATATGTTACGCACGGAGAGACAGACGCTTAGACAAGTTAAAAGGGAAGTCCTTTGAAAGCCATTTCCTGTCTAAACAGTGCCCAGAAGCACATTTCAAAACAAGAGCCTTTCTTTTTTTTTTTGTCTATACAATCGATCATTCAACACGTTTATTTTGAAATTGTACTGGAAATAGAAGTAGCCAATAGCTCCTACTTCACGCCACTGATGTCAGAGCCTCTACTTGCCGATCGGCAATATTTTTCCCCCAACCCCCCTTTAGGGGGTGCGGTGGGGGGTGCGGTGGGACGTGGGGGAGGGGGTGCAGCCGCACCCCCAGCACCCCTACTTCCCTCGGCACTGTCGACGGCTGTTTGCTTGACAATTTTGACTGCTACGGCGATTACGTCATTGCAGCCGTACTCCGCCCGGCGTTGCCGTCCTGAAAATCGTTGAGCTTAAACTCTCTATTGTTGCCCTGCTGGGGAGGAGCCCTCACAACAAAATAATTTGGGGACCCCCCTGGGTCCCGACCCACAGGTTGAGAACCACTGCCGTAGATCAGGGTTGATGATTAGACATGATGAATAACAGGGCAGTTCTTCTATCTTAACTCACACCTGATAGTTATCCTCCTATAAAGTGTTGGCAGCGGCCTGCTGTTGACTGGAGCTGCTCTAGCTCCAGAGCCCTCCCGCTAAAAGCCTGCAGCAGAGTTCATGCCGAGTGGAAGGCCTGTTTACTGAGTCACAGGCTGCCTCCGAATCCCCTGTAATTTCTCAACTGCATCACATCACTATCCACTACACTACACTACACAGAATCACTTTTTATTGCCAGGAAACGGCACAGTGTGGAGGACTTTTATTTCTGGTTGTGGCGGTTCCACTCTGTTGTTATTAGACATACGCATTATTGCGTAGTATTATTTTATGCTTTAACTATTGAAAAATAGCAGATATACAAGCTCACAGCGCGGCGCCGAGTGCCGCACTGCGAGCATGTAGATCTGCTATTTTTGAAAAGTTGTGAAAATTTGAATTTTGACCCGATTTTGACCCGATTCTATAAGTGTATTTTGAATCCTTCTATGTCTCTTCTATGTTTCTATGTCAGTGGTGCTCAAACCTTTTCATGTGGAAGGACCCCCAAAATTATATGTATTTGGCCGCGGACCCCCATCTCAAAATATTTAGTTCCAGGGACCTCCCAGAAGCAAAATTTGAGTTACAAAAGTTTTCTCAAAAAACACATTCAAAGATTTGCACACATTTTCACGACTTTTCAAAAGTAGCAGATCTACAAGCTTGCAGCGTGGCACTCGGTGCTGCGCTGTGAGCTTGTATATCTGCTATTTTTCAATAGCTAATTAAGGCCCCTCCACCTTGGGCCCTAGTAACTCAGTCCCACATTTGAATTTTGACCTGATTTTGACACGATTCTATAAGTGTCTTTTGAATCCCTCTAAGGTTTTTTGAAAAACCTATGTTTCTATGTCAGCGGTGCTCAAACCTTTTCATGTGGAAGGACCCCCAAAATGACATGTATTTGGCCGCGGACCCCCATCTCAAAACATTTCGTTCCGGGGACCCCCCAGAAGCAAAATTTGAGTTACAAAAGTTTGCTTGAAAAACACATATTCAAAGATTTGCACACATTTTCACGACTTTTCAAAAATAGCAGATCTACAAGCTCACAGCGCTGCACTCGGTGCCGCGCTCTGAGCTTGTATATCTGCTATTTTTCAATAGCTAATTAAGGTCCCTCCACCTTGGGCCCTGGTAACTCAGTCCCACTTATTGTGACGCCCTGACTACATCACATCACTATCCACTACACTACACAGAATCACTTTTATTGTCAGGAAACGGCACAGTGTGGAGGACTTTTATTTCTGGTTGTGGCGGTTCCACTCTGCTGTCATTAAACAGTGTGTGCTCTGTAAATTGGGTTGGATTGCGCTGGCTCGGACATAGAGGAATCTGTTCTGGGTAAAGTCAAATGAAACCGAGGTCAATGACACTTTAAGAGGCAAACACAGTAATGTGCAAATAACTAACTAGCTAACTAACTGTGTGTGTGTGTCTCTTGTCGACTTTTAATATCCTTAAACGGAGGTCAGTCGTGCAAAAAAAGAAAATGTTTGCAAGGATAAACTGTACTGTACTGTATGGATTGTTGCACCTTCGTGCTCCTCAAAGGATGAAGCCTATAGAAGGGGAGCCACAGGCCTAAAAGCTCAAAGAATAGGGTTTTACCTGTGAAGTCATGACATACTTTTTATTTTATTTATTTTATTTTTTTCTATTCATTTGGTCATTAAGGTACACAGAATGAGAGGCCTGCTCTGCCGGAAACATTGCGAAAAAAGGTTATGGCCATTTGTATATTCACTCCCATCGACTTCACCATACAGGAAAAAAATAAATCTGCTTTAAGTAGCATGTGAGGGGTCAAACTAGGGGTTCTTCATGAGTCTTAATCCATTGCAAGCATTTGTTTTGCATTAAACACATTCCTTGGGCTAGATTTTGGCCTCTCAAAACTGTGATTTTTGATGACTCATCACTTTTCACTGTTTTGTGGGGCTGAAATCTAGCCTAAGGAATATGTTTCATGCAAAACAAATGCTTGCAATGGATTCAGAATCATGAAGAACACCTAGTTTGACCCTTCACATGCTACTTAAAGCAGATTTATTTTTGTATTATTTTCCTGTATAGTGACGTCGATGGGACTTTCTTTTTCGCAATGTTTCCGGCAGAGCAGGCCTCTCATTCTGTCTACCTTATTGACCAAGTTAATAGAAAAAACAAAAATAAAAAGTATGTTATGTCATCACAGGTCCTCTCAAATTTTGGGCCTGTGGCTCCCTGGCTACTAGGCTTAGATAACAACAAGAGTTACAAGACGGAGACGACAACACAATAAATTAATAAATAACATTAGGAGGCATATTTGGAAAAGTAAACGTATATCATGTATTTTAGCAGCTTTGTAGCCTATTCTACTCGGCTTTCCATTTTGCAAAAAATGCCTAGATGAGGAACCCGCCCCTGATATAAAATGAGAGGCACTCTTGCTTGACACCGTGGCCTTTCCTCTAGTGCCCTCCTTAGGCCATACTCGCAAAAAATATTACATATCAAAATCGTATTGCCATGGAACTCCATGAGCACATTCATGCCCCTGGAAGGATAAACCTGTAACATTGACCCCACAATCTCTCCTCTCTGGCACCAAAATGTCAGCTTTGCAATCTAGGCAGATTCCTACTGATCATGGTAACCCCATGGGGGCCAATCAAAAGGCGTCTACCGGCTGGAAATGGCCCGCTTTAATGTGGCCCATACAGTATCTCCTGTTTCTGCAGCGTGAGGTGGCTTCATGTACAAGTATCCCCCACCCATGACGTACAGGTACACCCCCTGGACGCTAGTATGTCTTACACCCAACCCCACCCTCGATGCTGAGTGCCAAGTGGGGAGGAATTGGGTCCCATTTTTTTTATAGTCTTTCATCATCTTTTTATAGGTAGGCCCCGGCCAGCTCAGTGGCCTTATAATAATAGCTGAAATTGATATAGCGCTTTTCTAAGTACTCAAAGTCACTTTACAAGAGTGTGTGGGTGCGTGTGTGTGCGGCAGATAAAAACAATAACTTTATTAGGGGAAAAAATAGGATAAGGTAAGATACAATAAAAAACAATAAAACAATAGTAGGTCCGAGGTCAGCTGGGAAAGGCAATTTTGAATAGGTGAGTTTTCAGAGCGGTCTTGAAGGAGGGAAGGGAGGGGGCGTCTCTGATGCATTTAGGGAGTTTGTTCCAGAGGGTGGGGGCGGCCACTGAGAAGGCCCTGTCACCCCAGGTTCGACGGTTGGTGTTTGGAACCTCGAGGAGGCCAGCCTCACTGGACCTGAGCGACCGGGTCGGGACATATGGCTCAAGGAGGTCAGAGAGGTAGGGAGGGGCCAGGTTGTGGAGTGCTTTGTAGGTGGTGAGGAGTATTTTGAAGTGGATCCCTTGTGGTTAGAGTGTCCGACCTGAGACTGGGAGGTCGGGGTGATTCAAACGCCACTCTAGTCTGGTTGGGTGTAAGGAGCAGCACAAACTCTGGGGGCCTCTAGTGGGGCTTTTGCACTCTTTTAGTTTTAGGCAGGCATGGAGGGAGAGCAGTTGATCGTTGTTGCACAGCTTCTTGCATCAAAGTAGTGTGAGCTTGTAGATCTGCGATCTGCATTCAGCCTTCAGTGTGCGAGTGTCCAGACCAGACATCTTTTGAATCACATTTCAAACCACCTAGGAATGTGGTTCAAATCCGATTTTACTCAAATAATTTTCCGTCTGTGTTTTTCTGTCTATTTTTGAGCGGTGGTCACGCCGCTCCTATACATGGCTGTGTGTGTAGACGTACGTGTATGTATGTATGTGGGTGGGTGGGTGCGTCCGTATGTAGCCTCAAGCCTGTGGTGTAGTACCTTTTCTGACCACACATGTTAAGGGAGGGGCGCTGTTTTCAGGCCAGGCCAGGCTAGACCAGGCACACACACACACGCACGCACACACACACACACACACAGGGGGGAAGGGGGGGGGGGGGGGGGGAAGCCACCGCTCAGTTCACACGGGTGTGATTTTTTTTTTAATGCTGTGCAAACCTGTTTAAAAAACAACCTGATTTCAATGTAGATACTGGTAGGCCAAAATTCAGATTTTTACAACAAGGGTTCATATTTTAGATTCTATTTAGAGAAAAGAAAAGGTTAAAATGTTATAATTTATTGCTTTCTATCTTTTGATTGCAGTGGTTGGGGGCATGCGTGCAAGTGGCTAAATTAGTCTTTTTAGACACAATAAGCTGGGAATTTCTTTATAACTATTTAAAGTGAACACTACTAGCCCCCGTCACATCTGCCCATGTAATATTGCGGTGCATCTTGGGAATGGGCTTATTGTTTCTAAAAAGACAAATTTAGACCCTTGTACGCATGCCCCCAACCACTGAAATCAAAATCGTCAAAGTCGCTAAAACAATAGAATTCAATTACCGGTAAAACATTTTAACACTCATCATTTCTTTTCTCTAATAACAATCTAAAGTATGTACCAGGGCAGGAATTTCAGGGAGGCCATGAAGGCCATGGCCGTTGTTGCCCCTCAATTTGGACTTGTGCCCCTCAAACCAATGGCATGACCTGAGGCCACAGTGGCCTTAATGCCCCAAACCCGCTGACTGTACTACTTTCTCCTCTGTCGCTTTCTTTTCAATATGTAGACAGACATCAGTGTCTTTTGTTGAGATTCTGAAGTCTTAACTCCCCAGAGTCCCCATCTTTAAAGAGGTGGTGCCATAGTTTTGTACTTTTTCTGTTTTTCATGTGTCTAGGAGGTTGAAAGTACTTCATTAGACCCCCTGGTGTGTTTTTTTTTTTTTTTTTTTTGAGAAATGATGTATTCTCTTAGTATTTGTTTGTTTTATCTTGGAGGCTGCCACCTTGTGGTGAAAAGTGTCAGTTAAAAAACACAGATACTAAGTATGTCACACTATCAACTCCTCCCCAATTACCATTCACCCAACACTGTGGGGTGTGGCTATATCAGCTGGGTCACCACCCACGAAGGCATCCTTGCATACTTAATGAACTGGGGGTGTGGCCACATAAAAACCCAATTTTAACTATTTCTGTATACTTTTTTGGAAAAAAGATTCCTCCTAGTATAATCATAATACCTGATAATCATGTTTTAGAGGGGGGGGGGGGGGGGGGGATCATGGCACCACCTCTTTAAACCAATCCATTGACTTTGATTGGTGCAGCGTTGCGCATGGATCAGATTGTAAATACCATAATGTATCTATTTCACTGCAGATTAGGTTATCATCCCTAACCCTTATATTCAACAAATTCTTTCAATGGACCAAAATCTTGTTTTATTTGATGGCCTTTCTGCCCTGCCATTTGGCCTTTGTGCCCTCAAAAAATGGACAACACCAAAGGCCAAGTGGCCTTGCCCCTAAAATGATGACATTTATGAACCCTTGTTGTAAAAAAAAAAATCACACACAATGTGAAGTGAGCGGTGGTCGTGCTTGCATAACGTCTTCAGACTAGGATTTGAGTCTAGGATGTACAGGCGATGCTACACACACAAAACGCTGAGGAAAAAGACATACGACATATGACATCACTAGACAAACATGATGCTACAGTACGTACACACATTTTGCTATGGCAAAATGCTGAGGAAAAAGGCTACAGACACACGCACAGCCACATATAGGAACGGTCTACCACCACTCAAAAAACAAAGCTGTCCTTTAAGGCACTACATTGTTCTTTGCGTTGCTCTACTTTATCTAGCACCCAGTTCTGATCTCACGCTCTGTAAGTGGCCCTGGGATCAGAG
>NC_137813.1:61101864-61119364 GCF_963921795.1 Nannobrachium achirus
ACCCAACAAATCTGTCCAGATCAAAGCCAACATGCCATGAAAAATCATGATTTATTTTTTTGAATATATCTTTTTAAAAGCGAACATTTGTAACTCAAATATTTGCTTCTGGGTGGTCCCTGGAACAACATATTTTGAGATGGGGGGGTCCGTGGCCAAATGCATGTCATTTTGGGGGTCCTTGACATGAAAAGGTTTGAGAACCACTGAGAAGGAAGAAGGATTTAGAAGACATTTATAGAATCGGGTCGAACATATTCAAAGACTTGAACAAATGTTCAAAATTGTTCAAAAATAGCAGATCTACAAGCTCACAGTGTGGCACAGAATGCCACGCTGTAAGCTTGTACATCTGCTATTTTTGGAGCTGTGTGCAGCTCCCTATACGTGGCTGTGTGGGTCTGTCTGTGTGTCTGTCTGTGTGTATGTAGCCTGACTTCGGCGCGTAACTAGTGCCGCACCATTTACGCCACTCGCGCAATATATACATCAAAATGTGCGGCTCGGCCGGGAATGGTGTTCTATTACCTTTCGTTCCGATCCGCCTTACCATGCCGACGTAATCGGCAAAAAACGACGCTTAATTGTCCCCATTGACTTATAATGGGACAATGCAAGAAATCACTTTCAAGTATTTTTCTCTCGTAAACCATAGGAGCTACAGTTTCAAACCTCGGAGAGGAGATTCATAATGATTTTAAGAATGAATCGAAAAATAATTACATCACTCGGCCTCATGGTGGCGCTATAACGGCCCACTTTACGTTTTGCCCTGTAACTCTTGAACCGTAGATCGGAAAATTAAACTTAGGTAGCACTTTACAATAATGACCTGTTATAAATCATTTATAAACATTTATAAGCAGTTTATAGATGAGTAATAAACATGAACAAACTGTTTATTGACATTTGTAAATGTTTAACTAAACATTTATAACTGTTTTAAACATCATTTACATGTTATTAGTAAGGTATTAGTAAGTAGTAAACTAATCATGAATAAACCATTTATATACATTTGTAAATGCTTACTAAATAATTTATAACCAATGCTAAAATTCACATAATGTGTAGGTAGGAATGCATTTACAAATGTCTGTTAAGGTGACCTACATGTGTTGTTCATGTTTAATATACACTTTGTAGATGTTATCAAGAGCCCTAATGTAAAGTGAAGACTATTCATTGCAACCGTGAGGTTGCAAGTTACTATACAAACCTCCACCGGATGTCCGTCCATCCGTCCGTCACGTCACGTCACGTCACGTCACACCACACTTTTGGCCCTACTCTTATCTCTGGCACCGTTGCCCCTATCCATGCCAAACTTTGCACACACTCCTTGGCTGCCAAACCACAACCTCCGCCCCTGATTTCTCACATGCCCCTCTTCTAGCGCCACCATGAGGTTGCTTATCTCCCAATTAGGGAGTCTTACTGGTTATTTACATCTGTCTGTTAATGTGGCCTCCTTGTTTGTTCATGGTTATGCTTTGTAAAACATTCCTTAAATATCTATAAATCATTAGTAGATGTTATCAAGAGCCCTAATGTAAAGTGAAGACTATTCATTATTTACAACTGTCTGTTAATGTGGCCTCCATGTTTGTTCATGTTTAGCAGTTTGGCAAGTTTGGCATGGATAGGGGAAACGGTGCCGGAGATAAGAGTAGAGCCATAAGTGTGACGTGACGTGACGTGACGTGACGTGATGTGATGTGATGTGATGTGACGTGACGTGACGTGACGGACAGACTGACGGAGGGACTGACAGACAGCCGGGGGAGGTTTTCATAGTAACTTGCAACCTGATGGTCGCAATGAATAGTCTTCACTTTACATTAGGGCTCTTGATAACATCTACAAAGTGTATATTAAACATGAACAACACATGTAGATCACCTTAACAGACATTTGTAAATGCATTCCTACCTACACATTATGTGAATTTTAGCATTGGTTATAAATTATTTAGTAAGCATTTACAAATGTATATAAATGGTTTATTCATGATTAGTTTACTACTTACTAATACCTTACTAATAACATAATAAATGATGTTTAAAACAGTTATAAATGTTTAGTTAAACATTTACAAATGTCAATAAACAGTTTGTTCATGTTTATTACTCATCTATAAACTGCTTATAAATGTTTATAAATGATTTATAACAGGTCATTATTGTAAAGTGCTACCTAAACTTATTTTTTCCCTGGATTCCTTGGGTCAAGACGCATCTCCCCATATAGGCCACGCCCATTTGCGCCAGGATAGATTTTCCGCCATCTTGAATTTTCTCCAAAACACACTTTTTGCTCCTTTTCCTACATATTTTCTTCAAATGTCACAAAAATCGGTACACATGATCTACACACACACACACACACACACACACACACACACACACACACACACACACACACACACACACACACACACACACACACACACACACACAGCTCCACTTCACACGGGTGTGATTTTTTAATAGTTAAAGCATAAAATAATGGTTAAAGTGGTTTGAATCTAAAGTAGGCCTACCACAGATTTGCGTTTAGGTGTAAATAAGAGAATGGCAAGTCTTTACTGGAAAGCCACGCAGTCATACCCATACAAATCTGTCCATATCAAAGCCAACGTGCCAGGCAGGCATGGGCGGAGAGAGCAGAGTAGCCCGAAATCCCCCTCACCAAAGAATCAAAACAAACAAGATCAAAAAGCACCGGACCGAATCAAAAGCTGACACGTCCAGGCAGGGAGTGCAGCGGGCCAACATTCTAAACCCACATCAAGGCACTATGACTGCATAACCATAATCCTGTGAACAGCCACACTTATGTTGTTGTTGTGGTGGTGCGGACTCTGACGCAACTTTTACACTTTTAAAATGATATGTTTATAGCATGGGTGGGCAACTTAACTATGGTGATAGAGAAGGCCACTATATTTACACATTCACTCCAGAGGGCCACATTGCATATTGCTACAAAATAGCCGATTGCATATTGGTGCATATTGATGATCTACAAGCTCAAATCTAGTAGATCTGCTATTTTTGCTTCTTTTGAATTGGAATCTTGAATTATGTTTGGTTATTTCTAATTGGAATCCTCAGATGTAAATGTTTTATTTAATTTCAAATGCATTTAGTTATACTCATGTTAACTTTATAAACTTAAATACAAATACGTTGAACATAAAAAAAAAATACTAACATTTTAGTACTACTATACTAGTCATTAAGCTACTAATATAGACTGAAGGAATTAAAGTGGGTCATGTTTGCATGTTTGGAATTGGAACAGCTGAAATCAACGATATATATTCCCCTTTATAACTCTTGTAGAGTAAATGTCTTCAAAATAAAAGCACTCTACCAGAGTTGTGATTTAGGGCAAACCTATAGTACTCAACCTCAGTGAGTTTACCTCAACAAAGTGAAAGTTTGTAGGCCTATTCAAAAGTACAGTATCTTTCAAAGCAAAACATGTCAATGATGGTGAAAATAAAAGATCATACAAGCTCTCTCATTCTCACTCGCGACGCAACGTGTCTCATCGATTCGTGAAACATGAAATGAACTGAAATGACAATAGGGATGGGACGATAAGCGATGTTATCGTTTATCGTGATAAAAAACACCCAAGATAACCGTATCGTGTTTATCGTGAAATCATCCTCTGTCATGCACTGGGTTCAATTCACCTTTTATTTGCAGAGCTGCATATCCCTCTATAACTGGTAAAAGGTACTTATAATATACATACTTGATACAGTCTTTTTCACTCTCTATCGAATGTCTTTGCCAAAAAATAGCCAATCTACAAGCTCACAACTCGTCGCAACTGCAATTTTTAGGCAAATGTTCCGCCCCAGGATAATGAACTTCGCGATAATATCGTAAATCGCGATTTATTTCGTCACAATAATCGTGATATGTCATTTTCATATCATCCCATCCCTACAAAATAAAACAAGTGCTTGCGTGCGTGTCTCACCACTAACTAAAGCATCTCCTCACACTGGGAAGAGTAAACGCCTTCTGCAGCATCAGCACACAGAGACATACTGACGCACGCACGCACGCACGCACACAAGCACGCACGCACGCACTCACGCACACTCTATGTAGGACCCACATGTCATTGCAGGATGTGTGGTCATGCTCCAGGAATCTGACAGGCGATGAGACTAGCAGATAGGAGACCAGTCAGGCAGAAACCTTGTATGTCCATATTTCAACTTTGTCTTGATTGAATGCCCTACTACTCCTCCTACTACTAATCATTCTAGACTTCTAGAGTGTCACACAAAAGTATAGTTAAAATAGAAGCTCTGGAAGCGTTGTTATCACAGCGTTGTAAACATGCTGGTACTGTAAGGCAGTGGTTCTCAAACTTTTTGGGCTAAGTTCGGTACCCCTTTTCCTGATTATATTAATCCAAGTATCCCCTTTAATCGACAACAGCATTTTGACTCGAAAAGTCTGGCATCAAAAGTCAATTTTTATGTCAATATTTTGAAAATAAAAACAAGTAGCCTGTTTTCTAGTCAGTAACATTAAAACGTCTTACTTAATTTGGTTTAACGCTTTACGGAGCAGCACAATCACATACTGTACATTTGTCAGTGTTTTATCATTAAGCATAACAGTATAATATATGTTTCCATTTTCTCTCAAGTACCCCCTGTAGTACCTCTGTGTACCCCTAGGGGTTTCTCAAACCCCCATTTGAGAAACACTGCTGTAGTAGGGGTTAACAGGTTCAAACACACACACACACACACACACACACACACACACACACACACACACACACACACACACACACACACACACACACACACACACACACACACACACACACAGGTCTATGGGAAGTGCTCAGGGCTGGGGATAAGGCACAGCTTGTCAGCAGACCTCCCTGACACACATGCTGTCCCCACAGGGCATGTGTGTGTGTGTGTGTGTGTGTGTGTGTGTGTGTGTGTGTGTGTGTGTGTGTGTGTGTGTGTGTGTGTGTGTGTGTGTGTGTGTGTGTGTGTGTGTAGATGCCCCACACAGAGCACTTGCCAGCAGTGAACATTACAAGCAGCGTAGTGTAGTACACACATACACACGTCTCAACGTACGCCGGTGCGACGAGTTGTGAGCTTGTAGATTAGCCATTTTTTTAAACTAGCCCTTACCCGTTCAAAGATAATGAGCTCCGAAATGATGTGTGTGCATGGGTTATGGGATGTGCACTGTGCACACAGTATATGAGGGATGGAAAGTAACTTTAACTGGTGCTTGCATGATGTAGGAGCATCAATGTAAGAAATACCCGTTTCGTTTAATGGCTATAGAGATACTGTGTACCGATCTGCATGATTTTTGGACAACATCTGTAACAGGGCCAGACACCCCCTGAGTGTTAATTTAGCTCTGACAGAACTGACCCAAATTACACGTCCATTAGTCCATTCGCATACTGTCAGTGTGTGTGTGTGTGTGTGTGTGTGTGTGTGTGTGTGTGTGTGTGTGTGTGTGTGTGTGTGTGTGTGTGTGTGTGTGTGTGTGTGCGTGCGTGCGTGCGTGCGTGCGTGCGTGCGTGCGTGCGTGCGTGCGTGCGTGCGTGCGTGCGTGCGTGCGTGCGTGCGTGCGTGCGTGCGTGCGTGCGTGCGTGCGTGCGTGCGTGCGTGCGTGCATGTGTGTGATGACGGTGTAGGTTGGTAGCGCTGAGTCAAACACCGTCCTGTGGTTGGTGCTAAGGAGAAGGTTATTTATGAGGTCAGCAGGAAATGTAAAGCATGTGTGTTGTTGTTGTACAGGGGCGTGCATACACACACGCACACACACACGCACACACACACACACACACCGCAGATTGTGCAAGTACAATGGTAGATGAGATAGCTTAGGGTCAAAGCAAGGCGTGCTTTGTGCGTCTGTCTATGTGTGTGTATGTGTGTGGGCAGGGGCGTCACAAGGGGGGGAGTGGGACTGAGTTACTGGGGCCCAAGGTGGAGGGGCCTTCATTATTCTATACTTTAGCTATTTAAAAATAGCAGATCTACAAGCTCACAGTGCGGCACTGAGTGCCACGCTGTGAGCTTGTAGATCTGCTATTTTTCAATAGTTAAAGCACAAAATAACGCGGTGAATCCTTGTACCCAGGGCCCAGAATTTGGTGCGACACCCCTGTGTGTGTGTGTGTGTGTGTGTATGTATGGGTGTGTGTGTGTGTGTGTACGTGTACGTGTGTGTGTGTACGTGTACGTGTGTGTGTGTGTGTGTGTGTGTGTGCGTGTGTGTGTGTGTGTGTGCGCGTGTGCGCGTGTGCGTGCGTGCGTGTGTGTGTGTCAGAGGCTGCTGACAGCTCTGGGTGTGTTTGATCTCTCTATCGGAGCTCAGACGCTGGCCAGCTTGACCTTTGACCTCCACCCCCCCTTGACGGCGAGGCACGAGGGACGTGCCGGGGGTCGAAGGTCAAACCCGGTTTCCTGAACACCAGACACCTCCTAGACACCGAGCCCCTCTCTCTCTCTCTCTCTCTCTCTCTCTCTCTCTCTCTCTCTGTCTCTCTCTCTCTCTTTCACACAGACACACACACACACACACACACACACACACACACACACACACACACACACACACACACACACACACCGGTCAGCCGGGGCTTTCACTGATAGTCATAACATGCGCTATCTGTCTCACTTTGTCTCTCTCTCTCTCTCTCTCTCTCTCTCTCTCTCTGTCTGTCTCTCACTCCATTATCTGTTATCCTCTCACGCCCTTTCAGTGTCTCTCTGTCAGTATCGCTGACTGTTGCTCATCTCTCTCTCTCTCTCTCTCTCTCTCTCTCTCCGTCTCACCGGGTTCCCAACCGGTGGGAGGATACTGCCATGATTTCTCACATGGCCCTCTTCTAGCGCCACCATGAGGCCGATTTTTGCAAAACACATTTTTGGACACTGCTCCTACAGACGTTGCCCTAAAATCACGCAAAGCGGTACACAGTATCTCTACAGTCCATTTCCCATATTCCCTCCTGATTGGCTACCATTGCCTTCTAAAGTTTGTGTATGCGACGTGGCGGTTGCTTATCTCCCGATTAGGGAGTCTTACTGGTATATACTGTATGAAAATAAAGTAACAATGTTTTAGTCTTTCTTCTTTCATACTTTGAATGTAGGCCTATATTTTTTTTAAATCTTTTTTAAAGGAGCTATAGTCAACTTTTTCATTGAAGGGCCGACACTTTGTTTACATCCTAGTCTATAGACTAGAATGTAAACAAAGTGTCGGTCTGACAATGGCCTAAATAATTATTTTATCAGTATTTTACGCTTTTTGTGGTCATTTTTTAATAGAAACACATATGTGAAGCTTATTTTTTTATAAAATATTTTCGAAACATTATTTTTATTTTAGCACCCGTTTTTCAAGAAAAAGTTGACTATAGCTCCTTTAATATATGTGCTGGCCTTCTTGCCTTTATTGATAACAGAGTTAGACAGGAAACAGGGAGAGAGAGACGGGGAGTGACATGCAGCAAAGCCGCCGGGATCCGGACTCGAACACGTGATGCGCTGTCAGGCATCAGAGCCTCTGCGGTATGCACCTGGACCGCTAGACCAGTGGGTGCACCTTGAATGTATTTCTTGTATTTTATTTGGGGTAATACTGTAATGCGTTGTTATGAAAAAGAAAATATACTTTGTAATTTGTATACTTAACCCCCAAAATGACTTTCTTTCTATTGATCTCACCCAATGGAGACTTGAGTTAAACCATATTTTTTTGTATTTGTCGCATTCCTAAGACATTATTGATTATGCTTAGTTTAGTGTGGTATCAAGAATATTTTGTTGTCGTTGGAAAAGATTTTGTCCACACTTCCAAGCTATATTGATTGGGGACTGCCCATAAGCCCTACATCTCATTAGTCCTACATCTCATTAGTCCTACATCTCATTAGTCCTACATCTCATTAGTCCTACATCTCATTAGTCCTAATTTAGTTAGGGTTAGGTTTAGGCATAGTTGTACTGAGGTTAGGGTTAGGGTTAGGTTTACGTCTAGGCATAGTATTTTTCACCAGGTTAACATTCACCAGATTCTGACTAATGAGATGTCGGACCAATGCCATGGCACCGTATTGATGTCGGTATAGGAGAGATAACAGGCAAACATTGATCAACATAACAATTCTTCTACAATCTATGATTGTGAAGACTTCTTGTAAATTAACCAAGTAATGCAGATAACAACAATTTAACTCTTAAGAGTATAAAATAAAACCAAATCACAAGAGTTAAAGATCTAGGGTCCATTTAGTTAGCAACTATTGCATTATTTAACTCAGCGCTATTCAACATACGGCCCGTGGGCTGCATGCGCCCCTTGCAGCAAGTCACATCTGCATGTCTGTGCGGCCCGTCATGGTAATGCAAAAAAGATATTATGTCTACTTTCAGTAGTTTCTAAAAAAAACATCACTTAGTCTCCAAAACCACTTGGAAACAATTTTGCCTTGTTTTATACAATACGTTTTTTGCTATTTTGTTTGTTCCAAAAGAAGAAACATAATTTAATCATCATTCCATGACAAACTTTTTGTTTAAAGAGGTTTGGCCTTATAGTTGCAAATGTGTCTGTTTTGTTTTTCTGTGTTTCCTTAATTCTTAGACTACTCATGTAGAGTGTTACAAAACCATTGTCTAAACGTCCAAAATAGGACCGTCATTTTTATCTTGCGGCCCTTCTGATGTTTTGTATTTCGCTGAGTGGCCCCTGTGCCATCTTAAATTGAGTAGCCCTGATTTAACTGGAGACCACTGGTTGAGAACCACTGCTCAATAACAGTCCATAATGTGCCTGTCACACACACACACACACACACACACACACACACACACACACACACACACACAGACACACACACACACACACACACACACACACACACACACACACACACACTGGCCATGCACAATCTGTCCCGTTCGACTCGTCGCCCCCTTAAAAAACACATTGGTGGAAGTGCAGTTGGATAAGGCAGATCGCTGTCTCTTCCGTCCAGTATTGTCTTTGTACTTACACTATTATTCCAAGAGCCTCTTGTCCTCCCGGCAGCTGAGTGTCGTTCTGCTCACAAAGGCAGGGCTGTATGTAACCGTTCACAATGGCGTTTGCATGGGAAAGAAAGAGACGTGAGGTGTCAGTGAACTAATAGTGCTGTTCACACACACGAATGACAGCTAAATGTTTCAAAATATGTACACACTAGGGATGGGATGATATGAAAATGTCATATCACGATTATTGTGACAAAAGAAATCGCGATTTATGATATTATCACAATAATCAAAATGATCCTGGGGCAGAACATTTGCCAAAAAATAGCAGATCTAATAAACTCACAACGTGTTGCGTTGCGACACGTTGTGAGCTTGTAGATCGGCTATTTTTTGGCAGACATTTGATAGAGAATAAAAGAAAAGACTGTATCAAGTACGTATATTATAAGTACCTTTTACCAATTATAAATAAGGGTTTACTGTAAGTGGTACAGGATATGCAGCTCAGCAAATACCGTAAAAGGTGTATTGATCCCAGTGCATGACGGAGGACGATATCACGATAAATGTAATCTCCACAATACGATTATCATGTTTTTTATCACGATAAACGATAATATCGCTTATCGTCCCATCCCTACACACTCATGCATATGATGCTAACATTCTAAATATAATTGCGACCGTAGGTCACATTTAGTATGGAAACCTGCAGTTCATGTCGGTCCACCTGTCTGTCACACCTCATGTCATGCTCCATATGTATTCCGTCTGTGTCCCTTTCATGCCCATATATGGAGATCCCTGATGTCATCAATATTAAGCCCATATCTGGGAATGCCCATATATGGACATATATCTGCACGCGGGTGGCTTGCGTAAATTCAAATGCGCTCATTGTGTGCATGCACGTATAGCCTGTAGGCAGTGAAATGATGTGAGAGTGGGACCTAGAGGGGTTTCAGAGAGTCCCAAGTGGGATATTTTGGTCTCCTCTCGCTGTCCCTTCTGTTGTCACATGGCACCGCTAAGGGCTGCTATTTTCAAGATACACAATGCTGCTTCAGTCTTATGCTCTCATCTCTCTCTCACACACACAGGCACACACGCACACGGAGAGAGAGAGGGAGAGAGAGAGAGAGAGAGAGAGAGAGAGAGAGAGAGCAACAAATGCAACATATGATAAGCACATGGGAATGTCGTAAGTCTGCATTCATTAGCAGGACAGGCTGAAGGAATCAAGAGAGAGACAGAGAGAGACACACACAGACACAGACAGACCATAGAGACAGATAGAGAGAGAGGGAGAGAGAAAGAAATAGAGGGTTAGGAAAGGGAAAGAGGGAGAGGAGAGGAGGAAGAGGAACAGAGCGAGGGAGAGAGAGAGAGAGAGAGGGAGGGAGCAAACGAGGGAAGAGAGGGAAAGAGGAAGTCCGAAAAAAGAGAGAGAAGAGTGAGAGAGAGAGAGAGAGAGAGAGAGAGAGAGAGAGAGAGAGAGGAGGGGACAGCAGGCAGACGTTGCATGTGGTTTTGGAGGTTGTGAGCGGGACGCATGGAGGGGGACAAGTTCTCAGGTAAGAAGAAACTTCTGATCCTTCTGATGGGTTGAGTGGTGGTGGGGGTGGTGGGGGGTGGGGGGTGACAAGGTTTTCAGGCTGTTGTGTTTTTTTTTTTTGTAAAACTTTTGAGTGATTCTTTTAGAGTCTGCCCTTCAGTTTCCCCCCGCAGTGGTATTTTCCACTCTCTCATCTGTCCTGTGTGCTGACTGCATGGTTTTTGAGAGAGGGAGAGAGAGGGGGAGAGAGGGAGAGAGAGGGGGAGACAGGGGGGTTGGACAGCTGAGCAGGGACTGCTGTTCCATTCTGCACAGCGTTGCGTTGCGTTGCTTTGCGTTGCATTGCGTTGCATTGCGCAGAGGCGTCAATTGGGTATGGCAAGGTATGCAAGCTGCCATACCTTGGCTCCTCCAGGGTTAAAAAGATAAATGTACTTCTTAAAATAAATTCAGGAATGTCTCTATGACTTGATCTGGCGTTGATTATTCTGTTATTGAATTACTTTCAACTAACTACAATGCAAATTAGAATAACATGATCGCTTTCACATTATACTTTCCACAACACTTTCATTGTGCCTGTTGCTAAGTTATGGCAACATGTCATGTTGCCATAACTTAGCCTCTGCTGAACTTGTCTGGTAGGATTCACCTCAAAACACGGGCTGCAGATTTTTTTTTTGTAGTGTTGTTGTTTGGTTTCTATTCTGAATGTTTTGAAGGTTTGCACAGGGCTCTACATCCGGTATCGTCCCAGCTCAGATTCTGAGCCTGGGACAACTTCCTGGCCAGGAATACCATAGTTTTTCCCCATGTACATAGAAAGGTAGACGCCTCCTTCGACTCTGATGCATGTGCATCGAGGGACCAAGGGAATCACGTGTGCATCGCTTCCACGTGCGTCACACATAGGGAAGTTGCTAGGCCAATCAGAGGCAGGTGGGGGCGGGTCTTTGCGTACGCAGCCTGTAAGAACAGCTGAGCCGCGCAACATCGGAACTGGCTCTGTTAAATTGAATTGTAGTCCTTGGATAAGTCCCGGAAAAGACACGCTGTGATTGGCCAGTAGTCACTTGACTGACAGCGTTCCCTTGGTTTTTTCCAGGATGTCCGGACTACAACTGTTGCACGTCGCTCCAATGAACTGCAGAGGCGAACGAGGCATCTACAGTAGCTCTTTACATCTGTGTTTTTCCCCAGAAGTTCTTCCTCGCCCCCTAGTCGTGAAAAAAATAACTTCTGGGAACTCTGATTATTGTTGAACTGATGCCACTGGCATTACGTTGTCTTGTGTTGCGCTGCGCTGCGTTGCGTTGCGTTGCGTTGCGTTTAGCGCGTTGAAGGGGGACAGACACTGGGTTTATGGAGCTTGGTGGCTCACATCAGGTTCACCAACACAGTGACTGCACCGTTTTACATGGACCCTATAATAATAACCTATACCCTATAATAATCCACTTATATATTCAGAATGACAGCTCGGTCAGAATAAAAAGAATACCTTGTGTAAACACCTACATGTGAAGAGACTTTATTCCCATCTGGTCCGATCGGAAATTAATTTTCATTTTGTTGAGAGAAGGAAAATATTAGCCCGTGTCGTGTGTGTGTGTGTGTGTGTGTGTGTGTGTGTGTGTGTGTGTGTGTGTGTGTATGGGGCTCGAATCGTGACACGGGGACGTTGGTGCGTGCGCGTGCACGCATTCGATTTTATCTGTGTTGTACTGAACGCATGGACTTCTCCTGTAGTTTTTCAATGGCATTTAATAGCATTACACGTAGGCGTCGCTGGCACGCGTAGCTGTGTGTCTTCATTTAAGTGGCCAGGCGGGGTACACGGGGACGCGTTTAATTAGGCGTTTGTGGCGAACGCATGTGTTAACGCACGCATACATCTTTTGGTCATGTGGCCATCATGCGTGAGACGACACGGTCAAATGCAGCGCCGCCATGAACTGTACGCGTGATTGACTTGTTGCTCTGCTCTGGGACGCACGTGTGAGCTGTGTGCCACCCATTTGATTCTCAGCGCTAAACCTGCGTGTGTGTGTGTAGACGTGTATATCAAATAAAACATCCATCCAGAGTCTGGATTCCAGACGTTCATGCGAGCATGCGTTGGTCTGTCACTGTGGGCTGCATGCTCTCTGTGCTCCTTAGGGCTGGCGTAGCAAATTTGCTTTATATAGGCCTATTTGAATTGAGATAAAATACAGACCCTCAAGGACCACCGCGGTGGTCCTTTGGTGAGTTGGTGGTCCTGGTGGTCCTGACTGATTGAGACTATACATATTTCGTTAATTTATTTATATTTATTTATTTAACTGTTTGTTTTGTTTGGTGTTCCTAAGTTGAGCCCTTCGGAATGGCTGCCTTCTGGTTGTGTTGTCAGTTAAATTGCTTTATTTATTATTAGTTTAGTTCTGTTCAGTTATGTTGTGTTTAGACCTTTATTTCGTTATTTGTTTGTTTTGTTTAGTTATTAATTTCAGCTCTGAGCAGCGGCCTTTTCTTCGTCACAATTTATAAGATCGGTGAGTAGGCCTACAGCCTCCTAGCCTTTAACTGTTAGCAATATATACCCAATGGCCAACGTAGAATGTAGTCATCTTGGTCTCTTGTGATCTTATCATTTATTTATAAATGTATTTTATTTAATTTCAGCTGCTTGCTGTCTGATTGGATTATTCGCCGGAGCGAGCGGGCGGTGCGGCCTCCCGGCCTTGCGCCCAGCGCTGGATTTTTGGGACTCTCCAGAGAGAGAGAGAGAGAGAGAGAGAGAGAGAGAGAGAGAGAGAGAGAGAGAGAGAGAGAGAGAGAGAGAGAGAGAGAGAGAGAGAGAGAGATCGTTTTGCTCGCTGTGTATGAAAGGCTCTCTCTCTCTCTCTCTCTCTCTCTCTCTCTCTCTCTCTCTCTCTCTCTCTCTCTCTCTCTCTGTGTGTTTCAAATGGATGATACGCACGGAGCGAGGAGCGGAGAGAGATAGAAAGGGAGAGAGAGGAGAGAGGAGGGGGGGGGGGGGTGTAGACAGACAGATACGTGGTTCTCCTCCTAGTCTCGCCGCTGTTTTAATTATTAGCTTCCAATACTACATTATAGGCCTCTTAATGTAAGGCTACTGCAGCCATGTATTTCATGAGGAGAGCTGGAGAATGGAGAAAGATCAGGGCATTATTACGCAGCGGTCCAGCGGACAGATCACTAGTAGGCTAATATTGCTGTTAAATAGTGTGTTATTTGTCTAATTTGTTAAATTGTCATGATGAGGCAATGCCCAGTGCTCCAATCCACAGTAAAACGAAACAGCTGCGAGCCTGTGACCACTTGTCGCGCTCGTTACACCTCCGTGGTTGCCCTGCGCTAAAAAAGTTGAGATTTCATTCATAGATTCCTCACGCATAACTGCCAAGTATAGGGAATTTAAACATCCCACGAACAAGCTGTGGGTTTGTTTCTTTCTCTCTGTCGTTCTTAATCTTGTTCGCTTTCGCTCTCTTTTTCTCACTCGATCAGGCTATCTCTCTCTCTCTCTCTCTCTCTCTCTCTCTCTCTCTCTCTCTCTCTCTCTCTCTCTCTCTCTCTCTCTGTGTGTGTGTGTGTGTGTGTGTGTGTGTGTGTGTGTGTGTGTGTGTGTGTGTGTGTGTGTGTGTGTGTGTGTGTGTGTGTGTGTGTGTGTGTGTGTGTGTGTGTGCCGATCATCATCATAGATTCAGAGCCTAATAACTAATATGTAGGCCTACTGGTAGCCTATTTGCTCCGCCTAAAAATAAACACGGAATGCATGCCAAAATGTTGCGTGATGCCTAATCAATGGTTGTTGTGATAATTGATTTGGGTGCACGGTGGTCGCCCGCAGTGAGTGCACCTTCAGGCTGGCTGTGCATGCATTCATTATCATTATTCATTACTGTCTGAAAAGTCATCCAATAAACTGAATAAAGACTACTATGTGAATTGTGAATAACCCTTTACCTTATACTGTCACTGCCGGCCTGCCGCTGTGATGTGATGCATTTTGAAGGTCCATGAAGAAGTAATCCGTTATTTGGGGTGACCAGAATGCAGGATAGACTATCATTAGTTGGCTGACTGAGAATATAATGCCACAATGTTGTGACGAAGAAAAGGCCGCTGCTCAGAGCTGAAATTAATAACTAAACAAAACAAACAATGTTGTGACGAAGAAAAGGCCGCTGCTCAGAGCTGAAATTAATAACTAAACAAAACAAACAAATAACGAAATAAAGGTCTAAACACAACATAACTGAACAGAACTAAACTAATAATAAATAAAGCAATTTAACTGACAACATAACCAGAAGGCAGCCATTCCGAAGGGCTCAACTTAGGAACACCAAACAAAACAAACAGTTAAATAAATAAATATAAATAAATTAACGAAATATGTATAGTCTCAATCAGTCAGGACCACCAGGACTACCAACTCACCAAAGGACCACCGCGGTGGTCCTTGAGGGTCTGTATTTTATCTCAATAAATGTATCTAATGTAACTTTGAGAAGCGCAGAGCTGGTCCATTCAGACCAGCTGCGGGACTGCTGCGCTAATTGGGTTAACTCGTTGACCCTATAGCAGGCGCGTACGCTTCATTAAGGCGAAAAGGCCGTCGCCTTACATTTATTCTGTAGAAAATGTTAAAAATAGCCCCCAAAGCACCCCCAAGCACCCAAAAGGCCCTGCTAATTTCAAGAATGTCTCTCAACCCCCCTTGCACACTCGCTGGGGAAGGCAGCCAGCCAGTTCTTTGGGATGTAAATTGCTTCTCCTCGCCTTTTGTTCCTGTGCGTCTTTTGTTATAATGGTGTTACAGGGCAGGGGAGGAGATTTTGGGCCATTATCACCTCTACCTGGCTGAAAGGTGGGCTACTGTATAAAACAGGCTCTCAGACTAGCCTTGATTCATTACTGACTGAACTCCAACATGGGACCACCAGCTAAGAAGAAGTTCACCCGCTCCAGTTCACCGCCGCCAGCAAAAGCAAGCCGCCTTCTGAAGACCTCCCTGCCGCCGCTTTGGAGCCGCCTTCGCCACCTTCCGAAGACCTGCCTATAGGGCCTATAGGCCTAGGCCTACTTGCGCTATTCGATTTATAATTGAAAAATGGAAATGCAATGACAGTAGGCCTATTAATTCATTTATCTATCTGTCTGTCTGTCTGTCTGTCTGTCTGTCTGTCTGTCTGTCTGTCTGTCTGTCTGTCTGTCTGTCTGTCTGTCTGTCTGTCTGTCAGACAGACAGACAGACAGACAGACAGACAGACAGACAGACAGACAGACTGATCATTTTCCCATTGCACACGAGAATTCAGCACCGCAGGCAGCCCCTCATCACAGACAGCGTGTTAAAAGTGGTTGCACTTACAGACTTACTTGCGTATATGAGACAGAAATGGGCCTCTAATATTTGACAATTTGGCCAATGTTTAATTTGTCACGTTAGAAATGTTCAGATACTGCTCTATAGACGTAGACTTTGTTGGTTTGTTTACTGTTGAGTGAGAAAATTGTGCATATTAAGTTGCACAGGTTGAGAACCACTGGTATAGCTTTCAATGGATCAATTATGCGCGGTCATTATTTGCTTTCAAGGAAAAACAAACCATAGATGTGTGAATTACGCCGGTCATTAGCTCCTGCTGTGACATCAAATGAATATGGTCCACCAATTAAGGTTCAAAGCAAAGGCAATTGTGGTGATCGAGGATTTCGGTGTCTGGAGGTTTATGAGTGGAGTTTTTTTTTTTTTTTTTTTTTGTGGGGATTCGACAGAGTGGATTCGACAAGAGATGACTATTTTCTGAGGAGTTGCTCACAGAGTCAGATAAAAGGAAAGTGCCACTGGAGTGAGGAGAAATATTGTATGTATCCTATAGGCTATGCCTAAAATAGAATATTGCAGGCCAAATCGTGGCAAATGGAGACGTTTTACGCGCAGCGAAAGCCTGGGCTGCGAGGAGAGATTGATAGAGCAGAGAGGGAGGGCGAGAGGAGAGACAGCCAGGTTAAGATAGAGAGAGACGTTGAATATACATTAATATCTTGCTAAACTAAGTATAGGCTCTATATAATTTGTCTGGTTTATTGCAGGGTTTAACGCCGCTGGTTTTATTTTTTGATCGCCCGTTTCCGACCGCGATAAGCGCCGCAATTTTGCTGGGGTGCACTGTTGATTTGTATACATTTGAAAACTTGAATTGGGACCAACATTGTGCATCAGTAGGCCTATACCGTTGTTATACCTACATTTTTATGTTAATAATCATTCATAATTCTATTGTTTTTTGTTTTACCGTGGAGTAAATCTCATGTCTATACTTTGAAAGAAATATGCCAGTTCAGCTGTGAAAGATCACATCTTAAGCCTGGACTTTGTTTAATTTGGTTTCTAATTTAGTGCGTAGACAAAACGATATAAGATAATACAATGTATAAAAAGCATATAAGTAAAGTGTCCCTCTGGGATGAAAGCTGCTGTTGGATGTTTTCTGTCTGGCATCATAACTTAGTTTCGAATACCGTTATGTGGTAGATGTGCGCACAGTGTGTGTTGGGTCACAGGGGACGGGGACGGTGGGAGAGAATTAGAAATTAGTAAAACAGACATTCATTGAGAATTTGAGAAAAGGCCTTCTGAATGTTGATGGGTTTTTGGAGAGCTGTCCAAGAGCCCCAAATTACGCATGAACGAGAAGTAAGCTGCGTTTCAGAGAGAGAGAGAGAGAGAGAGAGAGAGAGAGAGAGAGAGAGAGAGAGAGAGAGAGAGAGGCCGCCGCTGCAACCCATTTTGTGCCCGACTGCGCGCTTTTTCAATGCACCACCCACATATCAAATGAATTAAACAGAGCAGGCATCAC
>NC_137813.1:61124364-61134364 GCF_963921795.1 Nannobrachium achirus
CGGAGCCCCAAAAGATGTCCGGTCTCTGAAGCGTGGCCTACATCTTTTACACTTTTATTCAAAAAATAGCAGATCTACAAGCTCACAGTGCATATCAGTTTTTGTTTCAACTCAATTTAAACTAAAATCTTTGTTCTGGAGGTCCCTGTCACAGAATACCTTTGAGATGGGGCTGATCTGTGGCCGATTACATGTTAAATTTGGGGGTCCTTGACATGAAAAAGGGTTTGAATTAAAAACACGCTGGCTTAGTGTTTTACCCAGGGTCACTTCGGCGCATAGACCAGGCGGGTTCGAACCAGGGACCCTTCTGGTTCCCCCGGGGGGGGGGGGGGGGGGGGGCTCTCTCTAACCACCCAGCTTCCGCCGCCCCCAAAAGTGGTCGAAAGCAGTTAACCACATTTTCAATAGTTGCACAACCAGATGTTGGATATCTATCTAATCTGACTTCCTATAGTCCTTCCTTCCCATGTGAATCAACACAGTCACAGGCATAGACCATCCACGGTGATTCACTGATATGCTCTCCATTCGTACCAGTGGCAGCATCGAGGTCAGCTGACTGACAACAGCCGCTATAGTGACAATTAACGCACTCTCTGTGTCTCATGACTAATGCAGCAGCCCTCGCTAGCAGCTAGCCTGCCAGCCATCCTCTCATTCTCTCATTGATGACTAATGGAGAAGCCCTGGCTAGCAGCTAGCATGCCAGCTATAGCCTCTCATTGATGACTAATGGAGCAGCCCTGGCTTTGCAGCTAGCATGCCAGCCATCCTCTCATTGATGTCTGATGATTTTCTGGGGTTTTCAGATTTATTTTTTCACAACCGTTTATATAATTTTATTTATATGAATATTTGTGTTTTTATTCTAAATTATTCAAACATTTCCAAAAGATTTCTCACACATGTTCAAAAATAGCTAATCTACAATTAGTCTGCCTAGCCAGACAGCTATTCCACAATCTCCGAATAATGCTGTATAGAGTCGGAAGTAGTCACTGCTGCACGGAACTGTAGTCCCATTGGAAACATAATAGAAACACACTAGCACAGAAGCACACTAGCACAGACAGAGTCATTCGAGCGGCATATTCTTGTTATGCATGTATAAAACATTTGAATGGAAGTAACACCAACACCAACAACACCAGAGAAAGACAAAATAACACCCCAAAATATTGAAAGAAGACATAGCACTTCAAGGGGTGAAATCTCGCTCTTTCGAACGACCATCAATTCGACAACGGAGCGTCGGGAGGGTTAGCGACTCACCCCACGTAGGTTAGGGTAAGGGTTAGGTTTGGGTGTCGAACAGATGACATGTAGAAACAGCGAATCGCTCCCCTTCAAGGGAGCGGGTGCGTCACATCCGCTTTATCCCATACTCATCATTCCGTTGGCCCAGACGGTATGACGGGAGCATTTGCAAATCGCGGGAGTCAACAGTCTGGCCACGATAGACTAATCTACAAGCCAAATGCATAGCCTACTGTATATCAATGTGGGGTTCCTTGTCTCGACATGAACAAGTTTCAGTACCACTGGTCTAATAATGGTAGCCACTAGTGGAAACTGTTTCGCCACAAGGCGGCAGCACTGAGCCGAAGAAATCTCCTCTTGGATAGTGTTAGTTTTAGTGCATGCTGAGAGACAGATATCTGGTATTAATCTATTCCCCTACAAACGTATTACAGTATGTGTGGATTCCTCCCAGATGTGAGCACTTAACAGCGCCGGGCAAAACACACCCACAGCACTGTTTTCAGGTCACTCATTTGTTTTTCTTTGTACATGTTTCGTGTCGTATTTTCGCAGTCGTGTTTGTTTTGAGCGTCTCTCCCCGCATGCATACGTTTTAAGCGGTACATTTTATTGAGTGGGGGGGGGGGGGGGGGGGGGGGGGGGGGGGGGGGGGGGGGGGGATTGTGGCCTGCGTTGATGCTGCTTCCTGGATGACAGTGATTCAGGGACGTGCAGAGAATGTTGCAGGGGCTGAAATTTCTAAAAGGGCCTTTTGGTGAAAATATCGAAAAATAGCAGACCTCCATGCTCGTCGGCACTTTTTGGTGTTTGATACCACACTGAACTAATAGTCGGTAATTCTCTTGAATGCTGCCTTCAGGTATATGGCATGGAAAGGGGTCGTTCGCATTTCTTTCACCATAGTAAAAACTGCATTTTTGGTCTGGAGAGAGCATGGCCACTTTTTACAGACGGATAAAAGGGCAGGGGCTCGAGCCCCCTTGATGTCTATGTGTGCACATGCCTGCCGTGATGGGTGTTTTGGGCCGGGTTGCCACGGCAACCGCGCTGCTCTGAGTAGAACAATATGTGAGGTTCTTGTGTTGGGGGGGATGAGGTTGATGATTATAATGCTGCTCTGTTGACGTGATGATCAACTGTGTTATTACTGAACGGAAAGAGAGGGAGAGGGAGGAGAGAGAGAGAGAGAGAGAGAGGGAGGAGGGAAGGAAGGAAGGAGAGAGGGAGGAAGAGAGGGGAGGCAAGGCAAGGAAAGAGAGAGAAGAGAGAGATGGGGAGAAAGAAAGCAAGGGAGAGAGAGAGAGGAGACATAGAGATGGGGGGAGATAGAGAGCGAGGGAGAGAGGGAAAGAGAGAGGGAGAGAGAGTGAACGACACACCAGTTTTGTAAAGTAACAAAGTACAATTACTTAAAGCTATACTGTGTAAGATTCTCAACTAGTGGTCAGTAGCCATATAGCAAACCGCGGTCGCGTTCGCGTCTTTCGCCCGTTTTTCGTACCTTCACACCCCGCGTCTGCCTCCACAACGCCGAGAGCTATCTTTGGAGGGGTCCCTGGTTCCTGTGCGTTCAGGCATTCCGGAGAAACGGACTACTTCACCCTGCCTGGTAGGCGAGATTACCTTTTGAGTAAAGAGACACACGGGCGACTACAAATATGGCGACCCCACTTCAAGATGCGCTGTGATTGGCCGGTAGTGTACCATGTGTGCATGATCGGCGATGTGATTGGGCAACGTATACACAACGTATACAGATGATGCAGATTACGTCAATTTTGCGCGAAATCCGGTCCACGGCCAGGATCATAGAAAACATATAAAGAGAAGGCTTCAGAAGCTGAAAATAACGGAGTGGGTGTTCTAAAACTTTAGCGATTTAACAGTTAGGACAATTTTAAGATTTGTTTTATAAAAAAAGTTACATGGTACAACTTTAAGTACTGTACTTAAGTACAATTTTGAGGTATTAGTACTTTACTTGAGTGTTTCCGATTTCCAATACTTTTACTTCTACTCCACTACTTCTTGGATCCAAATATTGTACTTTTACTCCAATACAATTATTTGAAAACTTAGTTACTAGTTACTTTGCAGATATAAACTAGAAGCAGTGCTCTTCCGAGCACAGGTCTCCACCAGGCCAGGCGGCCTGTTATAGCGCACCATGAGGCTGATTGAAAAGTTTGAAGTGACATTTCTTCCTCGGCCTAGTGGGAATGTGTGTGCACAATTTCACAAAAATTTCACGCTGTGTTCGTGATTTGAGGCATTTTGTTCAAAACTGACCAATCTTACAAACTTTGAAAGCCAATCTCAGCCAATCAGGATGGAATATGGACAATCAGACAGATCCATTTCGATCACATGACTGTAGAGATACTGTCTACCGATTTGCGTGAGTTTTGGACAAAATCTGTAGGAGTACTGGCCAAAAGGTAGTTTTTGCACAAATTGGCCTCCTGGTGGCGCTAGAACTGGCCCATGTGAAAATTGTGGGGCAGAGGTTCTGAATTGGCATCCAGGGAGTGTGTGTGCTCAGTTTGGCAGCGACCGGGCCAACGGCGCCGGAGATTAGCTGTTAACAAACTTTGTGGACGGACGGACGGACGGACGGACGGACGGAGGCGAAAACATAGTCTCTCCCTGCCTTCGGCTGGTGGAGACAATGATTATATCATAAAACATACATGAACCACTTTAGTCTTATTTTATATTTAGGCTATTTGAAAATTGCCGATCTACAAGCTCACAACACTTTAATACTTTTACTCAAGTACATTTTGAATTCTGGACTTTTACTTGTAAGGTGCCCTCACACCAAAATAGCTATGAGAGTGGAATCCGCGTTCTGCCAATGCATTTCAATGAGAGTGGAGCGTTTTTTTGCAGAAATCCTCTACTGGCATGAAACCGCTACATTCTCATTGAAATGCATTGGCAGAACGCGGATTCCACTCTCATAGGTATTTTGGTGTGAGGGCACCCTAACAGAGTATTTCTACATTGCATATTGATACTTTTACTCAAGTATAAAATGTGAGTACTTTTTCCACCACTGTGAAAGACAGCAAGAGATAGACACACACACGCACACGCACAAATGCACGCGCACGCACGCACACGCACACGCACACGCACACACACACACACACACACACACACACACACACACACACACACACACACACACACACACACACACACAGAGGGAGAAGGGGTTGCATATTGGGGATCAACTCTGATGGAGGACAGCTGCTCTCTCTATTTACCGAACCATTCCATCCCCATGTGTGAGAGAACACACACTCATTCATTCATTCACACAGCCAGGCAGAAAGAGTGTGTGCGTGTGCGCGTGCACACGCTCACATGCAACAGCACACATGCGTTCTCGAGCACAGGCTTGCTTTCATACAGGCCTGCATAATATGTACATTAGGGATGGGACGATAAGCGTTATTATCGTTTATTATGATTAAAAACACTTGCGATGATCGTATCGTGGAGATTTAATTTATCGTGATATCGTCCTCCGTCATGCACTGGGATCAATTCACCTTTTATTTGCTGAGCTATGAAGGCCATGGCCATGGCCGCCGTTGCCCCTCAGTTTGGCCTTGTGCCCCTCAAAAAAATGGCATGACTTGAGGCCACTGTGGCCTTAATGCCCCAGCTGACTATACCACTTTCTCCTCTGTCTCTTTCTTGTTGTCAATATGTAGAGACTAGACTGGACAGACACTAGTGTCTCTTTCTTGTCATGTAGACACCAGTGTCTTTTGTTGTGAGATTCTGAAATCTCTCCCGAGTCCCCATCTTTAAACCAATCCATTGACTTTGATTGGTGCAGGGCTAATGGAAGTCAATCTTCTGAATGGCAATGTTTCTGAATGAAGATGTGTAACCAGCATGGATCAGATTGTAAATACCATATTTTTTCTATTTCACTGCAGATTAGGTTCTTATCCCTAACCCTTAAATTCAACTAAATCATTCAATGGACTAAAATCGTATTTTATTTGATGGCCTTCCTGCCCTGGCATTTGGCCTTTGTGCCCTCAAAAAAATGGACAACACCAAAGGCCAAGTGGCCTTGCCCCTAAAATGACGAAATTCCAGGCCTGGTTGTGAGATTGTAGATCTGCAATTTTTTGGCAAATGTTCCGCCCCCAGGATAATGGATGTTGGGAATATTTCCATTATCGCTATAATATCGTAAATCGCGATTTTTTTGTCACAATACTCGTGATATGACATTTTCATATTGTCCCATCCTTAACGTAAATGCATGAACTCTACTGTAAACATGCTGAACTTGAGTGACGTGTTGTGTTGTGAGTTATCGCTTCTGAACATGAAACCAATGGTTTCCCGGCGCCCGCTGGCCTACTGGTCCAGGCACATACCACATAGGCATTGCCACATACTGTAGGCATTGATGCCTGATGGCGTCGCCGGTTCGATTCCCGATCTGGAGGACGTTTGCCGCATGTCACTCCCCGTCTCTGCCTCCATTTCCTGTCAGTCTACTGTCCTATCCAATAAAGGCATAAAAGCCCAAAAAACTAATCTTTAAAAAGAAAATGAAACCAACAGTTTCGTTCACCAGGATGTTGCTGTTAGGGGCCATAGCCGAATGGCCTGGGAGGCCATCTGGGGTGGGGAAGGGTACTTGGCTCGTGCCCCAGCCCCGGCCTATGTGCTGAAGTGTCCCTGGAGCTGTAAGAAGAATAGCAGCATCGTTGTATAGGCCGCAGGGTTCAAAACATGGGAAAAACTTTGCGGCTTATAGTCCGGAATATACTGTATATATAATATAGATAGATAGATAGATAGATAGATAGATAGATAATTTGGGGGCTTTTTCTGACTTTATTGATAGGTATACAGTAGGTTGACAGGAAATGGGGAGAGAGCCGGGGAGATGACATGCAGCAAAGGTCGCCAGGATCGGGACTCGAACCCGCGACACACTGTCAGGCCAGATTACCGGCCTATAGGTGCCTGGACCACTACCCTGTGCCTGTGGCCCATGGGCCAGACATAACTATATTTGCTCCAGTGCAATGCCATAGTCCAGGGGTCTTCAACAGGGGGTCCAGGACCCCTAGGGGTCCCCAGAGTTACTACAGGGGGTCCTCCAAATCTTTGTGTGATAGCTTTTTTTCTCCTTTTTTATATGAACCCCTACAGCGTCCATATTCTGAGAACTTTTGACAAAAATAGCAGATCTACAAGCTCACAACGCCTCGCGCTGCGAGGCGTTGTGAGTAGGGTTGGGTACCGAAGTCGGTACTTTTAATGGTATCGACCGAATCACGTCGGTACTACCGAGTATCGATTGAATTAAAAACGAACGGTACCAAGTTTCGGTACTCTTGAACGCACCCGTGGCCGGTCGCATCCGTAACAACATTGAATTGCTTTAGTAAACTTGCGTAGTTGCGTTACTGTGAAATGGCCCACAACTGAAAACATCCGACAATAGCCAACGATGTTATTATGATGATCCAACGTCTATGATCTCCGGCTGTGACACTGTGTGAGCATCGATCGTCACCTCTCCCCAGTCCCCAGTCCCCACGCTAACGCTGTGGACCAGAGCTACTCTCCCCATAGCCTCTCCCCCTCCGCTCGCTGCTCTGTCTTCAGGCAGCAAAGGACTGTCACCCTTTCCGTGAAAGCCTTTTTCTGTGTTGTATTAAAAAAAAGAATACAGTCCCGGGAGAGATGTGTAGTATGGTACATGTGTCTTTAGTTCCGACCGCCTAGAAAAAGTAATTGATCGGTTGAAACAAACTTTTTAAGCATGTTTGTGTTTGTTTCGCCAGCACAGCCACCCTGCCTCTGTAACTCCATGCTGCCGCTGCGCGTTCATGTATGCAGTAGACGCGAACGCGCATTCACGTTCAATGTAGTTGCATTCAACAGCGCAAATTGTTGATGTGAGGTTTAAGAATAAAGAGAAGCAAGGTCTTATTGTCACTAGCTACTCTAGTCTACAGGGACAAGAAGCAAGATGCAATGTTGTGATTGAGGTGATAATAATAATAAGAAAAACTAAGATAAGGTACTGTAGGCTAAGATGATGATGATGATGATGATAATAAATAACAATAATAATAAAAAATTAAAAACGTCAACAGTATAGCCATAGAATAGCTGTATAAAGAATGTGTTCTATTGCAGACAAACACTTGTATATAAAATAGCAGCCATAGTAGCAGTAATAGTAGTTCCATCAACTACAGTAAGCCTACTACTATACTTGACATGACAATGGCTGAACCACTGTAGAGGGCCTTAATAACCTATTGTGGTGTGTAAAATAGCCTATAGAAAAAAGTTAATAAGGGTAATAATAATAATAATAAAAATAAGAAATAAAAAAGTATCGAAAACGGTATCGAAAAAGGTATCGTATCGATTCCCAGGTATCGAAAAAGGTATCGTATCGATTCAGAGGTGAACGATACCCATCCCTAGTTGTGAGCTTGTAGATCGGCTATTTTCGGCAAAGAGGTTTGGTGTAGAGGAGAAAAGGAGCAGACTAAGTACAGAGTAAAATGTCAAGTTTATTAAGTATTGACGGTTCAAGTGGTTAAACATCTGGAAACACAAATTTACATGAACCCAAAATACACTGATGATTGTGCTGTCAAACGATGAAACAATATGGTATCTATGGGTTGTGGGTGTCCCTGCTTCATCTCTCTCTCAACGAATGGGTCCTTGGCCTGGAAACGTTGAAGACCCCTGCCATAGTCCTTTTATACTCTCCCCGGTTTAACCCTTTGCCAGCCCCAGAGAGCCCCTTAAAAACAGGGGTGCAGAGGTACTGCCGTGGAATCTGCTATTTATTTATAAACATGTTTTAAAAAAGCAAAGCACAAAATCATAACAACACGCTCGGATCGCTCCGTGCAAGCCAGCAAACCGTGCATGAAGGAGTTTTTTTGGTTGGCCAACCTTTTTTGATGGTGCTGAAGGCAGTTCTCCTCCGGTCAACAACATGGAGCGATACGGGGAAAACAGCGATAATAAACAGCACCCGAAAATACAATCCGTCTTCTGTGCACGCACAGCGATCTGAACACATGTAATCCACTCATTGTGAAGCCTTGAATCCGCCCCTCGTCTGATCGAAATAGCCTCGGAATATCGCTGTTCCAACGAACACTGCTTGTATAAAGGGAGACGGAATGGCTGCTATGTATTCTCCAGGCAGAGAGAGGAGCAGGACGAAATTACGTCACTGACACGTTAACCCCTCACATCACTTTTTCAAGAGAGAGAGCACGACCGGCGATTCTTTTTTTTACAATTATTATTAATTTCATTTTTATGATAAAAGTACGGGAAAGTACGAGCGGCTGATTGCGTGGTCCGGACAAGTACGGGCAAGTACGGCCGGCTTACAAAAGGGAGAAGCGAAACATACTCCAGTCATTGGCCAAACGTGAATGTGTGAGAACCACATATCTCTCGTAGATATGACACATTGTGTGGGCCCTGAAGCAAACACCACTCCTCCCTGGACAGGGTTGTGTTGGTTTCTCCACTGTGCTTTACAGCAGAGGTCTTCAACAGGGTGTCCCGGGACCCCTAGGGGGTCCTCAGAGTTACTACAGGAGGTCCTCCAAATCTTTGTGTGATAGAAACCTTTTTTTCCCTCCTTTTTTATATTAACCACTCGCCAAAAATAGCAGATCTACAAGCTCACAACGCCTCGCACTGCGAGGCGCTGTGTGCTTGTAGATAGGCTATTTTCGGCAAAGAGGTTTAGTCTAGAGGGGGAAAAGAGTAGCCTGCCGGGCCATCCCTCAGACTGCGTTCACTCATTCCCCCTTCCCACAGTATGAGGTCTGGACTTCAGCAGATAGGCACCGAGTATGAGAAGTTGGCCCCGATAATTTTCTGATCGGGGCCAATCAGTGACTGCGTTTCAACTGCTGTCCGCACAACAAGTGAAAAGCTTCCCCTGATTGGACCATGTGTAGATGGTGACGTAGATGCTTGCTGCAGCATTTTCAAAACAACATGGCTGCCCTCGATGCAACAAGTGTAACAGTTAACACTGAAACAATAAAACAAGCAATAAGGGAATTTATTTCAGAGTTGGAATCAATTACAACAATTAAAAAGGAACAGGAGTATGCACTAGCGGAGTTCATCGGCCGAAAAGACGTGTTTGTTTGCCGTTCTTCCGACTGGCTGAGAGATGTTTTGCTACGCTGATTGGTTGGAGGAGTCTGTCTGTCAAGGCAAGTACTCCCGCCCACTTTTCAAGCTGCCTATAGCCCAAAGTCCAGACTTATATTGTGGAAAGGAACGAGTGAGTGAATGCACAGTATGAGGCTGGCTGGCCAGGCTAGGAAAAGAGCAGTACAGAGGGAAAGTCAAATGTATTAAGTATTGACGGTTCAAGTGGTTAAATATCTGAAAACACAAATTGACATGAATGCAAAATACACTGATGATTGTGCTGTCAAACAATGAAACTATATGGACACTATGAACAGGTTGTGGGGGTCCCTGCTTCATCTCTCTCTCAACTAAGGGGTTTTTGGCCTGAAAACGTTGAAGACCCCTGCTTTAGGGACCTGTTCAACACGGAGTGGTTTACTCTGCCGTTCCATCTCTGTATAGAATGTAAGGTCTCATTGTTGTCTCAGAGAGATTACAACAATCTCACGGTCCGGGCTCGTATTTAAACATCCGATTTAGTTTT
>NC_137813.1:61139364-61148299 GCF_963921795.1 Nannobrachium achirus
CAACCTCCTCCTCCTAGCCAAGGTCTGGAGGCAGCTGTCTACCGCATTAGATACCGTAGCGCTCACAGCTGTCCATCTCTGACCCACATGCACATTTAGCTCTGAGAACAGAGGACCCTCGCCGCATACGGGTCCATTTGGTTAATTGTCTAATTGTGATTATTTGACATTATCGCAATTATTTTGTCATAATCGTCATAATCGTGAATGTTGAAAAATTTCAGAAATAGTGGAAATAGCAGATCTACAAGCTCACAAAGCTCAGAAATAGCAGATCTACAAGCTCAAAACGCGCGTTTTGAGCTTGTGGATCGGCTATTTCTACTATCAATGTTCTTTTTTAAGTATAAGGTTGTCAAATATGTCAGTAATTTCTTTGTATATTTAGGATATGTGTCATGATTGCCATGTGCAACTTCAAAGCCTAAAAGCCAAACAGAAATGTAATTGTCAACGACAAATACACAATTAAATCGTTAATCGCAATTATTTGAGTGACAATTAATCGTCATGTAAAATGTCATAATCGTGACAGCTCTACGCATACGGGTCCATTAGGTTACATTTTGACCCTCTCGGAGTTACACATGGACATCGTCTATGTCAGGTGGAAACCTGATTGTGTACAAAACTGTTACGTTTAAGGGGCCGATTCATGCTCCACTTTTAGAGACGAATTCATTTCGGTTTGGTTCGGGGAGTCACAAAACCTTGGCGGCACCGTGAGGCTTTAGTAGTGTGATCAAGTAGGGCACATATTATGTCAAACTCAAGGCCCGGGGGCCAAATCAGGCCTGTGATTGAATTATCTTCGCCCCTGCGGGATGATATTTAATGACTATTAGAACTGGCCCACTGGCCACTGGTATATTGCACATGCAATGCCTGGGATTCAAACCAAGGTCTCCCACATGAAAGTCCAACATCTTACCTAACCCTAATCAGACCAAAGGGATATCCCTATGGCCCTGGGGGAGATATCAGACTTTTGATGCCATCAGGCTGAGGCAATGAGTCACTCTGTTACACACGCACCACCATAATACCGCAAGTCCTACTAGTGCATTGGCACGTATCGAGGGTCTGTGACCGCAAGCCCGCGTTTAAATAAACATTGAACCAGTCCGGCCCTCGACTTGTACCATTTTTTAAATTTTATATGAGATACTTAAAGTGTGGTTCCTGTGGAAATAAGCCTCGGCTTTCAAGGATCTCCTTTTAGTTGACCTTGTACCAGTGATTTGTACTGTCATGAAACTGTACTTTTTGAGCGGTGCAAACCGCTCCTATAAGTGGCTGTGCGTGTGTCCGTAGCCTTTTTCCTCAGCGTTTTGCTATAGTAAAATGTGTGTGCCTAGCATCATGTTTGTCTAGTGATGTCATACTGTATGTCGTGTGTCTGTAGCCTTTTTCCTCAGTGTTTTGCCATAGCAAAACGTGTGTGTGTAGCATAGCCTGTACATCCTAGACTCAAATCCTAGTCTGAAGATGTTATGCAAGCACGACCACCGCTCACTTCACATTGGGTGTGATTTTTTTCTATTGCAAACTTCTAATAAATTCTTCAATCAATCAATCAATCAAAACCCACCTGTGCATTTGAGTTTGACAGCCCTGAAGTAGGGTGTTAAAAATGACGGGTAAAAAACACAGGAAACATAAGAGATAAGAGGGTTCTGCCCGACAACGACGATATGTGTGTAAGCGTGTCAGCTGCGTTAGGTAATAGATGGCACCCACAGCTGTCCCTGTGACCCACATGTTACCTCACGCTTACAACTCTGATACGTTTAAAGGAGTAGTTCACCCCCAACATGATTTTTTTTATTTCTATTGATTACTCATGCCATGGAGACTTGAGTTCAATAATATTTTTGGTTGTTTTGTCGCATAAAAAAATTAAATAAATACATAAATAAATACCCTGCAGGTTCCCCCATCCAGGGCCATGCATCCGGTCCCTATCCGGAATCAATGGAGGTAAATGTACTATAATCACACTTTTTGTCTTAGGAATGCGACAAAAATCACACACCTTTATTATGTCTTACCTCAGCTATACTTACCACTTGGACCAGTTGGAACTAAGCTGATAAATGGGTTCAATTCTCGCCTCTTTTAATTCCATTGGTGACTGCATGCACCTGAAATGTTGTTTTATTCAAACATATCACCTTTTTAAGGTAATGCCCCAGACTTTACTGTAAATATTTCACTAAATAGAGGCTTGACTCTGAGCATCTCGTGAGACACACACATACTGCAGGTGGCAACCTGTTGTGGTGTGCGTGCGCTCGCGCGCGTGTGTGTGTGTGTGTGTGTGTGTGTGTGTGTGGTTTTGGCATAGCTTCACATAACTTCCTATCTATCATATGTACTTGTTAGATCTTTGTGTAATGTTCCTGTAATGATATATAGGTCCACAAGTGTTTCCATATGTAACGCTATGATGTACAGTAGATATAAGGTTGCATGTTTAATCGTATCCTTGGCTGTATAATACAGTATAGTAACAGTACAGTGTGACACGAGTCAAGACTGTCTACGTGTTAGGAAGAAATTGCACTCTGTCTCTCTATGGCTTCTCTCCCAGTGTGACAGTTGTTATGGGAGATTGGATTAGACTGGGGCATGCTGAGGCTTGGGAGTGTGTGTGTGTGTGTGTGTGTGTGTGTGTGTGTGTGTGTGTGTGTGTGTGTGTGTGTGTGTGTGCGTGTGCGTGTGCGTGTGTGTGTGTGATTCTCCTCGTCTATCTGCGTCCAGATCAAGTTACAATCTGTTAAACCCCACCAGAGTGTGTACTGTACTTTCCAGATGGACCGTTTTATCTACAACAGTGTCCTCTGCTGGAGGACGTGACAAAGTATCAGCCAGTCAGTGTCGCCTCGCCTCTAGTCCAGTGTTTCTCAAACTTTCACATTTCAAGGTTTCCCCTTAACTCTGACAGTGTACAAATCATTTGTACACTGTCAGAGTTACAGACTTGTAAGGGTCAATTTAGACCCCCATAAAGGAATCCACAGAGTCCCTGGAATCCACTTTGAGAAACACTGCTTTAGTCTACATCTACATCTACTACACCTGTATATTCTGTGTCTGTCTGTATGTCTGTCTGTGTCCCTTTTATGCCCATACCAGTCAGACGCCCTAAAGGCGAGAAGCGACCTCGCCCTATAAAGGGCAAGGTCGCGCTGAAACATCCAAGCTTCTTAATATGGCACAGTCAGAGCCGTGTATTTGAGAGTTCTGCCACAGTGCCGGTCGCGTGTTTCATGTACGCCGGAAAAGTCACTTTCTACCCATAGATTCTATTGCATTTGGTAAACTTCCGGTTCAGCGCTTTGTCACTATTCGCCAATAGATGTGTATGTAGACGACCTGGCCCCACGAAGTGAACGGAGATGACACGACTCTCCAATAGAGGGCTCTGGGCAGTGGGCACAGTTAATAACTATTACCCTGGCTGGTCAAGTCATCATTGCGATGTCAGAACATTTCCCTGAGGTTATCAATATAGACGTCAATGTACTGAAGTCATAGACTGGACACAAAGTAGGCCTACTGCAGGGTTCCCCAATTAGTTTTCCCCAAGGGCCGAATTATGTCTAGGGTACCAAGCCGAGGGCCACAGCATTGCAAGGGGCGACGGTGGTGTTCCCACTACTCCAGCGACAGTTTTCGTCGTTGTCGGGTGAAAATCTTGTATGTCCAAAACCGTTCGTTTTGAATTTATCATTTTAAAAATGATTTGACTACTGAAAACAGCCGATCTACAAAAAACAGCCGATCTACAAGCACACAACGCCTCGCAACACGAGGCGTTGTGTGCTTGCAGATCTGCTGTTTTCACTACTTTTGTGCGACGGCCTTTGTATGATTTGCGAAAGAACGTACAAATTTGGAGATACGAGATTTCCACCCGACAACGACGATATACTAGTGTTGTTGCTGCTCTTATACCACCATTATTACTGGGGTTGGTGGGGGCCAGACAGTAGCCCCCCGCGGGCCGCAAATGGCCCGCGGGCCGCCTATTGGGGAACCCTGGCCTACTGTGATAATGGTTATTGAACCAAGTACTCTGATACAATGGCTACACATATTAAATAAAATGTGGTGCAACCAAAGAGAGTTGACATACAACAGGTATTGTACAACCGAACGGGGCGTGCTCCTTCAAGTTGAAACATATAGAAATGCTTTCATCCAGTTGGAGCTGGAGTCGTTACACTTACCTGTACATGTTTCTTCATTGTTATTATGCCTGTGGATGTTTTGGAGTGCTGTTGGCCTCACTGATTCTATCCACTGTGAGCAACACAGACTAAAGCCCCTTTTCGACTGCAGCTTTAGCACCACACCACACCACACTACACCACACCACACCGCACCACATAAAAAATATCTACATTTTCCATTACACAAAAGTACCCCTATCGGTAAGAAACACATTGACCCTTTTAACTGTGATTATAATACAATATGAATTTGTATTACAACTATCCTAAATTATAATACACTATAATGGATTATAACGGTTATTATAATACACTATAAAGTATTAATGTATTACGATGATAATTATAATACACTATAATAGATTATAATAGTGGTTACAACACAATAGAATCTATTATCATGTATTACAACTATATCCTGGTGGTCTAAATGAAAAGTCAGTGAGTGATCAGTCATTATGAAGTGTTTGGCCCTGTTTGGCCTAGCTCAGACCTACTCTAGATTGGATACTTTTTAGTACTACGTTTAGTCCCACTTTCACACCACTCTACCCAGGTCCTTGTAGTGGAAAACTTGACACAAGTGGGCAGTGCGGTGTGGAGTGGTGTGGTCTTGGGCCTGTGGAAAAGGGGCTTAACTGGCAGCTTTTAACACTGTCTGTCCGATGGACTAAGATTGTATTATGCTTTGAGCCGACGTGGGCCTATCTGTGCGTGTGTGTGTGTGTGTGTGCGTGTGTGTGTACAAATGGATGATTTTAATGGTAATATCAGATTAAAAACAAAGCACACACACACACACACACACACACACACACGCACATTGACATATTGTATTGTGCATGCTTCAGCAGTTTGTAAACAGTGTCTCTGATTGATTCCAGGCCACATGGCTCTGCTACATTAAAGCCTTTGGTTTTGTTACCACCATGTTTGAGCGTGTGCGTGCTTAAGGACCTCGATTGAAACAAACCATAGTCTTTTTTGGGTGTATCCTTTTAGTTGAACCTGTACCAGTGTCATTGTCATGAAACTGTACATTTTATATGCAAACCTCTAATAAAGTCCTCAATCAATCAATCAATCAATCAATCAATCAATCAATCAATCAATCAATCCCAAACATCAGTTTTTGACAAAAATTCAAACTCGTAGTGTCTGTTTTGCAGTAAAAACAATGTTATTGTTGAGGCAAGTTAACATGGCCTTACAGAAGGTAGTAACAACATTCGTTTTGAACTCCGGACTTTTACTTGTAACAGAGCTTGCAGTATTGCTACTTTTACTTAAGTAATACATGCGAGTGCTTTTTCCACCACTGTATACTGCGTAATACACATCCGTTACATCCGTATCTCATCATGGGGAGTTTTACACTGTAATTCAAATGGCGTGTAATTCTTCACATTCTGCGTGTATCTGCTATGACATCAACACATCCATCTTTCATCCCGTCTCTCTCTCTCTCTCTCTCTCTCTCTCTCTTCCTCTTTGCCTCAGGTGACGTTTTTCCTCACAACTACCCCTCTTATATACGCACACACAAGCACGCGCACGCACTGACACACAGAGAGACACACAGAGCTAGCTACTGTTAGCGGCAGGCGGTCCTGTCATTGATGATGAATGACTCTTTATTGCCCGCTGGGTCAGCGGCGCGGGGCTCCGTTCCTATTGGCCGGCCCCTGTGCCTACAGTATACGAGAGCAGGGCATTGGCTGCCCGGGTGGGGGTGGTCTCACCATCTATTGGACGGTGGAGCCGTCTGTAGTTTTCATACAGGGTTTTGATTGGCTGAGGGCTGGATTTTGTATATACTTAGATTTGACAGTATGTGCTCACAGTCACTTAGAGTATGTGATGCATTCCACACACGCACGCACGCACGCACGCGCGCGCACACACACACGCACGCACACACACACACACACACACACACACACACGCACACACACATGTACACACACACACACAGAGTCGCATTCACATGCTCATTAACTGTTCTGCCGCCGTTGACGGTGAGGACTGTCATTGAAAGGGTTAATACCATGGCGCCGTTGACGGTGAGGACTGTGAATCTTACTGTAGTAAAGATATGATTACTTACTGTACGTCGCTCCGGTCCCGCCCGCATCGGTAATGTCGGCGATTTGTTTACAACGCACGTTGGGCGTGCACGCGAAGTGAAGCTCCTCAATGTTAAGTCAATGGAGAGGCCCATAAAGAAACTTCATTTAAACAAAATAGCCATTTTGAGACATTTTGCAGCAGATCTAAATGTAAACAAGGCACAAGGCAGGGCGCAGCCATCTTTCCTCTTCTTGTCCCACACTGTCATGTGACTAGATGACGTAATCGTTGCCGTCAAGTGATAATCCAAAAAAACAAAAACAACCCCCTTCCAGCCCTTCAAAATAATAGCGGCGGCCTATGGAGGAAACCACGTGGCACCGAGGCACCAAGCAACCTTCAGATTAAGAGGCACTAATTGTGTTAAGTCATTAGGCCTCGTATTTATTGATGTACGTTCCCAGCAGTCCAAACTGACTGCATCTGCTCCCACTTGGGCCGGGGCGGTCCGGCGTGCGGTCAGATAGGATGGGTTCCATCGTCCAGAACCCAAGGAACCCGATTAATCGATTCCATCACATTCCATTTCCTTAAATTGTACAATTGCATTACCGGTGGTTCTCAAACGTTCCATCACTCCATCAGAACTCTGAGAGTGTGCAAATGGAACCCGCAAGGGTCCATTTGGTTCCATTTGTACACTCTCAGAGCTGCAGACCCGTAAGGGCCCATTTGGAACCCCCTCATGTATAACGCAGAGGGTCCCTGGACCTCATGTTGAGAACCACTAATATGTATGCAATACCGTGTGTATGACTTATAATGATGGCCAACATTTCATCGTTGTCGGGTGGAAACCTTGTATCTCCAAGTTTCAAATTTGCACGTTCTTTCGCAAAGTAAAGCCCTGCTTCATCGTACAAGGCCGTCGCACAAAAGTAGTGAAAACGGCAGATCTAGAAGCACACAACGCCTCGCACATTGGCTGTTTTCACTAGTTGAAATCGTTTTTAAAAGGAGAAATGCAAAACGAACGGTTTTGGACATACAAGGTTTTCACCCGACAACAACGATTTGTGTGTCGTTTTCGAGCGGTGCTCCTGGAAAGAGCTAAGCTCCAACATCTGGCTTTGTCCTGCCCAATCAGGGACCAGCATCTCTTAACAACAAGTAACAGCCAGTGAGGGACCAGCATTCCTGGTGATGCCACTGGTGATGTCAGCAGAGTTTGGTGTATAAGATATTTCCGGTAACGTCTTCATTAACAGCCAACGAGGCCAGCAGAGAGCAGGCCTCATGGCACGCTCTGCTGGCGCACAAGTAGGCCATGTATGGCCAACTTGTGCACAAGGCACAAGTCGGCACCTCGACAGAGTGCAGTTCTAGTTTGTATTATTTTATAGGAATTGTTCAACTGAATCTTTAAAACAACCTGTTTTTGATATTTAGAAATGGAATTAGAATGCTCAGGAAACACTCAAAACATTTTATTTCATATTTACAAAGCGTCTCAAATGACAGGAAAAAAAAACAAGACTTTGCTTGTATGATAAGGAAAAATCATGAAAGGGAACATTTCTCCGAGTTTCCTGAGCAAACCCAAACCACCTCAAAATCTCAAAATCAGGTTCAGTCATGCGAGTGTTAAAAAAAAGGTTTAAAGTTTAAAGGTCCTACATGGGCCAGTCCTGCCCTGAGTAGTTCATGATGCAACTCTGTTCCTCGTGTGTGTGTGTGTGTGTGTGTGTGTGTGTGTGTGTGTGTGTGTGTGTGTGTGTGTGTGTGTGTGTGTGTGTGTGTGTGTGTGTGTGTGTGTGTGTGTGTGTGTGTGTGTGTGTGTGTGGAGGAGGGGAGGGGGTTTCACAGGAAGAGAACTGTTTGAGATCACAGCTGTATGGAGGGAGGGAGCGAGAGAGAGAGAGAGAGAGGGGGGGAGAGAAGTGGGGGGTTGTCATCGCTTTCTCATTTCATACATGTGTAACTGGAGAGCTGGAGAAGAGAAGAGAAGAGAAGAGAAGAGAAGAGAAGAGAAGAGAAGAGAAGAGAAGAAGTAGAAGTTGCTGCTTTAAGAGAGAGAGTGAGAGAAGAACAGGAGGAGGGCCAGGGAGCAGGGACGTGCAGAGAATTTTAGTGAGGCAGGGGCTGACATTTCGAAAGGGGCCTTTTGCTGAAAAAAATCGAAAATAGCAAACCTCCAAGCTCACAACGCGCCACGCTGTGACGTGTTGTGAGCTTGGAGGTCGGCTATGTTCAGTGCTTGATACCACACTTGACTATAGTCTTCAGCTATGGCATGGAAAGAGGGCATTATTTTTGCATTTCTTTCACCACAGTAAAAACTGCTTTCATGGTCTGGAGAGGGCACTTTTTACAGATGGATAAAAGGGCAGGGCAGGGGCTCAAGCCCCCCTTTTATGTCTATGTGTGCACGTGCCTGCCAGAGAGAGAGAGAGAGAGAGAGAGAGAGAGAGAGAGAACCGCTGGATCAGTGAACCTTACTACACACGACTTTTCTTCTCTCCCTCTCTCTCCCTCTCTCTGTCTCTCTGTGTCTCTCACTCTCTCTCGCTGCGCTGCATGGGCTCCTAATTTGGGATTTGTTTAAATCTGGAGCGAGTCTAAAGGAG
>NC_137813.1:61148499-61163499 GCF_963921795.1 Nannobrachium achirus
GTCGGTGAATTGTTTTTGTAAATGAAATGTAAAAGTGTCCTGTAAGTCCATATGGGCTGGGCTTCCTTGGAAGCATGACACTAAAATAAAGAAAAATCAATCAATCAATGTAGTATCCTTAACTGTACCTCAGTTTTTTGCTTGTTTTATTTGACACTTGCTTTGTCAATATGTAAACAGCAAACACTATCTTCTCGTGTCATTGAAGCTCCTCTGTACTGAAATTGAACTGAACTGACAGGCCGGGGCCACACATTTAAGGCCCCATGCTTTATGCTTTACCTGGGGGAGGCAGCGTCCCAATTCATTCCCTATATGGAAGTCGCGTGTTTTGAAGAGGCAAGCTTGCTCTAAGCTTTCCTCAAGGCTGTCCTTAAGCCACAGAACAAGCTTGCCTCTTCAAAACATGTGACTTCCATATATATAGGGAATGAACTGGATGCTGTTTTACCCCCCGCCTCCCCCCAGGTAAAGCATAAAGCATGTGCCTTCAACGTGTGGCCACGGCCACAGAGAGACAAGGATAGACAGAGATGACAACTGACCATACAGCCGTGAGGGGAACACCTGGTCCCACCCCCAGTGGCGTCAGTTCAGCAAAAGCTAAGGTATGGCAACATGACTGGCGCGCGTGCAAGACGCCAGTCATGTTGCCATACATTTTACAGTTTACAGTTTAGGCACTTAGCAGACGCTTTTAATCCAAAGCGACTTACAATAAGCAGGTAATACACATCGCTATAATAAGCAAGATAGTATGTCAGTAAGTACATTAACAACAATATAACAATATAACAAATGCATAGGAATATCAATCTAGAAAAAAAACAATAACATAGGTAGACCTCGCACCTAATCAGTAAAAAAAAAAAAAAAAAAAAAAAAATCTAAAACCTAAAAAATGCTATCTAGCTTCATGTTTTGTCATTGAGGGAAAGGGGGAGTGTTACAGCAGTGCTATATGGGTTTAGGTGGAATCTGAAGAGGTGAGTCTTCAGTCCACGGCAGAAGCCATACCTTAGCAACAGGCATGATGAATTCATTTCAAGAAGTACATTTTATTTTTTCCCCCGCTGTAGCCAAGGTATGGCAGTTGCCATAACTTGCCATACCCAATTGACGCCTCTGGCCCACCCCCCCCCCCCCCCCCCCCCCCCCCCCCCCTCTCCATCCTTCCCTTTCTCTCTGAGGGAATTCCTTCTCTTCCTCCTGTCATCTCCTCCCTGCCTCTCTGATTCCTCTCTTCATTTCCCTCTGTCATCACCTCATCCCATCCTACCCCCGTCCGTCCGTCTGTCCGTCCATATATCTGTCCATCGGTGACATATGCAGCCGTTAGGGACGCATCCACACTTGTCTCACAACTGCTACTCAATCAACACCGGTAAGACTGCGGTATGTGTGTATTACGTATATGTGTGGACTGGTTATGTCTCTCTCTCTCTCTCTCTCTCTCTCTCTCTCTCTCTCTCTCTCTCTCTCTCTCCCTCTCTATCTCTCTCTCTCTCTCTCTCTCTCGCTCTCTCTCTCTCTCTCTCTCTCTCTCTCTCTTTCTCTCTCTCTCTCTCTCCCCCCTCTTACTTTGAACAGAGAGAGCATGGGGTGCGTCAGGGATGAAGGAGTGTGTTTGAACCACGTGGTGGTGAAGTCATGCTTTCACTGCCGCTGCCTCGGACGTGCATAATGGACCACTGTTGTGATTGTCAACGTGGTGTGTCAATGGTGTGTGTGTGTGTGTGTGTGTGTGTGTGTGTGTGTGTGTGTGTGTGTGTGTGTGTGTGTGTGTGTGTGTGTGTGTGTGTGTGTGTGTGTGTGTGTGTGTGTGAGAGAGAGAGAGAGAGAGAGAGAGAGAGAGAGAGAGAGAGAGAGATGCCGCCAGGGCAGTATGGGGGCCTCCCACGTGGGCTACCTCTGCCCCCCTGCCATGGATGTATATGGATATTGGTAAATGGTGCATGCAGCACCTTCCTACCGAGCACTTTACAACATACATTGCACGACGCACGCACGCACGCACACACTCACGCACGCATACACTGATGTCGGTGGAAACCATGCAAGGCACCTAGCCATAAATCATAACTCTTGTAGAGTGCTTTTATTTGGGGGCGTTTCTCTCTACAAGAGTTATAAAGGGGAGTCAGAACGTTCTTGCTGGGTGAGCCCTTCCGTCCATTTTCGGCTCAAAACATGCACAAATCAATATATAAGGTGCTCACCGCATTGTCCAAACAGTTTTCTACCGACCGGCATGTGTTAGTCCATATGTTTCCAATAAATTAATGTTTACTCAAACTGTCTCGGAATCTCCTCGCTTTCCTTACAGGGTGAAAATGGCCGAACATATCACGTGACGGTGATCGCCTTAGCTATTCGCTCATACTAGGACATGACATCTTGTATGCGGAAGTATTCTGACGTTTGTAGGCGGAAGCATTCCGACGAGGGAACGCAAGACACCGAGAAGTTTGAGTAAACATTAATTTATTGGAAATATATGGACTCTTGCCGATGAGTGGACGGGTCGGTAGAAAACTGTTTCGACAATGCTGTGAGCGCCTTATATATTGATTGTCTCCACCAGCCGAAGGCTGAGGGAGAGTATGTTTTCCCCTCCGTCCGTCCGTCCGTCCGTCCGTGCGTGCGTCCGTCCGTGCGTGCGTCCGTCCGTGCGTCCTCGCAGTTTGTGAGCAGCTAATCTCAGTCACCGTTGGCCCGATCGCTGCCAAACTGAGCACACACACTCCCTGGATGCCAATCTAGAACCTCTGCCCCACATTCTTCAAATCAGCCTCATGGTGGCGCTATAACAGGCCGATTTGTGTGGCCTGGTTGTTACCAACTAATCTCCGGCGCCGTTGGCCCGATCGCTGCCAAACTGAGCACACACACTCCCTGGATGCTAATTCAGAACCTCTGCCCCACATTTTTTAAATCAGCCTCATGGTGGCGCTATAACAGGCCGATTTGTGTGGCCTGGTGGAGACCGGTGGAGGCGTTGTGTGCTTGTAGATCTGCTGTTTTCACTACTGTTGTGCGACGGCCTTGTACGATGAGCATGGCTTTACTTTGCGAAAGAACGTACAAATTTGAAACTTGGAGATACAAGGTTTCCACCCGACAACGACGATATGGAGGTGCACTGTATGCGTTCATGTTCTGAAAGGTAGCAAAAAAGTCCACACAAAGGTTCGGCGGTTGTGTGCTGACTTTGTCCATGTCACCACTCACCAGCCGTGGTCGGGTGCTGTGTTTAGTACCGCACATCACATTGTCATCAGCTGATGATGTTGTTTTAACGTAAGTAATCAACTGGAGAAGTTTCATTGTTCTAGCTATCAGTTATTTTTTTTTTTTTTTTTTTCTATTAAATGCACCATAACATTAACGGACATGTCTACCGTTTGGTAGAGGCTTGTATTTAAAAAAAATCACACTCGTGTGAACTGAGCGGTGGTGTGTGTGTGTGTGTGTGTGTGTGTGTGTGTGTGTGTGTGTGTGTGTGTGTGTGTGTGTGTGTGTGTGTGTGTGTGTGTGTGCAACAGCGCCCCTCCCTTAACATGTGTGGTCAGAAAAGGTTACTGCAGGCTACAGACAGACAGACACGGAGACACGGAGACAGACAGACAGACCCACACACACGGCCACGTATAGGAGCGTTGTGACCACCGCTCAAAAACTGGTGGGTGTATTGTAAAACACATCACATTGTCATCAGCTGATGATGTACACAGACCTGTGTGTGTGTGTGTGTGTGTGTGTGTGTGTGTGTGTGTGTGTGTGTGTGTGTGTGTGTGTGTGTGTGTGTGTGTGTGTGTGTGTGTGTGTGTGTGTGTGTGTGTGTTTTTGTGAGAGAGAGAGAGAGAGAGAGAGAGAGAGAGAGAGAGAGAGAGAGAGAGAGAGACACGAGGCAAATGACAAAAATCATGACCTCACCCTGACCAGCTGACATCACAGAGCAGAAATGAGAGCCAACTTGCCCCGGATTTGTGTTAAAGCGACGCCCATAACGACTCCTTTATAAAGGAGTAGTTCACCCTCCAAATGACTTTCTTTCTATTGATTACTCGTGTCATGGAGGCTTGAGTTATACATTTTTTGTCTTAGGAATGCGACACATACAAAAACTCAAATCTCCATGGCACGAGTAATCAATAGAAAATAAAATCATTTTGGGGGTGAACTACTCCTTTAACACCGCCATGTTTGTGTGCGTTGGTCCTGATTATGCACTTTTCTTTCTCTCCGTGATGTGATCTCCTGCTCTAGCCTGATACTTCAGTCCGCACATCACCACCCCCTGCTGGTGGGTGGTGTGTAGTGTGGACTGAACCCGGAGATATTTTAATCTATTTCAAGCGCGCCCAAAGAGCGGGCGCATTGAATGGGCCAATCAGGGTTGTATGCTTGGGGCACGTGGTTTGGCTGCTCCGGTCCCAGCCCCCTCCAAACAGAGCTCTTCTGCCCACGTCAGAGCAGTGTAGGCCCACGTGAGATTCACTAGTGGACTCTGATTGGTGTCCTCTGCCCACGTGAGAGTCTAGTGGACTCTGATTGGTCCGTGAAAACTGTCATGGCGGAGTCAGACTCGACTCGAATTATTTTAATAAACTATATAATAGTGCCGTTTCATTACGTTTTAATACCATTTTGCACTAACGTAAACATGCAGTCATATAATATGTTATGAGAAATAACGTATTTTTGCAATGACACGCCACGTCGCCGTCAGAGGCTCTAAGCGTGTGTGTGTGTGTGTGTGTGTGTATGTGTGTGTGTGTGTGTGTGTGAGTGTGTGTGTGTGTGTGTGTGGGTGACGTCAATAGGCTTTACCCCGCCCCCGGCGAAGTAGAATCTCCGTCCCCAGTTTCAGACTCTCTCCCGAAGTGAAACGTAGTGATGAGTCTGGACGCTTGCAGTCAGGCTACTCCTGCTCTACCTCAGCTGTGATTACACTCAACATTTTGTTGAAGTGATTTATTCATAACGTCAGGAAAGAAAGCAGGTCAAGACCGATTAGCTCACTGTTGAAAGCTCGGTTTAAATTTGAATACACATTTTTACTGCCATATTATGACTATTTTGGAAGTTATTTCCCCGTCGGTTTCTACGGTCTGCTGCTGACCCCCTGCCCTGACCAGACCACTGGCCAGCGCAAAGATCTTTTTCACACGATTTATCACAGGCAGGAGTGTATAGGGGTGGGCGATATGGTGATAAATGTCGTTGAGATGATACAATGTCTCCACGATATGCCTTTTCAGAGATATCGTATATATTGTGATACAATGAGGGAGCCTTGTAAAAAATCCTGTTGAATTGTTAATACAGAGATTCATTGCAGAATTTATTTAAACAAGCATTTTGGTCTAAATCGGCAGTTCTCAAACTTGAAAATGTCACGGTCTCCCCTTAACTCTGACCATTTGGTTTAATTTGTATGCTGTCAGAGTTACATACTTGAAAGGGTCAATTTAGACCTCCCAAAAGGAACCCAGAGAGTCCGTGGACCCCACTTTGAGGACCGCTGGTCTAAATGGTCCGTTACTCCTTTTTCTTTCAGTTTTTGTTACCTTGTTGGTGGTTGTAACTTGAAAAACAACCATAAAATCCAACAGGATCGTGATAAGATCGTGTATCGTGATACAGCTTGGGGAAATATTGTGAGGTTATTTTTCCATATCGCCCACCCCTACAGCAGTGCCCCCCTCTTTTCAGGGTGTTTTGCCACCGTCCCCAGGTAGGGAAAACCTTGGCGAGCAAAGCCCGATCTTGCAGCAGATCGGCGGTTTTGTCGGTGAGTGCCAAAAATTTACGGCGACAATAATCATCGTCTCAAAAAGTCGGGCAGTGTGTATGAGCCCTTAATAGGACAGTAGACTGACAGGAAATGGGAAAACACGCAGCAAAGGTCGTCGGGATTGGGATTCGAACCCGCGACAAGCTTTCAGGCTGGCATTGCAGCCTAGGGTGCCGGACCGCCACACCGGTGGCCGGGCCACTTCTGTATTTTGGTGTCCATATTTAGTTTTTATTACTTGCGCAAGCAGAGCGTGCAAGTACTGTAATCGTCTGGGTATGTATGTAGGTTTCTCCCTTTTTGGAGCTGTGTGGAACACAAGCTACCCTATACGTGGCCGTGTGTGTAGGTATGTTTGTGGGTGGGTGGGTCTGTATGTAGCCTCAAGAATGTGGTGTAGTACCTTTTATGACCACACATGTTAAGGGAGGGGCGCTGTTTTCAACTGCAATACACACACACACACACACACACACACACACACACACACACACACACACACACACACACACACAGCTCCACTTCGAACAGAGGTTCGATTTTTTGAAGACCGTAGCCCTGAAATGGCTGGGATTCTGGGAATGCAGGTATGTATGTCGGTGTCTCATCATTAACAGCCAATGAGGGACCAGCATTCCTGGTGATGCCACTGGCGATGTCAGCAGAGTTTGGTATATAAGAGCGTTCTTGGTAATGTCTTCATTAACATCCACAAACAAACTACTTTTTGAGGCCCACGATCTGTAGGATTGACCTAGTTATTACTCCTTATTTCAAGCACTGGCACCGAGTCAGAATCACTTTCCAATAGTATTATTACTCTGTCTTTCTGTCTCCGCATCTCTCTCTCTCTCTCTCTCTCTCTCTCTCTCTCTCTCTCTTCCTCCATTGCATTTTCAAGGGCGTTCGTCGGAATCGTGGGTTCGGGCCGGGGAGAGGAAATTCCACAGAAGGAGTGTGTTTGTGTGGTGGGTGTAAATGTGGGGGTATGGATGAAGCGGCAGACGTTCTGCACACAGCTGGGTCTCTCTTCACAGACCTCTGGCCCGCCTTGGCCCCGAGCCACCTTAAAAAAGGGCATTTTTTGCGGATTTTGAAACGGGCGAAACCGCCACTGGCCATTTTTACGTATAGGCTGGCGATGCCTTGCCAGTTTATAGAGAGTCAGCCGTTGAGACACGTAGAATGCCATGTTATATGAGGGGTCACCATTGATGTCCAGTTGTGCAATACCCGTTGTATCCGTCTGTCTGTCTGGCTCTCTAGTATGCCAATATATGGTGTTCCGTGTCCAGGCCAGTCTGCGATGTCATCTCCAAATTTGGGCACGGTAGTGATGTCATATGAGTGATTGTCATTTGAGCATTGTTTCAGCATGCGGCTGTTACCATGGTTGCGACACTGTTTAGTATCAGTGATGTCAGCATGCGGACAGACATTTGCTAAATTAATAGTTAGATTAGATATCAGCATTTCACACATCACAATAGCGGTCCAGGCACATTCTACATATAGGCTATTTTGCCGCAAATTCGAATCCCGATCATGTGACGACCTTCGCTGCGTGTCACTCCCTGTCTCTCTGTGTCCTGTCCTATCTACACTGTATAGGCTACTACCAGTAAGACTCCCTAATCGGGAGATAAGCGACCGTTGGTCGCTTATCTCCACAAATATCACAACCTCCACCTCTCACGTCATACGGGCAGCCATAGTTACACCTGGAATGAAACAAGCCCTATATAAAGGGGCAATTCTCACCAGGGAAGAGAGCATTCCTCGACTGGTCTGTTAGTGTACGTTCGCAACCACCTTAGCAACCATGGTTTTACCCTAGCAACCAACTGTTTAATATGGAGTTATATGTTGTTCGTGTCCAAATATGGGGCTTGTGAGGTCAGACTTAGTGAGATGTCATACTGATGTCAGCAGTGTGATGTCATACTGATGCGGAGATATGAGCAGGGCAAAGGTGTGACGTGTGACGTGTGACCGACCGACGGACGGCCGGTGGAGGTTTTGATACTAAACTGCGACCTACGGTCGCAATCAATACAGGCAGATAAGCCCATAAAATATAGTTGAAAACCCCCTTTAAATACTGTATACTAAATCGTACGACGAATAGAAAAACGTGCACCATCAGATCTACAAGCTGCTGCATGCTCACAACGCAAAGCGATGTGCTACTTTTACTTATCTTCAAATAATTGGTCCTCACGCTCATTGTGAGATGCCACCATTTCTGTCTACTGACTGTGTGTGTCATTGGTGTGCTGTTAGTAGGGCTGTCACAATTATTTTTCATAATCGTTTCCATGTTGAAAAATGTTCATAGGCCTATATTAAAAAGCGATGCGACGCGTTGTGAGCTTGTAGATCGGCTATTTCCACTATCAATGTTCTTTTTTAAGTATAAAGTTGTCAAATAATATGTAATTTCTTTGTATATGTGTCATATCTACCATGTGCAACTTCAAAGCCTAAAAGCCAAATGGAAATGGAAATGTCAACGACAAAACACAATTAAATCGTTAATCGCAATTATTTGACTGACAATTAATTGTCATGTAAAATGTCATAATTGTGACAGCCCTAGCTGTTAGCCTCTCGAGGCCAGACTCGTTGCCTCCTACAATTTTCAAATGCTTCTGGTATTCGAAGATTGTGGCTACGCAAGACTAGTGGGCTATGGACAGGTCAGAAACCTTCCTATGACATCATCGATGGAGATTCCAATATAACAGAAACTACAGCCTTTCTCTTCCTGGAAACTTGGCATGCTGCAAGAGAAGCCACTGTTCTTGCCTTACATTCAAAAAATGTCTCTGAAATGACCAACCCTGTCTACAGATAATGTCACTGTCCACAGCCCTTCTCTGAGACAAACAGTGAGTAGTAGGGCGCCAGTGGATCAGGGGTAGAGTGGCCAGATGGAGAAACGCTAGGTTCCCAGTTCGATCCCAGGCTCCCCCAGAGCTAGTGTCGAAGTGTCCTCCAGCAATACTCTGAACCCCTTGTTGCTCCCGGTGAGCAGGTTGGTGCCGTGCATGGTTTCCTCCACCATCGGTGTGTGAATGGGTGATAATAATGCCCAATCAACCACTTTGAAATAAATGCACCATTTATGAGCAGACAGAAATGGCTGGCATCTTTGAGCATTACTGAGGACCAGCCTAAATGTTCGAAGGGCTCCTTTAAGAAGTACTACTTTTCTTTTTTACTTCAACCACTGATATTACTCCCAGTCCCAACCATAATCTTGTGATCCACACCCAGCACAGTAGCCTCATTGATACAAGCGAGAGGACAGAAGCTGCTGATAGCTCTCAAGAGCAGCTGTCTCCATCCTTATCGGCGCTATCACCGCAGCTGAGATACAGAGAAAGCGAGCGCAGGTTTCCCTACAAATGTTAGCTAGCTCAGGGTCACCTCCACTTAGACAGAACACAGTCGGCTCTTTGTTAGCATGTGGCTACTGCTAGCTGTTGTTGGACATATGGAGTGAAATCCATACCGCCGACGACAACATCCCACAGCAGGCTCCATGCTGCTGCTGGGGCTAAAAGACACCCTGGCCCTGATCAGATATTTCCTTTCGTCTTTACTCAAACATTATCATTTCTTTTTGTACTGAAGTATAAAAAGTTGCATTACCACGGTGTAGAAATACTCTTCTTTTACTAGCTCCGTAGTAACTCTAGTAAAAGTCATGTATTACGTTTTTAAAAGTACAAATAAGGTTTTGGCATCCAAACGTACCAAAGCTAAAAGTACTTATAATGAAGAATGTCCCATTTCAAAATTGTGTTGTGAGCTTGTACAAGAGGATTCTGTTCTTTTTGAATAGCCGAAGTGTATAGGGTTTAGCGTGAGTGTGTGCGTGTGCGTGCGTGCATGTGTAATAATCTAAATCTTGCAGTTAAATAATTGTAGTACAAAGTTTGCCTCTGATGTAGTAGAAATGTAAAGCTTTGAAAACGTTAAGTATAGTGCTTGAGTAAATGCACTTTGCTCTGGACCCCTGCATCCCAGAGTGGTCAGTGATGAAAGACTTCCTTTTGTCAGCTCAGCTCAAGCAGAAAACGTCTCTATTACGCATTATTACTTTAACTATTATTTTAGGCTTTAAAGGGATATTACACTTTCAAAAAACTTTTGGTCATTGTATGGTCTAATCAGGCTTGTATGAACACCCTGAACAGTTTTTAATTTGCTTCATTCAGTATTTAGATATTTGATGTAAATGTTACCAGCTCCAACACGCCCAGGCCCTCTCCACATACACACCCATTGTAACTTCAAACTCCATTTTAACCATGATAGATTCATTAAAAACACACATTATTTTTTCTGGTGACTCATACTACCCTCCTAATACGTGAGCAGACCGTGTTTTTTCAATAACTTTTTTCATTTATTTTCAATAAAATATTATTGTATTTAATGTTTTCCATTTTCCCAAAGAATTATTAAAAATAAAAGAAAAACGTTATTGAAAAAACACGGCCTGCTCACGTATTAGGAGGGTATTATGAGTCACCAGAAACAATAATGGGTGTTTTTGATGAATCTATCATGGTTAAAATGGAGTTTGAAGTTACAATGGGTGTGTATGTGGAGAGGGCCTGGGCGTGTTGGAGCTAGGGTTGTTCGATATGGCCAAAAAATAAAATCTCGATTATTTTCTCTGAAATCCCGATTTTCGATTTCGATTTCTTGTTAAAAGAATAATACATTGTTTCAACTATTTTGTTTTCATTAAAAAAATGCAAGGAAATGTTTTTTTTTTTTCATTATTGTTTCATTTTTTGATTTTTTTTATATAGCCAAATAGCAAAATGCAATAAAACAATAAGGGTATTAATAATAATAACTTTAGTTGCGCAACAATCACATACAGAAGTTAACTTAGCGTCCTTAGTGTTTCATTATCAATAGTGAGTGACAAAACAGCCAAAACAAGCCAGCTCTTGGAGGCTGGTGAAACGGGTGAAAAAATAGCTAAGGCCACCCCTGAATTTTGGCTGGCATTTCGCCTACCAAAATGTAATTCCTGGCTACGCCCCTGCCCTGCACCACTCATGCACGGAGATGTTGACTGATTGTAAACGGAGGCGAAGCGCTTCGCTTCCCGACGCAAAATTAACACAGTGACAGGGACAGTAGGAGACTACAGTCAGTAGGTGGGTAACACAGAATTAATAAGCTTCTTTCAAACTACAACAAGAAGTAAGTTTACCAGCTCAGCAGCGTTTTGTTCTGTTTTCTGCTTGAACCATCGCGAGTGAGCGCAGTGCGGTGGTGAACTCTGCTCAGTCTGACGTGCGCTAAACGCGCATCAAAGAAATGACACATCAGAGAGAAAGTAGTATTAATTTGGTGTCGGACCTTGTCGTCCTGCTTTAGGAGGACGGGGCTGTGTACTTTTTGCGCGTGCAAGGCTCCAATGAGTAAGAATTTCCCTAATTAAAGTGAAAATTGATTTTACGATTTCCATTTTTTTAAATCGTCCAAAAGAAAAAAAACGGGTTACGATTAAAAATCGATTAATCGAACAACCCTAGTTGGAGCTGGTAACATTTACATCAAATATCTAAATACTGAATGAAGCAAATTAAAAACTGTTCAGGGTGTTCATACAAGCCTGATTAGACCATACAATGACCAAAAGTTTTTTGAAAGTGTAATATCCCTTTAACTATAAAAAAATAGCAGATATACAAGCTCACAGTGTGGCACCCAGTGCTGCGCTGCAAGCTTGTAGATCTGCTATTTATTTTGTATTTAAAATGTGTCTTTGAATAATATAAAATGTGTCTTTGAATATTTTTGGTCCTCATTTTATAAATGTCTTCTAAATCCTTCTTCCGAATCAGTGTTTTCTCAAACATTGTCATGTCAAGGACCACCAAAATTACATGCATTTGGCCACGGACCCCCATCTCAAAACAATCTTGTTCAAGGGACGCCCCAGAAGCAGAGATTTGAGTTAAAAAACATTGCTTTGAAGAATACATATTCAAAGATTTGCACACATTTTCACTATTTTTCAAAAATAGCTGATCTACAAGCTCGCAGTGCGACACTCGGTGCTGTGCTACAAGCTTGTATATCTGCTATTTTTCAATAGCCAAAGTATTTAATAATTCCAGCTCTTAATGGGCTGTGATGAAAGACTTCCTTGTGTCAGCGCAGCTCCAGCAGAAATGTCTCTCTGGGGGTTGGAAAGTGTGTTTGACAATCATAATGGCTGCCTAGCGGCCCTGGGGAGCTAACAGGACTTGATATCATTTAATGTTCTCCTCTTCTTCTCACAGTATTTGTTGACTTGCAGGATGTTGGCTGCATGCACGCGAGAGTCAACTCAGCTGGGTTCTCTTATGCAACGGTTGGGGTGACCTTGTAAAAAAGGTCATGGGTCAGTCTAGCTACAAAAAGCTCCCTCGCACCTGCTAATAGGAGGTGTCGACCACAGCTCATAATGTCGGCCCTTTTATGACGTGACTTTTATGTCCAGAATAAGGGATTCATGTGGCGAGGTTGTCAGTAAAAAGACTGTGGCGGTTGAAACATCGTTCTTTTCCGTGTCACGCTCAGAGAGAGATGTCTTCCCTCCTATACAGTGCAGAACAGACTTAAAGAGGTGGTGCCATAGTTTTGTGCTTTTTCTGTTTTGTATGGGTCTATGGAGTTAATCGTGGTTATAATGTGCAGATTTGTCTTCCCTTTGTATTTTTGGTTACTTCCTGAAAGCTGAAAGACTGGGCCTCAAAAGGCCCAGTTGAAAAAACACAGATTAAATTACATCATGAACTCATCCCCTCCCCTTTTACCATTCACCTAACCTCAGTTGGATCATCACCACCCACCATGACAACCAGGCATACCTAATGAACTGGTGGGTGTGGCCACATAAAAACCCAATTTAAACTCTTTCTGTACACTTTCTTTGAACAAATATTCCTCCTAATATAATCATAATACCTGATCATCATGCCTTTTTCTATCGATTACTCACCCCATGTGAGACTCTGGTCATCAAACTTTGGCAACAAAAACGAAATAAATATCCATGAATTCAAGTTTCCATGGGGTAATGGAAACCCAGGGGGAAACAAAAGTAATTTTGGGGGTGAACTATCCCTTTAACATTTTGCCAGATTCCAGTACGCCATGGCGAGCCATAATCAATATATGGATTGAACAGTCTCACCATGAAGTCAGACCCGGATGACTCAAAAAGCCTTGAGTTCTGCAGAATGTTTTATTTTTTTCACCTCATTTGATGACTCGACGAGTACACTCACTAGTTTAGATTGTTTCCGAGCGGGGATCACAAGTCTGGGGGTGGAGGTTGGGGGCTTTGGAGGAGGTGGGGGCTGGTATCTCGGTTATGTATGAAGCAGATTGTTTGCCTGTCATTTCCAGGTCACATGCCGAGGGAAAGAGAAAAGGAGGGGTCCATTAAAAAGCCAGATAGCAGTGTGTGTGTGTGTGTGTGTGTGTGTGTGTGTGTGTGTGTGTGTGTGTGTGTGTGTGTGTGTGTGTGTGTGTGTGTGTGTGTGAAGGGGAGAGAGAGAGAGAGAGAGAGAGAGAGAGAGAGAGAGAGAGAGAGAGAGAGAGAGAGAGAGAGAGAGAGATGCCATGCTGACATTCAGGGGCGTCAATTGGGTATGGCAGGGGTATGAAGCTGCCATACCCTGGGCCAAGGGGGGGAAATAAAAGTTACTTTTACTTTTAAATATAAATCCACGAATCTCTCTTTGTCTATCTACAAATGCTAAATTTAACAAAACTAGCCCTTACCCGTTCAAAGATATGAGCTCCAAAATGATGTGCAGTGTGTGGGTTATGGGATGTGCACTGTGCATACAGTATACGAGGGATGGAAAGTAACTTTAACTGGTGCTTGCATGATAATATGTAGGAGCATCAATGTAAGAAATACCCGTTTCATTTAATGGCTCACTCAGACAGACATTCGCAAAATTATAGTATACATGGTCACTTTAACAAGGTATTATAATTATATTCTCCACACTTGTATTCTCCCATCTTGACAAAATGGTATATTCCCAGGTTCCGCAGGTCAGCTGCACAGGTGCAATGCATTAATATTAATTGTGTGGTACGTTTACTAACATGCCAAGTTTAGCTGCACTTGAACAACCGTTCCAGGCTGGCATATCCAGCCCAAGAAACCGTTGAAACATGCCTGTTGCTAAGGTATGGCAACATGACTGGTGTCTTGCACGCGCGCCGACACCAGTCATGTTGCCATACCTTAGCTTTTTTCTGAACTGACGCCACTGCTGACATTTGGTTCACATTGGTGCTCATTATTGTTATCTAGGCTGGGATTGGCTGAGACGCTGTGGCTCATTATTTTGTTATCACGGCCGGGTCTGCGAGGCCCGGCCTGTGATCACAGCTATCTGCTCACAGGAGAAGATACTGTGGAACGCAGACGTCAGATGGTCTCAGCACAGAGGAAAACACTCTCTTTCTATCCCACTCTGACCCCCTTCCTCACTCTCTCTCGCGCGCTTTCACTCTCAAATACATGTACAATTAAAAGGGAACAAAGAAATGTGAGAACAGAGATGTTTACAGAACCATAAGCTTTGTGAATTAGCTGCAGATGTTGCCCTAAAATCACGCAAAGCGGTACACAGTATCTCACCAACATGGATCTGTCCCATTTCCCATATTCCTTCCTGATTGGCTGCGATTGCCTTCTAAAGTTTGTGTATGCGACCTGACGGTCGCTTAGTTATCTCCCAACTAGGGAGTCTTTGTGGTATATACACGTAGGAAACCTATGAAAACCTCCACCGGCTGTCTGTCCCTCCGTCTTTCCGTCACGCCACGCCACGCCACGCCACGTCACACTTTTGGCCCTACACTTATCTCCGGCACCGTTGCCCCTATCCATGCCAAACTTTGTACACACACACTCCTTGGCTGGCAAACCACAACCTCCGCCCCTGATTTCTCACATGCCCCTCTTCTAGTGCCACCATAAGGTTGCTAAGGCCAATTTGTGTATACATGTGACCTGACAGTCGCTTATCTCCCGATTAAGGAGTCTTACTGGTTCAAATGGATTTAAACTTGTGCACAAATGGCAGCAGTTGTTCAAAATGTGCAGTTGCTCTGTTGGTATATACAGCAGTTTTTTTTTGTACCGAGGTCAA
>NC_137813.1:61168499-61445999 GCF_963921795.1 Nannobrachium achirus
CAAGACCGAGGTGGGGTTTTACAACTCCCCCCAGAGGATGATGTAACAGCAAAATGGCTGCCACGTGCAGGGGTGTCACACCAAATTCTGGGCCCTGGGTACAAGGATTCACTGCGGGCCCCCCATGAATGTTCTTCATAGGGGGAGGTTTAACCTGTTTAGACTGGGAACGCATTATTACGCGTTATTTTGTGCTTTAACTATTGAAAAATAGCAGATACATAAGCTCACAGCGCGGCACCGAGTGCCTCACTGCAAGCTTGTAGATCTGCTATATATACTTTTCTTAATCATGAACATTTTTTGCGGAGTCTGAATATGTAAAATCCTTCTAAGGTTTTTTTTTGAAAAACCTATGTTTCTATGTCAGTGGTGCTCAAACCTTTTCATGTGAAGGACCCCCAACATGATATGTATTTGGCCACGGACCCCCATCTCAAAATATTTAGTTCCAGGGACCCCCCAGAAATACAATTTGACTTGTTCGCTTAAAAAATACATATGTTCAAAGATTTGCACATATTTTCATGATTTTTCAAAACTAGCAGATCTACAAGCTCACTTGGTGCCGCGCTTTGAGCTTGTACATCTGCTATTTTTCAATAGCTAAAGTATAAAATAATTAAGGCCCCTCCACCTTGGGCCCTAGTAACTCAGTCCCACTTCTCCCCCCCTTGTGACGCCCCTGACCGCATGTGAATGATGTGTAACCGGCAAGTTAGTTCAGGCAGATCCACTCAAGAGGTTTTGATGGTGCATCACGGCACTATGCTGCCATGCACCATATGTGACGTGTCAATTAGCTGACCATATTGGCATTGGTCTATTTAAAGAGGTGGTGCCATAGTTTTGTACTTTTTCTGTTTTGCATGTGTCTATGGAGTTGACTCTAATAGATCCCCAGGTGTGGTTATAATGTGCAGATTTGTCTTCCCTGTGTATTTTTGGTTACTTCCTGAAAGCTGAAAGACAGGGCCTCAAAAGGCCCAGTCGAAAAACACAGATTAAATAAACATAAACTCATCCCCTCCCTTTTAACCATTCCCAACACTGTGGTTCTGGCTAACCTCAGCTGGGTCACCACCCACCTGACAACCAGGCATACTTAATGAACTGGTGGGTGTAGCCACATAAAAAATAAAAAAAATAACACTTTCTGTAATTTTTTTTGAAAAAATCTTCCTCTTAGTATAATCATAATACCTGATCATCATGTTTTAGGGGGGAAAAAATCATGGCATTGCATCTTTAAGCTCGCCTCCTTCATTGTTCTTCCTCTTGCTTTGTTTGCTCCCAGCACACCACCCAAGGGTGCTGTTGTCCTCTGGGGCAGTGCCGCCGCTACCATGACGTGCATGACGCGCTGTGCGTCGGGCGTCACACTGCCGAAGGGCACCAAAAAATGAGAGAGAGAGAAAAAAAAAGAAAATAACAATAATAAGAAAAATAAATCACCGTAATAACGAATATGTATTTGCTCCGCCTAAAAGTAATCACGGCATGCATGTGAGCGTGCGTGATGCCTGATCAACGGTTGTGATGCCTGCTATGGTTTCATCCATTTGAGCTGGGGGCGGGGCCACAGCGCAGTCCATGCGACTCATTACTCGGAGTTACTCGGAGTGTGCACTGTGCACTCACTCAGACACGGACACATAATCACAGTGGAGATTCGACGGTCATCCGTTGACTGATCTGGTGCATTGCAAAAGTTAGAATCAAACGGGTTTTCCACCTCGTCGTCGCGGGGGGTACCCGACAGACAGCTGTGTGTCGGTGCACCAAAACGGGTTTCAGCGTCCCTGCCCTGGGGATGTATATATCTCCATGCTCTTAAATGGTTGTCTTAAGAAATATGCTGATCAGGGAGTAATATATAGCAGAGCCTGAATGCCAAGATCAAATATAATATTCACACTAGTATATGAATCAAATCTTTTCAATCAATTTGTGATTCATCTGACTGAAATATGGTCAGTTGTAAGGAGAAGACGTCAGCTGCAGTTATTATGTATTATGTATTTTGCCCTCTTGTTCGGTAACATGAAATATGGTAGGCTATGATTTGATGGAAGGAGCTGATCTTGTACTATAACAGTACAATACATGGAATCCTTACTACAGACTTCTCCCTGTTTGGTTATAGTCATAATGTTAATGTATGACCCATATAGAGCTCTGTGTATAGCATTTCTTCAGCTAGTATTAGTATTATGATCACTAAGCTGATCAGATGACGAAGAAAGTAGAATTACTACTACACTATTTTTTAGACCACCACGTTTGTCATCAGCGATCTCTTCGTTACCCAGATCCTGTCGGGGCTCCTCTGGGAGGAAACCCAAGCTCCAGTGTGTCACCTCAGCACACATGCACTGCCAGCTGCCCACAGTGTCCAGGGAACTCTGACAGAAAGACCCCCATTGTCCAGCAACCGAGGGTCCGGCTGGGGGGGGGGGGGGGGGGGGGGGGGGGGGGGGGGCGCTGATGAGCAGGCACATGCACAAATAGACATCAAAGGGGGCTTGAGCCCCTGCCCTTTTATCCGCCCATGTAAAAAGTGCCCTCTCCAGACCACGAATGCCGTTTTTACCATGGTGAAAGAAATGCAAATGCCCTCTTTCCATGCCATACCTGAAGGCAGCATTCAAGAGAATTGCCATGTCCAAACTTTGCTGAACTTGAATGCAGCATCTTATGTTGAAAGAATTGCCCTCTCTTTGTAGAAATCAAGCACCGCTGTGACGCGTTGTGAGCTTGGAGGTCTGCTATTTTTGATATTTTCACCAAAAGGCCCTTTTAGAAATGTCAGCCCCTGCCTCTCTAACAGTCTCTCCACGTCCCTGCTTCTTGAAGTATCAATAACTGCTGCATACATCTGAATATGAATGAGAACACGCGCAAGCACGCACACACGCACGCTAACAAGTATGCCATCGCAGCAGAGTTAATGAGACCAAAAGCAACTAGCCCAAAAATCCAGACAAGAAACAAAGAACTGGAGATTACAGTACACAGTTACTAATTAGGTTTCCATACAAATGCTGTTTCAGTTTCAGCTTTAGTTCTCCTGCTACAATGCCCTTAAAAGTCCTCTTGCTGCGCCCCACGGAACCCTGGTAAACAACAAACGTCACTCTCTCTCGTTCGGTATCCTTCGCTTCAACTGGATCCAACGTGGGTGATTATACTGAGTCATTTGACACCGATCCCAGCAGATACGAGCCGTACGTACGCATGCAGTCAGTGTGTTCCAAGCAGGGAGGAAAGCCTGGGGTCTTCCCCCCCAGGGGCGTCACAAGGGGGGGGGGGGACTGGGTTACTAGGGGGACTGAGTCACTAGGGCCCAAGGTGGAGGGGCCTTAATTATTTTGTACTTTAGCTATTGAATAATAGCAGATAAACAAGCTCTGTAGATCTGCTTATTTTTGAAAAGTCGTGAAAATGTGTGCAATGAATACATTTGTAACTCAAATTTTGCTTCTGGGGGGTCCCTGGAACTGAATATTTTGAGATGGGGGATCCGTGGCGAAATACATATCATGTTGGGGGTCCTTGACATGAAAACGTTTGAGCACCAGTGACCAGGGGCGGATTTAGTAATCTGGAGGCCCGTTTCAAGAGCTATTGATGAGCCCCCCCACGCCACCACCAGCACACCCATGCCACAGTAGCCACGCAACAATCGCACACAGAAGTTGACTGCCTGCTATTTGTATATTATTATTATTATATCACTACATAATGTTATAGCATTGACCTAAATGGCATTATATTAACAAGGTTATATGATTATTAAAAAGTGTTATACGTGTGTTGCAAGTTGAACAAGGCTTGCTGGCTAGCTCTTGGAGGCCCCCTGGTGGCTGAGGCCCGTTTCAATTGAAACTGGTGAAACATAGCTAAGGCCTCCCCTGCCAGTGACATAGAAACATAGGTTTTTCAAAAAACCTTAGAAGGATTTGAAATATTTAAAGACTTGCACATTATGTTCACGATTTTTTAAAGCTAGCTTGAAAGCACTCGGTGCCGCGCTGTGAGCTTGTCTATCTGCTATTTTTCAATAGTAAAATCACAAACTAATTGTGCGAGGGCCCGCAGTGAATCCTTGTACCCAGGGCCCAGAATTTGCTGTGACGCCCCTGTTCCCCCCGCCCCCATGCCGGGGCCTGGCTGGTGGCCAGAGGCGCGGGCCAGATGCCTGCTCCTCTGTCATGGCCGGGGTGTTTATGTGGGACCAGGGCCTCGTTGCTGTGGAGCTGTTTGGATCTATCTGCCAGGCATGCTGAGGTGCAGGTTTCAACCCCCCCACACACGTCATCGTCTCCTGACATGCAGAGCAAACCGCTGGCCAGGGTTAAGAGAGGGCCTGCTTTCTGACAATAGTAACAAGGAGGGCCTGCAGGCAGCTGGCTGGTCAAATGGTTTGTGTGTCAAGTGTGAACGAGTGACGTGGACTGGAATGAATGACCTGGCAGGGACCCCTGCTATCTGGTTTCTGAGCAGCAGTGTTGCCAGATTTTGCGGCAGAAACGAGCGACCAGGTCTATGAAAACTAACCTCGCCTCACCAGGCTAGCAACCAGGTCTATGAAAACTAACCTCACCTCACCAGTTCGTTCACAACAGGCCGCTTGGTTTCCGCCTAAAGCGGAAACCACTAGAAGAAGCGGCGTCGCTTTGTTTTGGTTCCCCCCCTTTGTTTCCCCAATCCCTATTAAAATGCTCGAGTAGCCAAGTGTAGTCTTGCCAGTCGCTACGAGTTGGACTAAAAGATGCATGTACCAAACACATTTTTCACACATTTTTGTCAGCCTTCTGATTGGTCCCTGAGACTCCCTGACTGGCCAACCAGAAAAAAAACATTCACTTTTCGCTACCGGGGGTGGAGTTATGCAGTGGGAGAATGTCGCTTCAGTCTTCACCGCGGGGCCGGCGCACAGTACGGCGCCGCGAGGTGATAGCGATTTAGATAATTATAATGCATAAGCTTCAACAGACTAGTTCACATGAACGATAATGATGTAACTAAGAGATTCGATTGGGTAATATATTTTAAATGGGCAGAATTACAATTAAACATTACAATGTTATGTTGACAGCCAGCCTATAATTCCACAACTTCCTACCCAAGATGCACTGCGCTTTCTCTCATCTCTCTATCCTCTGCCTGTTGCAGAGGATTAAACTAATTAAAACATGTATTTTCGGGGGAAAAACACTGTTTTGCAATTAGGGATGTCAAAAATGGACCTTTATCAAAATCGATTATTCTATAGCAATATTCGAATATTATTCGAAAATCGATAATTAATTATTATTATTATTTTTTTATAAAAAAAAAAAAAAAAAGTTTTTTTTTTCTTCTGTTTTTCGTTTTTTTTTTTTTTTTTACTGGATTTCAATGCACATTTACATATGTACAACATGGCTCTTCAGGTAATTGGTAGCCTAACTACTACTCTTCATCTTTCTTTTTAGTGTGCCAGTGTACTGTTCACCTAATCTCTCAAGAACAGATTCTGTGATGCTTTACGATACAGAGGACGCTGTTTTCCCTTTTCTTTGATGATGGCCACCAAGTACCAAACAATCAAGCCTGAATCAATCACACCTGTGTCTGAGACAGGGGGGGAGGGGAGTGTGTAGCAGGCAGTAGCAGGCAGCCACTCTGCTGTGCTCCTTCACTCTACACAGTTTACAGTTGGTGCTGGTGTGAATAATAAATCAATGGCCATTTACTATTATCATTAATACTATTGTTAGCCTATATTCTATATTTTGGTTGAAACTAACTAACTAAGCCAAAAAATAGTATTAAAAAAAAAAAAAAAAAAAAAAAACGGAAAAAAAAAAAAAAAAAGAAATTAGATTATGAAATATTAAAATCGAATATTGATTAATCTAACGAATATTCGAAAATCGATTATTCGGTGACATCCCTATTTGCAATGTAACTACTGTACTTTTTTCTTCCCTTTTTATTAATATCACGTAGATGTGTTTCTTTTGGTACGTTAAATAGCAATAATGAGGCTATGAAAAATATCCCCCCCCCCCCCCCCCCCCCCCCACATCCACTTCCATTATAAAAACAATCTGCCCTGGCTGTTTTGTCCCACCTAGTAACAAGAACAAAATTGGGCGGGATTTGACAAAGAGTGAATTGTAGTACTACAACATGACGTGTTGTGGTTTCCGCTCCCAACCGGATATACAACCCAGGAAAGTTAAGTGATCCCAGACTAATGAAAGCATGCCAAAAAGAAGTGACTATATAAGCACTTCAAGCCTATAGCTCACAATGTGTCGCGATGCAACAGTGAGCTTGTACGCCTTGTAGATCTGCTAGCTAGACAGTACAGCAGTTAAAAATACAGATTACAGCCAAGGGCAAGAAAAAATAAGTGCAGCATGATGGAAAGACATCACAGTCAAAGCAACACCATGGTTAAGTTGGCAGAAGAACCACTGTACAACACAACACAGTGCATAATAATAATAAAAAAGAGGGTATGTGTGAAGGGGGGGGGGGGGGGGGGAGTATTTTACTGTTTAACCCATAGAGTTATAAGGTTTAACCACTTAAATCATGGCTGACCGGAGTCTCTCATTAAAAAAAAAAAAAAAAAGAAACATTGATGATAAAGCATTGGCAAACACTGTGTACACCTGCTGATCTGTAAACGTGTTAAACCACAAATTATTTGCACAACTGTAGCCTAATTGAATCAGAAGAAATAGGCCTATATAAAAAATTAGGGTGTTTTATATTGAAAATGTTGACATCAAAACTGGACTTTAAAATGTAGTTTATTTTAAAATGAAGGCACTAATGTTTTTGAAAATGTGTGAATGTGTAAAATAGGGCTTATGCTACACTGTATTTGGCAATAGTAAAACAATAGACCGTTTGTCAGCCTTCTGATTGGTCCCTGAGACTCCCTGACTGGCCAACCAGAAAAAAACATTCACTTTTTGCTATCGGGGGTGGAGTTTGTGCAGTGGAGAATGTTAAATGTGGCTTTCAAAACTGTCCGCAGTGCGCGACACGGCGATCGCCCGGTACGGCCGCGATCTCGGCCGTGATCTCGCTCATCATAATGAATAAGCTTCAACAAACTAGTTCACATGGACCATATCAATGGTCTAAGAGTCACGATTGGGTACATATATTTTAAATGGGCAGAATTACGAAAAGCCAGCCTATTATGTGAGGTTAGGATTATAGTTCTGTCCTCTTCCTACCCAGGATGCAATGCGCGGTCTATTCTCTTTCTGATCCAGAGGATTAAACTAATTAAAACATTTATTTTCGGGGGGAAAACTACTGTTTTGCTATGTAATTACTGTACCTTTTTCTTCCCTTTTTATTAATATCACGTAGATGTGTTTTTTGTGGTACTTTATATAGCTGTAATGAGGCTATGAAGGGGAAAAAAATCCCATCCACTACCACTATAAAAGAATCTGCAAAGAGGATTCTGTCCCACTGGGATTAAACAAATTAAAACATATATTTTCGGGTAAACCCCCTGTTTTGCAATGTAACTACTGTACCTTTGACTTCCCTTTTTATTAATATCACCTAGATGTTTTTCCTTTGGTACTTTATATAGCTGTAATGAGGCTATGAAGGGAAAAAAAATCCCATTCACTGCCACTATAAAAACAATCTGCCCAGGGTCAAATGTCCTATCATAGTAACAGGGCAGAATGGGGCGGGATTTGCAAAAGGGCTTATTTAGGCTTAGATAAACAGAACTACAGAGAGATGAGTGATAACGCTATTTTGTACAAAACGATTCAAAGTGATTCAAGTGACAAGAAGTCAGATTTATTGTTATTATTATTTACCTGGTCAATTTGTGTAATTGCATGCAGCATGGCCTGGGATCAAGCCGCTCTGCAGGTTGCAGAATAGATCCAGTTTGGCTCTAGTATAGCGGATACGGAAACGTTGCCAGCTTGCATGTACTTTTGTGTGGAAAATACCGGATACTGGAGGCGGGCTCGCGAGGGACAGCGGTGTGGATGATAGACGCATGATATTGGATTTTGAATTCGATTGTTGAAGAGAATAGAGGCTGTTTCCCCATATTTACAGTAGAATTAATTCGGAGATTGTGCTGTTGCAAAGTTGTAGCAGGAACTTGTCTGCGTTGTTTGATCATTCGTTAATCGATTCATTGGAACGGGGACGCGTCATGGGCGCGTACGGTTGCGCGCAACACGCAGGTGTTCGCTCCGTTGCGTTTACGTTATTTGATTAACGTGTTTTATCTGGTGTTAGAGATGGGATTTATGGCTCTTTGAAGTGAGCCGGATCTCTGGGATCCGTTTCTTTCAAAGAGCCGTTCAAAAGACTGGCTCATTCTAGTTACTCTGTAGTTAATTACTTTGTAGATTTTTTTTTATCATAATTACAAATAACTTAAACAGCCCCCCCTATATACATTTATTTCGGACACATAGGTAGGCATACATACCTGCCATTTGAAAATAGCAGATCTACAAGCTCACAATACGTTGCGTTGAGACGCATTGTGAGCTTGTAGATCTGCTATTTTCTAAATTATTTTCTACATTGTATTCATTGGAAAACCTGTGATTTTTTTTTGATACCAATACTTTTGTACTTTTACTCAAGTAGTCTACTTAACATTCCAAACTTCTACTGTGGCAGAGTATTTCCACATTGATTGCAGTTGCAGACAGTATTGATATTTTTTACAAGAATTTGCCTACCGTTATCCCAACATTGTTCATTAGAAAGGAACGGCTCCCTACTGTGAACCGGATCCCATCGTTCATTTCAAAGAGCCGTTCAAAAGACTCAATTCGTTCGCGAACGTCCCATCTCTATCTGGCGCCCCGCTCCCAAACGAACCACACTTAGAAATAGAACAGTTGTCATCGCAGGAGAGTGTTTTTTTCGGACAGAATGAGGGACATGTTGTCCGTTGTGAAACGCGTAAAGAAGGGTAAGGAGGACGTGCATGTTGAGCGGGGAGTGCTTGAGTTCTGCTGTGTTTTGTTCATTGAAATGGTGCTTCTGATGTGGATAGCAATATTACAACTACTGCTGCCTGAGAGTCCACAGTGGCTGACAGGTGCGTGCACGACGTTTGACTCATTGTAGTGACACGAACATAATGAATGACATGTAATGATGAGTGGTCCAATAATATAAAGGCCATTTCGACGCGCAGTGAATGAAGCAGTAGCCTACGTAGCACGCTCTGTCATTTATGTTGTTCCAGTTGTTCTGAAACTAGTTAATTCAATGTCAACCGCCATAACTTTGAGATTGCACAAATGGATGGCTGTTTGGAACCAAACAAATATACTTTGTTGTATAATATAGCTGGCAAATATAGCATCAGCATGCATGCTCAACACAAGTCAACCATGTGTTGGTTGTTTGGGCTATGTCATCCTCTGCCCACAAGTTGCCCAACCCTCCTTTCCCTGATACTTTTTTGTTTGTTTGTTTGTGTTTAAACTAGACGTGTAGCCTATTTTATTATGTAGCATATAGATTCTGATTAAATGAGCACAATTGACAACCTTGTTAATAGTAGCCTTCTCAATCAGTCAATATGCACCATAAAACTCTATGGTGTACATAGAGTGATTGATGTGATTGATTGAAGAATTTATTAGAAGTTAGCAATAGCATAGGACAAGGTACAGTTTCATGACAGTACAGTTCACTGGTACGAGGCCAAAAGGATAGGCCCAAGTATCTATGTTCCCCAGGTTCTATGTTCCCCATTTACCTCCACAAAAAAGGTTCTATGTTCCCCGCTTACCCAAAAAATGCCCTATGTTCCCCAGGTTCTATGTTCCCCACTTTACCCCACAAAAAAGGTTCTATGTTCCCCACTCATCCAAAAATGCAGGAAACATATTTATAATTATTAATAACAACTCAAAATACACAATAATGGGGAGAAATTACAAATACTAGTGGGACAGGGGGCACTAGGGACATCTGGGCATCATATTTTTGTTATGACTGGGCATCTTTCTGAGTGGGCACCTGGACATCTGGGCACTAGGGACATATGGGCATTTGGACGAGTGGGCACTTAGGGGTGGAGACATCTTGGCACTATGGGGACATGTGGGCACCTAAATTAGGATTGCCCCCATGTTCTTAGTGCCCAGATGTCCCACCATTTCCTGCATTTGTGTTTGGAACATAAACTTTTTTTTTTTTGGTTGGTGGGGAACAAGCAGTAGATCCTTTTTTTGGTTGAGCGGGGAACATAGAACCTTTTTGTGGGGAGGGTGGGTGGGGAACATAGAACCTGGGGAACATAGAACCTTTTTGGGGGGGATGTGGGGAACATAGAACCTGGGGAACTTAGGGTGGGTTCTATGTTCCCCACCCACCCTCCACCAAAAAAGGTTCTGTGTTCCCCACCCCAAAACAAGATATGTTCTCAACTCAAATGCAGGAAATGGTGGGACATCAGGGCACTAAGGACATGTGGGCAATCCTAATTTAGGTGCCCACACTTGTCCAGTGAGGTGGCCCTAGTGCCCAAGTGTCTTCTCTTCACCCCTAAGTACCTTCTTTTCCTGGTGCCCACTCATTCAAATGTCCACTCCACATGCCCCTACCTATAGTGCCCAGATGTCCAGGTGCCCACTGCCCAGTCATAACACAAATATGGTGCCAGATGTCCCTAGTTCCACCCTGACCCACTAGTATTAATATTTTCTTCCCATTATGTTCCGTTGTGTGTGTTTAGAGTTATGTTTCCTGCATTTTTGGATGAGTGGGGAACATAGAAGCTTTTTTTTAGTTGAGTGGGTAACATAGAACCTTTTTTTGTGCGGGGAAAGTGGGGAACATAGAACCTTTTTTTAGTTGAGTGGGTAACATAGAACCTTTTTTTGTGCGGGGTAAGTGGGGAAATATAACCTGGGGTACATAGGACTTTTTTGGGTAAGCGGGGAACATGGAACCTTTTTTGGGGGGGTGGGTACCTGGGGAACATTGGTACTGTCCCGATACAAAGATACAGCCAACGTTTGTAGCTGCAAAGCTACAAAAAGGTTGAGCTATAGTTCCAAGTCCAACTGCAGCTACAAAGATGTGAATATGCTGTGTAACTTTGTCTCTTTTGTGATCTGCCAGTGTGCATGCAGCATAGGCTACCTGCCACATTTTTGTTGATATGTGCTTTGGGTTTTATTCACACAGAACCTGTTTTTATTGATTTTAAACCAACTGAATGCTATTCTGTATTTCCTGACACTCATACAGTTCTATATGCATTTGGCAGCTGCAGCTTGCAACTTGAGCATCTATTTGTGGCATTTATTTGACGGCTAGCTTGTTAGAGAATCTTATTTTCCAGGTGTTAAACATTACTATTATTACCAGGTGTTCACAATTATTTTATTAGCTGTTCCAGTACCTATTAAATAAGTCAGTGGCTCTCAAGTCCGGGGGTCCTTGAGGGGTCCCGGCCTCCGGGGGTCCTCTGGAAAATGTTTTAATATAGCATCAACAGTTTTAACCTCTAAACCTATATATTTGAAAATGGATGATCTATAACCTGTCACAACGCAATGTGTTATGTGAGCTTATATCTGCCATTTTCAAAACAGATCTTGAAAAATAACCATTTGAATATTCTTTGAAAACCTAACGGAATTCATGTCTAGGAGTTCCTGGTACAGAATATTTTCAGATGAGGATGGGGTCCGAATACATATCCATTTTGGGGTCCTTGAGATGAAAGTGTTTGAGAAACACTACTAGTAGAGAGTGTACTCATTGACTCATCGCACGAGGATAAATAATTTAGCAAAACCCGAGGCTCATTCAAGTCTGACTTCTTTAGTGACAATTGCAAACCGTCTCTTTCGGGTGGAAACCTCATATGTCCAAAACTGTTTTCAGGATTCCAATTAAAAAATGTAACATGATAAAGTAGTAGATCTGCAAGCCTGTGAAATGAAACATGTTTAAGGACTGGTATTATAGCAGACATCCCGTTAGTTGCCCTTGTTGCCCGACTGCCCATGGCAAGTAAATAAAGCTTTCGGGCAGGTGGGAGTTTGCTTTCAGGTTGCCCGACGGGGCAAGTGCATTCCTGTATAAATATATATTATTCATAAACAGTGCTACGGCTACCTTTTTTACTCATTCTGTTTTTCAAAGTGACTGTCCCCACTGCAGCTATCAATTGGATTTACCATTAATTCTACAAGCACAAATTTGACCTTTCATCATTTTATAATGGATGGATTTACTTTTCGGGAAAGTGGGCATGACCTTTGGGCAAGTCGAACATGACCTGTGCTTCACTGCTTGCCCGACAGGTCTGAGAACTTTGTGTCATTAACTGTAGTGAGATAAAAAAATAATAATAAAAAGTTCCAGAAACGGTTCCGGTTCCTCACTGTTGTAACTGTTAACTGGGATTCCTCCGTTTCTGGATCCCAACTCAGTGTTTTTATGTTTGTTTTTTTCCCTTCAACTGACCTCTTCTCTTCTTCCCACCTTTCTGTGCGTTCCTTCCAGCGCTGAAGCGGTCGTTCGAGGTGGAGGAGTCGGATTCGACCTCGCACCCCTCGCCCCTGTCCCGGCGGAACACCAACCCCCTGCGCTCCTCGGCCTCCTCCGTCACCTCCCAGCGGAGCTTCAACTCCTCGGACTACTCCTCCTCCTCCAGGACCTCCCCGTCGGACACCTCCTCCAACCCCCGCTCCCCCAAGACCAGCATGAGGCGCATGGACCTGTCAGGTACTGTATGCCAGGGGTTCCCAAACTTTTTTGTCTCAGGGCACCCCATGAATATTTTTTTAATCCGAGGCACCCCTACACCTTATATTTATAGCATATCGTCGTTGTAGGGTGGAAACCTTGTATGTCCAAAACCGTTTGTTTTGTATTTATCTTCTATAAAATGCACTAAACTAGTGAAAACAGCAGATCTACAAGCACACAACGCCTCGCATCGCGAGGCGTTGTGTGCTTGTAGATCGGCTGTTTTCACTAGTTTTGTGCGACAGTCTTGTATGATGAAGCAGGGCAAAAGACGTACACATTTTTTTTTTTTTTTATATATTTGTTTTTGGGCTTTTTATGCCTTTATTTGATAGGACAGTAGACTGACAGGAAATGGGGAGAGAGATGGGGAATGACATGTGGCAAAGGTCGTCCGGATCGGGAATCGAACCGGCGACGCCAGCAGGCATCATAGCCTAGTATGTGGTATGCGCCCTGACCACCAGGCCAGCAGGCGCCCCAAGACGTACACATTTGAAACTTGGAGATATGAGGTTTCTGCCCGACAGTGACGATATTTTAGTGATTATGTTGCGAGGAAAACGTTGAGATAATGGCCATTTTGGTTATTATCTCAACCAAATAAATGCAAAATATTATCAAATGATCTCGCGGCACCCCTGGACTGCCGTCACAGCACCCCAGGGTGCCCCGTCACCCACTTTGAAAACCCCTGAGGTACTGTACGCTAGGCCAGGGCTTCCCAAAGTGCGTGCCGCGATGCCAGTCCAGGGCTGCCTCGGAATACTTTGCATGCATTGATTTGACACTAAGGCTTAGGGGTGGGCGATATGGTGATAATTATCGTTGAGACGATACAATGTCTACACGATATGCCTTTTCAGAGATATCGTATATATCGTGATGCAATTGAGGGAGCCTTGTAAAAAATCCTGTTTAATCGTTAATACAGAGATTCATTGCTGAATAAAATTTAAACCTGCATTTTGATCTAAATCAGTAGTTCTCAAACGTTAAAATGTCAAGGTCTCCACTTAACTCTGACAGTTTACAAATGAATACGGGTCCATTTGGTTTCATTTGTATACTGTCAGAGTTACATGCTTGTAAAGTTCAATTTAGACCTCCCAAAAGGAACTCAGAGAGTCTTGTTTATGTCAAATAAATTGAAAAATAACCATAAGAACCCACATGAAAAAGAATCGTGATAAAATCGTGTATCGTGATAGTGCTTGGAAAAATATCGTGATATTGTATTTTTGTCATATCGCCCACCCCTACTAAGGCTTGCCCACCTGCTCTGAGTATCTGACTGTGATGTCACCAGTCTGTGAATGTCACAGTGACGTGTCAGGGGAACCACAGTGTCAGGCGTGACAGACAGACAGACAGACAGACAGAGATACCTGGATAAGATGTGCCGGTTTCCATAGTTAACTGCGACCTACGGTCACAATCATTTTATAATGGACAATTTACTTTTCGGGCAAGTGGGCATGACCTTTGGGCAAGTAAAACATGACCTTCGTGTCAACTCCTGACTTTGATAATATTATTCGTCAATATCTCTACATCAATATCACTTCACTATGCTTAGTAAAACAGACCTGATTTGCACTGTACTCGATGGAGTTCCTTTTGGAGGGTCTAAATTGACCCATACAATTCTGTAATTCTGACAGTGTACACATGGAACCAAATGAACCTGCGGGTTCCATTTGTACTCTGTCAGAGTTAAGTAGAGACCTTGAAATTTGAAAGTTTGAAAAACACTGGTTTAAGAAATAACGCATGTACTAGTGTTCAATGCCAAAAACACAATCAAATCATTAATCAAAATTATTTGTATGACAATGATCGTCAAGTAAAATGTTTTTCGTGGGGCGCCGAGTGGCCTACTGGTCCAGGCGCATACCACATAGGCATTGCCACATAGGCATTGATGCCTGACGGCGTTGTCGGTTCGATTCCCAATCCGGACGACCTTTGCCGTGTGTCACTCCCCATCTCTCCCCCTGTTTCCTGTCAGTCTACTGTCCTATCCAATAAAGGCATAAAAAGCCCAAACAAATCTTTAACCCATTTAGAACGGGTACACATTATTGTGTATCATTATTTTATGCTTTAACTATTGAAAAATAGCAGATATACAAGCTCACAGCACGGCACAGAGTGCCGCGCTGCGAGCTTGTAGATCTGCTATTTTTGAAAAATAGTGAAAATTAGAATTTTGACCCGATTCTATGGGGCTTTTAAGCCGTGACATCATTTTGTAGGCAGAGGAGAATCTGCCCCCAGAGCATTTTCTGTCCCTCGCTATTTCAAAAAACAACGACTAAAAAATAACGACTAAAGTATAATTCTAACACTTTCCTTTCAACAACAAAGAGAAGAAAAATGTGTAAATAGTAAAAATAGTAAAAAGATTCACGGAAACTCTCCTCTGCCTACAAAATGATGTCATACTTAACAGCCCCATAAGTGTCTTTTGAATCCTTCCAAGGTTTTTTGAAAAAAAAAAAAAAAACATTTCTATGTCAGCAATCTGGCTAGCCATCGTCAAAGAAAAGGTCCTTTTCAATTAAATGGAGCTCAGTTAGTCTGTTCTTGACAGACTACTATGTCAGTGGTTCTCAAACCTTTTCATGTGAAGGACCCCCAAAATGATATTTATTTGGCCACGGACCCCCATCTCAAAATATTTAGTTCCAGGGACCACCCAGAATCAAACTTTGAGTTACAAACGTTCGCTTTGAAAATACATATATTCAAAGATTTGCACACATTTTCACGACTTTTTCAAAAATAGCAGATCTACAAGCTCGCAGCGCGGCACTCGGTGCCGCGATGTGAGCTTGTATATCTGCTATTTTTCACTGGTTTCACTGGCATTCAATAATTCTATGCCTACATGGGTTAAAATGTCTTTCGTTTCATGACAACCCAACAGGAGGAGGCCGCAACGTGGACCCGGCGTCGGCACGGCGCACTGAGCTCTCCATCGAGGTCTCCTCCAAGCAGATCGACAACTCCCCCAGCGCCGGCATCGCCCGCTTCGGCCTCAAGCGGCCCGAGGTGGCCCTCGGCGGCCGGGGGGGCGGCGGCGGCGGCGGCTCACGACGGCGGCAGCGCCCCCTCGGGGGGCCCTCCTTCCTCCGCGAGCAGCAGGCGAGAGCTCAACGCGTCGCGGGGGTCCCACGAGCCCCCCGCGCCTCCCAGGAGGACGGACTCCCAGCTGAGCTCGGCCTCCTCGGCCTCCTCCTCGGCGTCCTCGACCACCTCCAGGATCCCGGAGCCCAGTCAGCGGAGAGGCGGGGAGCCCCCCGCGTCCGCCTCCTCCCCCAGCGTCAGCCCCGTGGAGGGGGGGCCCGCCGCCCGGAGGCCGGAGATGCCCGTCTTCAGGCAGCCGGACGGGACGGCGGCGCCGCCACCGGGCAGCGGGGCGATGGAGAATAACAGTCACGCGCCACCGCCGGCGCCCAGCGGTCCTCTGCCCGACCTGGACAGGACGGATTCTCCCCCCGTCACAGAGACCCCCACCGCCAGAACCACAGCCCGTGAGTACCTTTAACTACTGTCCTCGTTTACAAACCTATCAAGGCAGGGTTCCTACGGTCATGAAATTCCTGGAAATATTTTGAAATTAGAATTCTTTTTTCCAGTACTGGAAAAGTTTTCAAATTGATCAAGGGTCCTGGAAGGTCCTGGAAAAAAATAGCTATGCATTGTTTTTGGTTATTGATTTTGTTAACTCATTTACTACCACCATAAATCAACTTTGAGGGTTCCCTGCCACAATTTTCTTAACCTTTTGATGTGGGCACGTGTCCATGTGCACGATCCGCATGCACGCCACGGTCCGTTCGCAGCGTCCACACTGTGTTTTTGCTACACTGCCTGTCTTTGGGTATTGCACAAAGGAGTAAGAGACTTGTTATTGCACTGACTTATTGTTATATAGTCCTTGGAAATTGGGTTAAATATTCTGGAAAGGTTTTGGAAAAGTTATTCATTGGTAAAAATGTGTGGGAACCCTGTGAAGGGATGTGCCCTTTCATCAAGGGATGTATCATGGTGAAATGCCCCGGCATTTTTGTGTGTGTGTGTGTGTGTGTGTGTGTGTGTGTGTGTGTGTGTGTGTGTGTGTGTGTGTGTGTGTGTGTGTGTGTGTGTGTGTGTGTGTGTGTGTGTGTGTGTGTGTGTGTGTGTGTGTGTGTGTGTGTGTGTGTGTGTGTGTGTGTGTGTGTGTGTGTGTGTGTGTGTGTGTGTGTGTGCTTATATCTAGCACTAAAATATATTATGTAACACAATTGCGATGATGCTCGCTGTGAATTTAGTAGTCACCCTGAATATGGTTTTACCCTAATTAACAGTGGTGAGTGATGCTTCGGTTGCGTGGGGAGATTGGAGAACAGGATGACGCCATGCAGATAGTAACAGTTAAACATGGTCAAAATGGTCAAAATTGGTGACTAGGTTTGATTGATTGTTGAATACTTGATACTGAGACATGAGGTTGCTTTTTGCAGACAACATTAATGGACACTGCTCTTACAGATGTTGCCTAAAAATCACGCACAGTGGGAAACAGTATCTCGCAACTCGTGTCATCAAGCAATACATTTGCCACGCACATCCCCCTACACTCAGGAACCAATGCCACTTACAGGCCAATTTGTGTATACATGCGACCTGACGGTCGCTTATGTCCCGAGTTAGGGAGTCTTACTGGTACTGTAAATAAGTCAGAAATGTAAACGGCACGTGGTATAGTCAGACATTAAGGCTAAGAGGATGACAACAAAAAGTGGTACTATAGTTGGAGATCGCTCTGCTGTCGGCTTTATCGTTATGTTTTTGAAGAGGTCTTTGTTAAAAAAGTTATTTTGCGGCGCTTTTCTGTCTTTTTATAGTCAGTGGAGAAAGACCGGACATTTGGGTGTGACATACAGCAAATGGTCCAGTCGGCTGTGAATCGAATCATGGCTCTGGCTGTCTGTGGGGCATTCAGAGCCCATGTGGTGTGCATTTCTAAGCATTCAGTTATTGCGTCGCGCCTGCACACAGCTATAGCTGTCACGATTATGACATTTTACAAGACGAATAATTGTCATTCAAATAATTGCGATTTATTAATGTTTTTGTTGTTGACAATTACATTTCTGTTTGGCTTGTAGGCTTTGAAGTTGCACATGGCAGACATGACACATAACCTACATACATATACAAAGAAAAGACTGACATATTTGACAACTTCATACTTCAAAAGAACATTGATAGTGGAAATGGACAATCTACAAGCTCACAACGTGTCGCGATGCGACGCGTTGTGAGCTTGTAGATCTGCCATTTCCACTATTTTTGAAACTATTTGAAAATATAAACATTTTTCAACTTGGAAACGATTATGACGATTATGACAAAATAATTGCGACCACGTCAAATAATAGTGATTAGACGATTATGTAATAACTGTGACAGGCCTACACACAGCTACTTTCTAACACCTCTCCACCTTGATGTCTGTCTGACCCCACTGAACTTCCAGTGTTGCACTCACTGTAGTAGAATAATCAGTAATGGTGTGTAAGAGCCTTCAGTGTTCCTTCCTTGTGAGCTCGTCATCAGTCCAGAATGATCCATGAATGTAGGTCAGGGATGAGGATGGTGATGATGAATCTAACAGGACTGACTGGTCTCAGGCCAGCCGCCAAACCCAGGCCTCATCCAGTCCAGTTGGACGTGACGGACGGATAACTGGAGTCAGCTACTGGACCAAAAAGCACACACGAGACCAGATCCGTCTTCAATTAACCCATTTAGGCCTAAAAGTATTGCATGCTTTAACTATAAAAAAAAATAGCAGATATACAAGCTCACAGCGCGGCACCGAGTGCCGCGCTGCGAGCTTGTAGATCTGCTATTTTTGAAAAAAAGTTGTGAAAATGTGTGCAAATCTTTGAACATTATGTATTTTTAAAGCCAACAATTGTAACTCAAATTTTGCTTCTGGGGGGTCCCTGGAACTACATATTTTGAGATGGAGGTCCGTGGCCAAATACACATCATTTTGGGGGTCCTTGACATGAAAAAGTTTGAGAACCACTGACATGATAGTCTCTCAAGAACAGACTAACTGAGCTCCAGTTAAGTGAAAAGGACCTTTTCTTTGACGATGGCTGGCCAGATTGCTGACATAGAAACAAAAAAACCTTAGAAGGATTCAAAAGACACTTATAGAATCGGGTCAAAATTCTAATTTTCACGATTTAAAAAAAATAGCAGATCTACAAGCTTGCAGCGCGGCACTCGGTGCCGCGCTGTGAGCTTGTATATCTGCTATTTTTCAATTAAAGCACACAATAATGATACCCAATAATGTGTACCCGTTCTAAATGGGTTAAATAAGCTAAACAGATAGTGACCTTACTGTGGACTGTTGTCAGCAGAGTGTTGATGGGTAGCATACGTTGGGTGATTGAATCAGGGAGAAACTGCGTCAATGGACAGTAATGCGCTCGCTGATGTTCTTGACCCACATATCAGTGCATTTGACACAGAACTCCTGTGTGATCGTGTTGACAGAGCCCGACAGATGCCAGATGATTTTCTGTTTGTTAAAACGTAAGATTTTATTTAGTTTTAGATGAGAGTAACGTTTCCATTTGAGAACGTTTAACTTAGAATCAAACAAATAACTAAGAAAATCATATAAAATCGTGAATAAACATTAAGATACAATATTTGAAAACAAAACATTTAACTTAAAATATACAAAGATTAAGCAGACATGTAAATATGAAACACGCATGAAACTGAACTTAACTTTTCAACCTATCTTCATATAATGGGTCCTCAGTAATGTTCATAATAAAAATCTACTCAGTCCAAGTCTCTGTGGGAAGTTCAGAAATCCATAGTCTTGTGACCTCATCAATGGGGAATCCAAGCTAATAGAAAATGCAGGCTTTCTATTCCTGAAAAGTTGCAATGTTAAAGTGGAAGCCATTGTTCTCACGATAATAAAAATTAAACATCGATTTTTTTAAAATATTGTTTAAAAAAAACAACAACTTTAAAACGATGATGTCACAAGACTATGTATTTCTGAACTTCCCACAGCTCTCCTAAGAGACTTGGACAGAGTAGAATGTTTTTGCAATTTTATTATGAACATTAGTGAGGACCTAATATGTGAAGATGGGTTGAAAAGTGGCAAAGCCCTCCTTTAAGCACTAAGCCCTATTCATTCAAAGTTCAAGCATCTACAAAAAATGCTCAAAGCACACCACATTGTGACATGTTGCGAGCTTGTAGATGTGCCATTTTAGAAGGGGGGAGAAAAAAAAGTTGTCCAATAATAATAATAATATATCGGTCAGGTTCTATTTTGAGGTCTTGCTTCAGATACCTTCAGGCTCCATATACTACTAAGCAATGAGGTAAACCAAACCGCCAAAGTCCTTTTACTCCTTTTTTTTACCTGAAGAGCCGTGAGGTCGAGGTTTGAACATCCGCCAACAGACGGGGCTGATCTTCCAAACATGTGTCGGTGTGCGCGTAAATGCCAAAGCTCACACTGAGCGCACCTCCGCTCTGTCCAGATGTTTTCCTAGGCACTCGTGTCCAAAGCGTTGGGTTTTCTACCGAGGCGTGACTTCCAGAAATGCGCCGTAACTGCGGTTAAAACCCATTTAGAACGGGTACACGTTATTTGTGTATCATTATTTTATTCTTTAACTATTGAAAAATAGCAGATATACAAGCTCGCAGCGCGGCACCGAGTGCATCGCTGCGAGCTTGTAGATCTGCTATTTTTGAAGAAAAAAAACGTGAAAATTTGAATTTTTGACCCGATTCTCTAAGTGTCGTTTGAATCCTTCTAAGATTTTTCTATGTCAGCAATCTGGCCAGCCATCGTCAAAGAAAAGGTCCTTTTCACTTAACTGTAGCTCAGTTAGTCTGTTCTTGAGAGACTACCATGTCAGTGGTTCTCAAACCTTTTCAGGTGAAGGACCCCCAAAATTATCTATATTTGTCCACGGACTCCCATCTCAAAATATTTAGTTCCAGGGACCCCCCAGAAGCAAAATGTAGTTACAAACGTTTGCTTTGAAAATACATATATTCAAAGATTTGCACACATTTTCACGACTTTTTCAAAAATAGCAGATCTGCAAGCTCGCAGCGCGGCACTCGGTGCCGCGCTGTGAGCTTGTATATCGGCTATTTTTCAATAGTTAAAGCAGTCAATAATCCTAGGCCTAAATGGGTTAAAAAAAAGCCCTTTTACTGTGTAGACGGTGGGGTATCAAGGCCAGCGAGTCACGGTTCACATGGATGACACACTCCAGGGACAAGCAGCAGCAGCAGCAGCAGCGCTCTGGAAAATAAAGAGGAGCGTGTTGGTTTTAAAGTCGATTTCTCTGGGTCCCATGCCCTTTCTGAGTTTGGAGAGTCCTAGACCGCGGTCTACCGATGCTTTGACTCATATTTTGTCAAAATCTTTCTTTTTCATTTAGTCATTTTAGATTTTTACCCCAGCTTTTTCCCCTCAATTTAGTCGTTATGCCAATTGATTTCTCCCCACATTTCTGTGTCGTCACTGCTGTTGTATGCTACTGACTCGCCTTCCAGTGAGGAGCCCCCACGGGGAGGACACAGAGCCTTCTGCCATCTACAAGCTTGTAGATAGGATATTTTAAAGTTTTGCCTTTGACATAACATGCTCAAAACGGAGATGCCAGGTTGTAAGTGGCTACACATCGGCTGATAGGCCTACCAGTGTCAAAAACATCAGATCATGGCTGATCCATTGGCCAGGCCGATAACTCCCTGTATATCACTTTAGCTCTATTCTAAGGCCTGGCAAGATGTGACTATGGGACGTTTTCTCTTCTTAAGCACGGTTTTACAAAATGTTCAAACCAAGCCATGAGTTCAGGTATTCAGGTGATGTCATTCACTGTCATGTTGGGGGCGTTTGGTTCACTTCCTCTTTCATTAGGCTTCAAAAGAGGCTTTGACTCCAGGCTTCTCTCTGGTATAGATAGATAGATACCTTCATTATCCCACGGGGGAAATTCAGTTGCCCAGAGGCAGCACAGCAGTTTAAGGTTACAAGTTACAAAGAAGAAAGAAAAAGAGTACTGTAGTGTACAGTCCAAAGAGCAAGCACAAAAAAATAAAAATAAAAACAAAGTGTCGAAAAGCTATTGCAAAAAAGAATGTATACATAAAGTGACCACAAAACATTCAACGCTCATAAGTGACACGTCACACACACAAACAAGCTATAGCACAACTGTTGTGAGCTTGTAGATCATTCTCGGCTGCGACGCCGGAAACTGCCGCACACCTTCTGCGCAATGCACAACGGGACGCGGGAAAGTTGTGGATATATTTCATTCATCAATTTACTGTAGCATAAAAAATGAAACGGTAATGCATGTCCTCAAAAAAAAAAAAAAAAAAAAAAAGAAACACGTTGGCAGTGACACCTTTCTATGGGAAAATGCATTTTCCCTCCCCTTGTGGTCTTGTGAGCTTGCAGATCAGCTATTTTCGGTTTTCGACAGGGTTGGGGTTAACAATTTCTGTCTTCGTAAAACTGCCGTCCCAAAACGTTGATTTACTCACAAGTAAAGTAATACAAATGTGTGTGTGTGTGTAGGCTCCAGAAGCGCTCTGTTCCCCAGTGAGTTGCTCATGCTTTTTGGCTGTCCTGTTGTTTATCCAACCGGAGAGACGTGGGGTGTGTGTGTGTGTTGTCAAGACGCATACATAGCTCTGTTCAAGGGTTGCGTGTTCCTTGTAAAGTATCTTGTACGGCCAATATATCACTCATTATCTGGCTTTTCTGATGACATCGTTTTCAGCAATTATGCAACCCAAACGTGTCCCTATTCCGCCCGCTTTCAATCTGGCATGTTGGGCATTTCATTTCAGGTGAACCTTTTACACTTTTCAAATATATGAAAGGTATACGTGTAGTGTATATTACACTTTACACTTTAAGCCAGGGGTCTTCAAAGTTTTCAGGCCAGGGACCCCCAAACTGAAGGGGAGATGGAGCAGGGACAACACTACATATAATACAGTGTATATTTATGTATAAAATTGCGTTTCATAGATGTATGAAAGAAATTGTAGGTTTTATGTATAGGTAGACCAAACACCTATTCAGTAAAAAGGTTCGCAACACATCACAATGTGAGGTGATATTGCAGAGCTGCTATTTTTTCAAAAAGGTTTGAACTTTTATTTTATCCCCTGAAAATCCTACTGAAAGGGTTTCAAATTTTGCACTTTTTTTTACAAAATAGCGGCCAAAACGTCAGTAATGGGTTGGTCTAGGACTCTTCCTAAAACGGGATTAGGGCTGTCACAATTATTACATAATCTAATCGTCTAATCGCGATTATTTTTCCATAATCGTCATAATCGTTTCAATGTCGAAAAATTATCATATATTAACAAAAATACATAAAAAAATAGTGGAAATGGCCGATCTACAAGCTCACAACGCGTCGCTCACGATGTGACGCGTTGTGAGCTTGTAGATCGGCTATTTCCACTCTCAATGTTATTTTTTTATAAAGTTGTCAAATATGTCAGTAATATCTTTGTATATTTAGGTTATGTGTCATATCTGCCATGTGCAACTTTCGAAGCCTACAAGCCAAACAGAAATGTAATTGTCAACGACAAAAACCCAATGAAATCGTTAATCGCAATTATTTGAGTGACAATTAATCGTCATGTAAAATGTCATAATCGTGACAGCCCTAAATCGGGATTGGACGTGTGTGTGTGTGTGTGTGTGTGTGTGTGTGTGTGTGTGTGTGTGTGTGTGTGTGTGTGTGTGTGTGTGTGTGTGTGTGTGTGTGTGTGTGTGTGTGTGTGTGTGTGTGTGTGTGTGTGTGTGTGTGTGTGTGTGTGTGTGTGTGTGTGTGTGTGTGTGTGTGTGTGTGTGTGTGTGTGTGTGTGTGTGTGTGTGTGTGTGCTAGCTGAACTCGATCCAAGTGTGGGAGGTGTGACATTCCAAATCTGGAGACCATAAACTGCTCTGCGTAAAAATAGAAAGCCTCCAATTTCCAGCTTTTACGCTGAACTGTCTATCCCTGTCTGTTTGTCTGCACGCCCCGTCTGTCTGCATCTGTATGCTCTGTCAGCCTGTCTGTCTGTCTTTTAGCTTTGTTTCGGTCAGAGCCGCGTGCGGGACAGCTTACAAAAAGATAAGATGCAACCTGTATGCTTTGTTTGTTCTCTCCCTCCTGATGAAGAGATAATGTTGCAATAATCATGTCTGAACTACAGTGAAGATGGCAGCACAGCTTGTGTCCAACCAGCTGGGGCTGTCACGATTATGACATTTTACCTGATGATTAATGTCACTCAAATAGTGGCGATTAATTGTGTCTTTGTCGTTGACAATTACGTTTCTGTTTGGCTTCTAGGCTTTGAAGTTGCACATGGCAGATATTACAAAGACATATTTGACAACTTTATTCTTAAAAAGATCCGACGATGCAACACGTTGTGAGCTTGTAGATCTGCTATTTACACTATTTTTGACTTAAAAAATAAATACATATATGAAATTTGTATAATATGGAAACGATTATGACGGTTATGTCAAATAATTGCGATTATGTCAAATAATTGTGATTAGACGATTAATTGTGACAGCCCTACAACCAGCTCATCGGTGGTCTTGTGGTTGCGCTGAGTTTGCGAGTCATACCAAAGATGAAATGATAAAACATGAGACCCCATGCCTACTACTATACATGCTTGGTACTCAGCATCAAGGGTTAGATTGGAGGGTAGTCAAGTATGTGTTTGGTTTGGCTATTATTCATTCAAATAAAGTCCCAGGCTGTAGCTGTCCAGCTTTGGTTTAGTACTTAATACTTGAATAATAGGGTGGCGTGGGAGTCGGAAAGGTAGATAGATAGATACCTTTATTATCCCAAGGGGGAAAGGTTATTTACAAAGTTACAGAGAAGTAAGAAAAAATTAAAATAAAAGAAACAAGAACAGAGTACAGTAAAGAGCAAGGTACATCAAGAGAGTGAACGAATAATATATAAATGTATATACATAAAGTGCACAACTATCAAAATAGTACAGTGTCCAAATCAAAGTGAAAAGGTCCCCGGTTCGACTCTCGGCTAATCTTGGCTTCATGTCCCGGAGCAAGGCACTTAACCAGATTAGCCCTGTATAATTTATTGTCTGAAGAATGGCAAAAATAGACAATCTACAAGCTGATAAATGGGGTTGCCAGGTTGAAAGTGATTAACCTCCAAACAGCTCCCCCATGTGGTCACACAGAGCAGCACACTGCGGGGTTAAATACAGAAAAGTAATCTCTGTGGAAAATGAGAGAGCGAGAGGGAGAGGGGGGGCGACTTGTGATGGGATAATCTTATGTTCTTGATCGATTGTTGAGAGGTGTTATTTTGGAAAAGCAGCTAGAGGGTGGCAAAAAAGTAAAACAATTGCCAAGATGGACAATCTACAAGATCACAACATGTTGCATCGTGATGGGTGGAGTTTTTAGATTGCCTGGCTGTGTGTGGGTGGATGCATGCATGTGTGTGTTTTCTGGGAAATCACCAGTGTGTGTGTTAATGGGGGAGTTTGGCCAATTAGTCAAACGGCCTGGCCCTGAAGGTCAAAATGACTTGTAGTCATGTTCCATTTCTCCTCAAATTAGCAGTGACTTCACTTTCCTCCCGGCAAGGTGTGTGTGTGTGTGTGTGTGTGTGTGTGTGTGTGTGTGTGTGTGCGTGCGTGCGTTGTGCGTGCATCTGTGTTCAGAATGTGCAGCCCAGGGCAGGGTGAGTGATGTACACACAGATAAGAAGCCATGTTGTTAATATAAAGTGGTGGTGCAATAATGACATGGTGCTGTTATCCCGCTGCTGCCACAGGATATGATGTCATACAGTGTACACACACGCACGCGCGCTCTGTCATTGCCCATTGGTTCCTCCCTATGTCCCATCCTGTGTGACTTTGCAGTAGTTTCTCTTGGCTGCAGTGTTGCAAGACCAAACCTGTGTGTTTGTGTGTGTGGAGGGGATGTCCTACTACACCAGTTGCCAGACTTTTTTTGTGTGTTTATTTTACACTTTACGAGCGCACAGATTAGTTCCAACACCAGTACAAGCTATTCCCCCACCTCCACACTCTCATTACCCACACGATCCCATCCTGACCCCAGGAGGTAACTGGACTGCTTCCTTGTGTTTTCATTGGAAGCATAATTTTTGTTCTTTTCTTCATGCGAATAAGAATGACCCAACTAACTTAAACATTTAGGCCTAGAATTATTGAATGCTTCAACCAGTGAAAAATAGCAGATATACAAGCTCACAGCGCGGCACCGAGTGCTGCACTGCGAGCTTGTAGATCTGCTATTTTTGAAAAAGTCGTGAAAATGTTTGCAAATCTTTGAATATATGTATTTTCAAAGCGAACGTTTGTAACTCAAGTTTTTCTTCTGGGTGGTCCCTGGAACTAAATATTTTGAGATGCGGGTCCGTGGCCAAATAAATATCATTTTGGGGGTCCTTCACTACAGTCTCTCAAGAACAGACTAACTGAGCTCCAGTTAAGTGAAAAGGACCTTTTCTTTGACGATGGCTGGCCAGATTGCTGACATAGAAACATAGGTTTTTCAAAAAACCTTAGAAGGATTCAAAAGACACTTATACACTTACACAAAATGATGTGTATTTGGCCACAGACCCCCATCTCAAAATATTTAGTTCTAGGGACCCCCCAGAAGCAAAGTTTGAGTTACAATTGTTCGCTTTAAAAATACATACGTTCAAAGATTTGCACACATTTTCACAACTTTTTCAAAAATAGCAGATCTACAAGCTCGCAGCACCGTGCTGTGAGCTTGTATATCTGCTATTTTTCAATAGTTAAAGCATAAAATAATGATACACAATAATGTGTATCCGTTCTAAATGGGTTAACTTGCCTTTGAAATGGAGCGATCCTCTGCTCGGGCCTGGCGGGGCTGTTAAGTCTGACATCATTTTGTAGGCAGAGGAGAACTTTTGGCCCCAGTGCCCGTGAATCTTTTTACTATTTTTACTATTTACTAATTTTTCTTCTCTTTGTTGTTGAAAGGAAAGTGGTAGAATTATACTTAAGTCGTTATTCTTGTCTCGGATCTGTTGAAATAGCGAGGGACAGATATTGATAATACATCTGTTTGGAGGTCTGACTACAAAATGATGTCACGGCTTAAAAGCCCCATTGAGCGCAGGGAACATTGCGAGGTCAGTGGGGAAATGGAGCATGGCAGCTTTACGACGCGTTGTGCTCCGCTTGGTGCGGAACTCGTCTTGGACTGAACTGAAGCACCCTTTGTTGTACCCAGATCTAGGGATGGGACGATATGACATTTTCATATCACGATTATTTTGACCAAAGAAACCGCGATTTACGATATTATCGTGATAATCAAAATAGCCCCAACATCTATTATCCTGGGGAGGAATATTTGCCAAAAAATAGCAGATCTACAAGCTCACAACGCGTCGTGACGTGTTGTGAGCTTGTAGATCTGCTAGTTTTTTTGGCAAAGACATTCGATAGAGCGATAAAAAAGTGAAAAAGGTTACTATCAAGTACGTATATAATAAGTTACCTTTTACCAAGTATAGAGGGTTTAAGTGATACTGGATATGGTGCTAGGTAAGATCAGTTGATCCCAGTGCATGACGGAGGACGATATCTCGATAAATGAAATCTCCACGATACGATTATTGTCAGTTTTTTATCACGATAAACGATAATACAGCGTAACGTCCCATCCCTAAGCCAGATCCCTCTGAGCTGTGGAGAAAGCACACTTTCTGTTCCCTCTTATTTTCTTATGAAGATCTTGGTGTGTGTTTGTGTGTGTGCTGTGTGTGCAATTGTGTTGTCCTATACTTGTGAGGGCCAAATGTCCCTGCAAGTACAGTATAGTAGAATTTGAGAAATGGAGATTGTGAGGACAACTTCTCTGGTCCTCTCTGGGCCTATCACAATTATTACATAATCGTCTAATCGCAATTATTTTGTCATAATGGTCATCGTTTCCATGTTGAAAAAATGTTAATATATTTTCAAACGTTTTCAAAAATAGTGAAAATGGACGATATCTCACAACGCGAGCTTGTAGATTGGCTATTTCCACTATCAATATTCTTTTTTTAAGTATAAAGTTGTCAAATGAAATGTAATTTCTTTGTATATTTAGTGTGTCATATCTGCCATGTGCAACTTCAAGGCTTACAAGCCAAACAGAAATGTAAATGTCAACGACAAAAAACACAATTATTGAGTGACAATTATTGATCGTCATGTAAAATGTCATAATCGTGACAGCCCCAGTCCTCAAATCGAGACATTTTGTTTTATGGTTAAAAAAAAAAGAATGGGGAAGAGGCTTAAAGGAGTAGTTCACCCCCAAAATGACATTTTTTCTATTGATTACTCATGCCAAGGAGACTTGAGTTCAATAATATTTTTTGGTTTTTGTCACATTCCTAAGACAAAAATTTGATTCGAGTAAATTTACCCCCATTGATTGAACGAATGGGGGTACATTTATTATCACATTTTTGTCTTAGGAATGCGACAAAAAACAAAAAATATTATTGAACTCAAGTCTCCTTGGCATGAGTAATCAATAGAAAAATTTTCATTTTGGGGGTGAACTACTCCTTTAAGTACCATGCATAGTAGTACATAAGGACCGCAGGAATACACAAGCAACGGAGGGTGAGAGAACTTTACTCCGTTTGGTCCGGTTTGACTCCCAGTACGTAACACTCCGGATGATTTATCTCTGTATACGGACCCTTACGGACAGCACCCAACTGGACGGACTGAATGGACTGAAGATGTATCCGTAGCAAGAAGTACCCACGGCCACCGTTGTCAATCGTAGGCGCAGACGCGCAGTAGTGAGGAAAATTACTTTTCCTCTGCTCTATGATAGCGGTTCTCAAACTGTGAACGTCCCAATCAGTGGTGCTTTGGGATTTTTTTTTCCGGGCGGACGGTCATTTATTGACGTCACGTGCACGCGCCTCTAGAGGCTATTTAGATAGAAAGGATGTCAGCAGATCTAATGGTGGGAAAACAATAGTTTTCTAGTCTTAATTACATTTGCATTGTTACTTAAGATTTTATGTCCTACTTTCTTTAAATTCATTTAGAAAATACAGCGCTGCAGTAGGATAGTGAAAGTTTGCCTTGAACGAATCTCAAACACTAAATACCACAGTAATGGATGAGGACACACACACATCGACACATGCACATGCAATCACAGCTGGAAACCTAAGTAGGCCTAGGCTATATATCCATATGAATAGAGGCTTGAGGACACTCACACATTCACCACTAGAAACCTGTTATGCATAGTAGTAGCCACTGATTAAAGTATTGCTTTGTAGTTTTTGCGGATTCGCGGGGTGGGGGGTTGTCGCGGCTCTCGCGGGGGGTATGCACTATGCACGCGTTTACACGGTCGTGCACCGCTCGGTGCCGTCCGTGCGCGTGCATGTGGGGAAATATTTCCGGCCACACGGCGTCCGGTCGCGTCCGGCCCCCAAAGTACTACTGGTCCCAATGAGAAATAGACTATATTGTATCAAGAAACGGTAAAAATGGAACGTCGCAGCAGGACAGCTTGACACACACGCACGGGCACACACACACACACACACACACACACACACACACACACACACACACACACACACACACACACACACTATCACACACACACTCACCGCCTATCCTCCGACAGCTGCCAACAAGACGAGGCACACAAGAAGAGCTGATTAATTAGCTCAGCGGCTCATCATAGCTATACTTGGGAATTATATGCGTGTGTTTTGTTATAATCACTCCGGGTCCGGATCCATATGTGGTTAAATCTGTACCCTCGCAGAGTTTTACATTTACCGCGAATCCGCGAAGCAACTTTGCCGACAGACAGCAGAACCTGCAGTCCAGACTGTTACCACTTATGACACGTCGTTGGGTCAAGAAATTATGTGGTTCTACATACTTTGGCTGCTTCGCTTTTGTTAGCTATTCTGTTCTGGGCTGCGAGGCACAATGTGGCGCGCGGCCCAACGGAGAGCGGTCGGCACGGACATAACGTAGAGGAGGAACTATGTATGTTGACGGAATTACTGTACGTAATCTCTCACCCAAAACGTACACAAAATCAACCATACGTAACTATAAATGGCCCTTTACTGTTAGAAAGGGGCATAGGTTAGGATTAGGCATTAGAGGTTAGGATTAGGAGTTGAGGTCATGACACGTCAGGAACTTGTAGATCGGCTATTTTCAGGGTGTTTTCAACATTTTATTCAATTTTATATGTTTTATATAATAAAATTGCCTTCGGAAATGCATGTTTGTGTCCTTACTAGTATAGTAATACCGACGTGTGTGTTTGTGTGTGTGTGTGTGTTTGTTTTAGGGTCAGTTTGAGTTAAAAGTGCATTCCTTTTGGAGACCAGGGGAGAGCAAAGCGGATGTCTTGTTTTATCAACATCCTACACTAAGATCAAAGATCAGTTAAAAGATCAAAAGCCGACAATATGCAGATCATTGCTATTTCTGGAGTTGAGTTTATATTACAAATTACAAATGTGGAAAATGGATTTCCAACAATGTCTGTCTGTCATTAGAATTCAGTGTAGCTTGTAGGACTGTTAAATGGTCTTTGATGAGGACTGGCTTTGAGCTAAAGGCTGTGCTGCAGATCACAGTTGGCTGTAGTGGTTGATGACCACTCATTATTAAGGAACAAAGGCTTCTTGTTTCAGCAGTGGTGGAAGAGAGATGCAGAATTTGAACTTAAGTCAAAGTAACAATACCACAGTGTAAAATGGTAAATGGTGCATTTATATAGTGCCTTTATCCAGGGCGCTTTACATAGATCAGGGTTCCCCAATAGGCGGCCCGCGGGCCATTTGCTGTCTGCGGGGGGCTACTGTCTGGCCCCGCCAACCCCAGTAATAATGGTGGTATAAGAGCAGCAACAACACTAGTATATCGTCGTTGTCGGGTGGAAATCTCGTATCTCCAAATTTGTACGTTCTTTCGCAAATCATACAAGGCCGTCGCACAAAAGTATTGACTAGTTTAAATCATTTTTAAAATGATAAATGCAAAACAAACGGTTTTGGACATACAGGATTTTCACCCGACAACGACGATATCTGAACTGTCACTGGAGTAGCGGGAACGCCACCGTCTCCCCCTGCAATGTTGTGGCCCTCGGCTTGGTACCCTAGACATAATTTGGCCCTTGGGGAAAACTAATTGGGGTACCCTGAAATAGATTGCACATTAAGGTGTCTCCATACCAAACAGCCTACTTCCAACTGCTCCAAACTGCCAGTCTGTTGTAGTCTGCTGGCATTAGTTGGCAAACTTTGTCATTTAAAAGTCGGGCGACTAACATTGCATTCAGAGGGCTGGCAGACACTTGTTTGACAGTGTTGCCAGGGCTGCTCATTGTAAGCGACTTTGTTCTTGTTTTCCTATAATGTTGCTAGTTGTGGGTTGCCTTTGTTTGGGCTTGTTTCTGAAGTGTAGTTTCTTATTTGGCCTTGCTTTCAACATTCTTTTAGAAAATGGCATATAGAGCTCAAGAGGTGGTCAAGGACTCTTCGACACTAACTCTGGGGGAGCCCGGGATCGAACTGGGAACCCTTTGTGTTCTAATGACGGTTTCTCTACTCCTGCCGCCCCTTAACTACTTGTAATTAAGTCCTGCATTCATCAGAATCTTCCTTAAAGGAGAAGAAAACTCCTTTTCTATCAATTACCCCATAAAGCCTTGACCGTGCAGGATTATTATTATATTTTTGTCTTATTCCTAAGCCGATAATTTGATGACCGGGTCATCGGTCAGTAGGAGACTCAGGCCTAAGCCAGACGCAGCTGGATATTTCATATATCCAGTTTTTTCAGATATCCACATAGAAAAATATCTAGGTCCACACGACAAAGATATCTAGGTCTAAAATAATCCCCAGACCTCCACTAGGGGGACAAGTGCACACACACACAGTAAAGTCTTCAGAGATATCCGGGTTCCATGTCTACACGGATCCAGTGAATCGGATATTTTTCAATGTCTCCACTTATTTATCCGGTTTCAAAAATATCCAGCTTCGTGGCCAAAATATCCAGCTTTGTGTGGCTGCAAGCCCCAACCGCACAAAAAAATGTCTAGCAAATGTCTAGCTTCAGAAATATCCAGATCCGTGTAGCCGGCATCTCAGTATGAGACTCTTTGAGACTCTGGTTATCAAATTATAACACTGAAGAAATGTGACAAAAACAGAGTCTCAATGAATGCAAGGCTTCATGGAGTGTGTAATTGATACAAAATAAGTAATTATTTGGGGCAACGACTAAGTACAAATGTATTGGCATCAAAATGCACTTAAAGCACTCATTATGCAAAATGGCCATTTCACAATTGTATACCACTTAAGCCCCATTTAAGTAAGCGGAACAGCGGGCCCATGAGAACACTGGACACCAAAGCATGCATGCTGTTTTAACACAATTTAGCACTATACAGTAGGGGTGACCCCGAATAGTCGACTATTCGATCGAAACGGCACCTAGTCGAATGGCAATATCTTAGTCGAATGGAAAAAAAAGAAAAAAATATATATATTTTTATTTTTTTTATTTTTATTATTATTTTTTTGTTGGGGGGGGGGGGGGGGAAGTATGTAATGTCCATACTCCCAAAAGCGACGCGAACGCTCACGTTTTGAGCTTGCAGATCGGCAATAAACCTATGCCATCAACACAACAGCACTAAAGTTGTGTTTTAAGCTCTCCTTTCCTCTTTCTCCCCGACGAGTTACGGGGTCTGTTTTGTACAATGCCTTCACTGTCTCTGTCAGGCTCAGCGCAGGCTGTGCAGCGTCTCGTGGGTAGATGCACGTATGGATGTGTACACAGATTTTTGGTGTCGGGCAGACGCTATAGAAATGTGTGACCGGCGACCGCATCGCCTATACAGTAGTTGCTGTTACACACAGACATCGGAGTCTGGGGCTTTAGCTTCTAAGTGAATAAACTTTACACCTTACACCGCCTACTTATTTTAGTATTTTATTATTTAATTTGCCTTATATTATTTAGTTACTTTATTTATTTTAGAGATATTATTTCGTTGTTGTTATTGCTGTATTTATTACTATTCTTATAAGGCCATGATAATAAACCTTGGCTTAAATAATGAATGAGTTATCTATTAAAACAAAAGTCAAAAAGACATGTTATTTAAATGAGTGTTTCACCTCTGTTGTTTATACGCCATTGTAAAAGAAAGGGGTAAAAAAAAACGGGGAAAAAAAGAAGAAAAAAAAAAACGGAAAAAATAATAATAAATTTAAAAAAACGGGCCATAGTCGACTAATATTCGACTATCAACCCGATGACTAAAATCATAGTCAACTATACAAATCCTTAGTCGGGGACAGCCCTACTATACAGTATGTATTTCATTTCAGTTGTCCAAATGTGTGGCCCTTAGCATAATGTTATAAAAGTCAGTATGCCGCTCACCTCTGGTCTATAACCGTGTTTCACAATCACAACCTTCTTACTTTGAAGGACCTCCAGTTTGATGGGCATTAGACCAGTTACTTGACACACAGCTTTAGCGACACAGTTTATTTAACATAAATTACAACAGTCTGAAATAGGATTGTATAGATCCAGTACAAAATAAATCATGGAAATGTACAGCAACTGTATTACGGAGCAGAGGTTCCTAAAGCTTTTCATGCCATGTCTCACCTGTGGAGGTGAGACATGGTGGTGAGCGATTAATAGTCGCTCAAATAATTGCGATTAACAATTTAATTGTGTTTTTGTTATTGATGATTACATTTCTGTTTGGCTTGTAGGCTTTGAAGTTGCACATGGCAGATATGACACGTAACATAAATACATAAAGAAATAACTTGATTCTTAAAAAAGAACATTGATAGTGAAAATAGCCGATCTACAAGCTCACAACACATTGCGACGCGTTGAGCTTGTAGATCTGCTATTTCCACTATTTTCTGAAATGTTTGAAAATATATGAACATTTTTCAACATGGAAACGATTATGAAGAAATAATCGCGACTATGTCAAATAATTGCGATTAGACGATTATGTAATAATTGTGACAGGCCTACTAGGACCCCACAAATGTTTTACAGTAAACATGGAATTGTATCGAAAATAAATGAAACACACTTGCCTTACAAAATGTATCAAGCATAAACAATACTTAGTTAAAAAAAATAGGTTTTCGTTTTCTACATAAAAAAATAAAATAAAAACTATCCTGCGACCCACCTGAACCCCTGTCGTGGCCCACTGATGTGTTGTGACCCACAGTTTGAAAGCTACTGTCATATGCCGGGGGTTCATAAGCCTTTTCATGTCAAGAACATGAAACCCCCATCTGAAATCATTTAGTGTCATCATGTAATTTGTGAGCATCATACCAGCTTGTGGATCCGACCACCAGTGTCTTAAAGGAGTAGTTCACCCCCAAAATGGCTTTGATTACTCATGCCATGGAGACTTGATTTCAATAATCTATGTTTGTTTTAGTCACATTCCTAAGACAACAATTTCATCACAATAAATGTACCTCCTTTGATTCCGGATGGGGACCCAAATGCATTTGGGTCCCTATCTGGAATCAATGGGGGTAAATTTACGAAAATCAATGTTTTGTCTTAGGAATGTGTGAAAAAAATAAATAAATAAATTATATATATATATATATATATATATATATATATATATATATATATATATATATATATATTACGCAAGTCTCCATGACATGAGTAATCAATAGAAAAAAAGTAATTTTGGGGGTGAACTACTCCTTTAAAGGCACACTAGGTATAATCACAGATATTCTCCCCCCCTCCCCCTCTGACAGCTATCAAACGTATTGCTGTCTTTGATGCATTGATTGATTAGAGGGAGCACAGAACACTTTTGACACTTATATAGACCAACCAAAAGGATCAATTAAGAGCTCTGGCCAAGCTCTCCCTCACAGACAGAAACGTCCCTGCAAGGGATAAATGTTCAACATACACAGTGGAATGTCAACATTCACACTGGAACAAAACAAAGATACAGCCAGAGGGATGTGTTTTTCCTTCAGGAAAACACCCCAGCAGTTGGGCTCAAAGTTACATTGTTAAATGTTGAACTTTGAAACATTTTCTATGATACAGTGAAAATACATATATATTTTTTTCTTCGCCTTCCAAAAATCAGCAAGCACAGACCAAGTTGTCCTCAACATATCTCGCTTGGAACGAAGGTGCCTAATATAAGAATGTTTTGAATCCTTTTTTTGTACAACCACGCTCTGACTTGATTGGTGCGGTGTCCTTCTTAGATCATCAAATAGGAAATGGATCGCACACAGTGAAGAGTTACTTTTCTGTTTGCTTTATTGCATCTTAGGATGAGAAACGACTATCCACCATACACTGAAGAAGGCTGGATAGGCGAAATGTCTGTTTCTCAACCTAAGATGCAATAAAGCAATAAGTAAAGTAACTATTGCCACTGTGTACAATCCATTTCCTATACATGTTGGATGGTAATGAGCAGCAATTTCCCTGAAAGTTGCTGGGTGAAATATTGCACTGCTGTATTTGAAAGAAGCCAGGTTTCACTAGAGTTTATATTCCAGGGTGGAGTGTAGTTTAATGAAACCAGGTTTCACTAGAGCTCTTATTCCAGGGTGAAGTGCGTGCGAGAACATCCTCCACGCCGCTGAGTATAAATCGCGCCAGAACTCCTGGGGCGATCGTCATGCCAGAGCGGTACTCGTAGACACGATATGACATGTCCTCCAATTCGGCGCTCCGTGTGAATCTAGTCGCCCACTGCCACCGCCAGCTTTCATAGTCATGTGGCGCCTTACTCGGAGATGAGTAGAAGCCGACCCATGACTTTCTAAACAGTTTCCTCCAGTCAGTGAAGGTCTTTCCCACGTACAAGCGAGCGCAGGCCTTGCCGTCCGCCATGAAGAGTTGGAGCTGTGCGTCGTAGCCCCGTATTTGGACTCGTTGCTGTGCTTCGGCGTCGTCGAACTCCGGTCCCCTGGTCAGCTCTTCTCCCACGGTGGTCCACAGCCCACAGCACCACCTCCTGGCGCGGTGGAGACGCACCTGAAGGCCAGGGTTCAGAGGCACCGAGGTCTGGTAGGTCCCCGACGCACTGTCCCCGATGCACTTAAACACTTTGCTGGACGACCGGTCCCCGTCATTCTTGAAAAGCACCACCATCACATCTTGATCTAGATGGTTCTCGGGGATGTTACTCCAGTGTATCATGGCCTTTCCTTTGGCACCAGTCCCGACTTCAAGTTTCATGGCTTGCGGGATGGTCTGTATGTATTCTGGCATGTTGACGACAATGTGTGATCGTGATTTTGTTGAACCTCTACTAGCTGAAGGTAGATAGGAGTGCTGCGATGCTGTTGAACCTCTACTAGCTGAAGGTAGATGGGAGTGCTGCGATGCTGTTGAACCTCTACTAGCTGAAGGTACATGAGAGCCTGGCATGTTGACGACAACGTGTGATCGTGATTTGGTTGAACCTCTACTAGTTGAAGGTACATGGGAGCGCTGCGATGCTGTTGAACCTCTACCGGCTGAAGGTAAGTCTGGCCAGTTGACGACAAAGAGCTCATTTGAGTTTATTGAACCTCTACTAGTTGAAGGTACGTTGGGGCGCTGCGACGCATTTGAACCTCTGTCAGCCGGAGGAGCCTGGGGGCGTTGCTTCCTGGATTTCACAGGGGAATGCCTTTCCGTAATCACTATGAACAGCAGCAACCCGACACAAGCAAGGTTGCCCCATGTGTTTGTGAGGTGCGCCATTTCGAGATCGTCAATGTCGCTCCCAAAGTGCTCTCTGATCTCCCTCAGTGAGCTGTGTTGGTTTCCTCCCATGGAGAACCGCCGAATCTCTCTCAGCAGGTTGGTAGTGATGCGGTAGGTGTGTGCCGGGTCGTAGCGCGTACCCTGGTCCTGGTCAACGCCATAGTGCTGGGTGATGTACACCTGGTCGATGGTCGGGTCGGTTTGCAGCAGGATGTTGATGTTGTTGTTGACTCTCAATATGATCCGGTCCCTGTTGGTTTCCTCGTTACCCATTAAGTGATAAGGCGAACGGGTGACATAAGAAGGAAGTCTAACATCGCTGCTCAGAGCTGAGTTGAGGTTTCCAAGAGTGTAGTAGCGGTGTCCCTGAGGCAGCCGCTCCAGCATCCGCTCAAAGTTACCGTAATGATGAGCGCCGTAGTCTGCCTCGTTCGGCTCAAAGGTCAGATGGATGACATGGTTGTTATCCATCTCCATCATGTTGGCAAACCAGTGGAGCAGCAGGAGGCTGTGTTTAGGCACAGAGCCTCCAAAGTCGATCTTCTTCAGGTCGTTGATTGAATTGAGCTCTCGAACGGCAGCCGACACAGACGTGGAGGTGAGAAGCAGAGCTAAAGTGTACGTCAGGAGACGTCCCGGTGTCAGCTTATGTCCAGACATGATCCAATCTACAGCAGAGGGTTAAAAGAACGAGAAAAAGAAGGTCAGCGCTTTTGAAAATATTGCCGTTGTGGAATTCTGGATCAATCTTGATGAGGCAATAGGGTAGTCGGGGGATATTGCAAAAATAATAATAATCTTGGAATGAATTCCTTATCACAATAAAATCTTCACAAACACATTGGTGAAGATGTCCAGAAACGCATCTCTCAAGAAAGTTGGGGTACCCTTAACTTTACTATAAAGGAAGAAAAACACACACACACACACACACACACACACACGCACGCACGCGCGCGCACACACACACACACACACACACACACACACACACACACACAGATAAAACTGCTAGTATAGCATGTGATGGGTCAAACAATGTTTTTTTTTTTTTTATGATTCTGAATCCATTACAAGCATTTGCCTTGCATGAAAAACAATCCTTGGGCTAAAACGGCCATAGCCACGTCATCACAAAATGTGTTTTTGTTTTGTATTTGGGCCGTTTTAGCTCAAGGACTTTCGGCAGCTATTACAGATTTCCCAGGGAAACTGAATTTCAGTCTTTGTGAGATGTGTTTCCAGACACCTTCACAAACACAATGGTGAAGAAGATTTTTGGCAAGGAATTTATTCCAAGATTGGACATAATCCTAATATTCCCTGACCAGGAGTCGAGACAATATTCTAGGTTTTACAATGAATGTTCAAGACGTTTCAACATTTAAGCACCATATCAACATAGTCGGCTAATGAATTAATGGCATTACACCGACATTATGCAAGAAGACACTTACACAAAAGATAACATAGAGCCTACTACAAGCAAAACACTTATAGGTTTGGGGTTTGTTTTTGTTTTTCTATCTTTTTGTCGATTTTAATTCTGGAGGAAACTCCTCTCTCCCTCGCTTGCTCCCTCTCTGTCTCTCTCGTTGACTGACTGTGCCTTCGCTCCCTCGAGTTGCGCTGCTATTTGTGCATCGAAGTGAAAGTTGCATGTGTTGCGGGCTTGTAGAGTCAGACCTGTTATTTGCAGTAACACTGTCCTCTGCACTTGCTTATTGGCAGTGTGAATCTTATCACCTGCCATGGGTGCAGACAAAGCATATACATTTGCATGTGTATGGGGGCATGCTCCCCACCAGTGAGAGGACAGGTTGTCTGTGTGAATGGGTGAGCTACTGTAACTGTAATTGTAATGTATATCTGACATGGTGCTCCCCATTATGGCCTATGGTGGTGATGGTTATTATTTAATGTACATGATATCATGGGTAGGGTGACTATATTTTCACCCGCTCAAACCGGGATGCAAACCACTGTTGCCTAAAACCAGGACCCTCAATGTGCACGCGCGTGCCCATTCTCTAATGTTTGTGCACTCTCGCATATACTGCAGGGTTGCATACAGGCAGTGAGTGATTGACAAACAGTCTCAGTGTTGAATTCAGACACACAATGGATTTGTTCATGTTTTCTGATTGGTTAGGTGAGCAATTCTGCCGAAAACCGGGACAATTCTGTAGTGAGTGTCGAAAACCGGGACATATTAGTGTTTTAGAGATATTTGTCGACACGCAGCTTGAAAACGGGGCAGTCCTGGCCAAACCGGGACGTCTGGTCACCCTAATCATAGGTAATCATCAAGTACATTAAAACTGTGGTACGGTAGTTCTGCCCAGAATGAAATAAAAAGCAGGTCAGGGATCATTCAATAGTTACACTAGCTGCTTCAAGGACGAGCTGAACCATAACAAGAAAGACGGGCTGTAACCAAAACAATAGTTATCAGCCCTAGTGGAGACATCTAGGCTCTTCGAAGCTTCCAGTTATCATAATGTATTATATCGGTACTATAAGTGATGGTAAAATATAAAGGTTATGTGAGCTCATAGATTGGCCATTTACACTATTTTCGTCCATTTCCATTATAGTGTAAGTATCTAGAATTATTACATATTTAATTCATTCGTATATTCAGGTTATTTGTCCTATCCGCCCTGTGCAACTTCAAAGTCTAAAAGCCAGAACAGAAATGTAATTTTGTATTCATTATGTTCCAATGTTAAACTACAGCCCTACTAACAACAAGGGAAGAAAAACACAATTTTCATCATTAATCTACTTGAAAACAAGCATAACGGCAAAGTAGTCAGCCCACCCATAGCATTAAATTGATACTTGGTTCTTAAGCACAGGGAATCACAAGATCAATAATGAACTCACCTGTTTTAGGTCAGCTGCTGTCTGTTGTGTCTCTGCTGTGTGTGTGGGAGAACACTGTTAGACCAGAGTCTAGTCTAGCACTTCCTGATTTCACTGTAAATGAAACTGTTGGAGGAGGAGGTGCTTGTTGCTGCAGCAACTGCAGCCTTTACTCTGAAATGAAACTGTCCAGGTAAGCAGTGACTTTTCACAGAAAGCCCCACACATGTGAGCTGCGTAATAGCATAGATGTACCATAGTAAAGAAAAAAAAATGTTGAAGAGAAACTCTTGAGGCTGACTTATGTCTATTAGCTTTCATTATTTACCCAGTAAATAATAGAGGGTAGAGGGTAAAACTTGTGATACTTGTTTCTTGATTAATTATTAACCCACAAATGGTTTACTGTCGTTATGTAAGGGATAATCAACAGGGTTACACACACACGCACGCACGCACGCACACACACACACACACACACACACACACACACACACACACACACACACACACACACACACTTTAGTTACGGTGCATTGTTGTGTGTACTTTGAGCCAGAAATTTTATTTGTATTTGATCCGTAACAAGTTTGTTGTGGTCTTGCATGTTAATGGCATTATAAGCATCTAGGTTGTAGAGATGGGTTGTTAATGATGGATTTGTTCATAAAAACTAGTTATTTGCCTTGAAAACACTTTTTATAAAACCTAAACAAATGCTATCTATCATGAATAGCATTTGTTTAGGTTTTATATAAAGTGTTTTTACTGAATTGGTGCTTGGTCTGTTTTTCTTACATTACAATTTTTATGCATTTGATGTATTGATGTTATTGATGTTGATGTATTGATTTGATGCATTACCTTGCTTATTGTAAATCTCTCTGGATTAAGAGTGTCTGCTAAATTCAGAAATTGTAAATTGTGAACGTGAGCAAACTCGTTCACTTCTTGAAACGGCTACGTGCCGTACGGTTATGTACATATGTTCATGCTCCCCCCACCACATAGACCATCAGACATGCATGTTTGCGCATTGCTGTTTGAATTTAAATAAAGCTAGCCTACTGTTGTTCCTGGACAAAAGACATATACCATCAAAAGAGTGTTGGCACCACTTCCAAAATAAATAAATATGCATGGTCGTAGTCTAGACAAAGGACAGGTAGGCACTGGTCAATTAACACATTTTAGTTTGAATAGAAGATGCAAATAGTATGCTACACCTACTTAAAGGCATGCTAGTTAATCACATGCGAGTCAGTCTGACAGGGTTTAGCTGCTAATACATTACGTTTGTGGAAATAATTCTCAACTAAAATGACTTGACATTATTTATTGTAGAAGTTGAGGAATTACATTTTGTTTGACTCTGTTAAACATTTCATTTTATTGTGATCTACAAGCTCACAATGCATTGTAATGCATTTGTTTTCTTTTTAGAAGTATTAAAAAGGCCTCAAGTCCTTAAACTGCCACTTTTTTGCAGATACCCTGTAGACTTAAACTGTATGTTGGTTTGTGTACTGTTTAGTGAGAACACACTAAACAACAAGGGTCCATTTGCAACCTTACTTTCAATCATTAACTGGGGACCCCCTGTAACCCCCTCTAGGACCCATATAGGGGTCCCCAGACCCCACTGTTCAGAACCACTGGTGTATGGTCCCTGATCTGTGGAGACAATTTACTATAAAATAAGCTAAAATATTGCGTGACATAAATAACAATACTAAGCAAAATGACCTGATGATTACTGCTCAATAAAACATTGATGCATTTAGGGGAAAACATACATGAAAATCTATTTAATGTATGCTTTAGCATTTTAGAGGCTGTGGGCACACTGATCCAGGACAGACTGAGAATACATTATTTATTGTAGGAGTTGAGGAATTAAATTTTGTTTGACCCGGTTAAACATTTCATTTCATTTTATTATCTACAAGCTCAAAATGCCTCGCAATGCATTTGTTTTCATTTTAGAAGTATTACAAAGTCCTCAAGTCCTTAAACTGTCACTTTTTTTGCAGATACCCTGTAGACTTATACTGTATGTTGGTTTGTGTACTGTTTAGTGAGAACACACACACACATTAATTTGGGGACACCCAGTTTGTAAACCACTGACCCCCATAACTCTGAGAGTGTACAGATGTAACCAGCTGGACCTGGTTACATGTACATCTTTACACACTCAGAGTTACAGACCTGTAAGGGTCCTTTTGGATCCTTACTTTCAATCATTAACTGGGGACCCCCTGAAACCCCCATTAGGACCACTGGGGGTACCCAGACCCCACTTTTCAAAACCACTGGTGTACAGAGCTGCCAACCCTCACGCAATGAGCGTGAGACTCACGCAAATGACCCTCTTCTCACGCTCTCACGCCACACATCGTATTTCTCACGCCGTCATATCACCAGCCGTCAAAAAGTGGAAAACTGCGTCAACTCAAGTGTCACTGAGACATCCACTTCGGCCACGATTTGAGCAATTAAAGGGCTTAAAATACTGTATCTGATTCTGAAGTAATGATGCGTCGCTGTGTGTGCGTGAGCGTCTGGTGTGAGGAACGCTGCGTGCACGTTCCTGCGCACATCATTCTCTACAGTTAGGCGACAGGCAATCTGAGTTGGCGACAGGAGGATGATGAGGATCTGCAACACGTCCAAAATCCCCATTGCTAGCAGGCAGTTTAAATGAGGAGGGACTTTTGGATGGATGCGTGTGCAAAAAGAACAGATCTTCAAGCAAAAGACGTGTTACTTGCAGCTTAATGTAAACATTTATCCATAATTTTCTCATCCTAGTAAAGCCAGATAAATGTATCAAACTCCCTGTAATGCAACAGGATACAGGAAATAACATCTACTCTTTAAAAAAAAGTTCTGGGGGAGGACCCCCAGACCCCCCAACAAAATGATCCACAGTATAGGCTATTAACTACGTTTCTGCCTCAAAAGCTGTTCATTATTGAGGGTTAGATTTGGAGAATTAAATAACACCCACCCAGAGCAACATACTGTACCTGGTTGGTGTAATAGTGACTCCAAGGGACGATAAAATTATAATAATAACCCAAATTATTGTAGTATTTGTTTAACATATAGGCCTATATATAAAAAAATTATATTTCTTTTGCAGCACCAAAGCCCCCCCCCCCCCCTCGCAAAAAAAGAAAAATCTCACTCTTAGGTTTTCCTGAAAGTTGGCAGCCCTGCTGGTGTATGGTCCCTGATCTGTGGTCTGCTATAGACTCACTTAAAACAATTAATGCATCATGCATGACATAAATAACAAGACTAAGCAAAACGACTTGATGATTACAGCTTAATAAAACATTGATACATTTAGGAAAAAAAAAACATTCATAAAAATCTAAGACCTAGTATCATTGGGTAGGTTAAAAGTCACAGCTGTTGCTACGCATCAAAAAAGAAGGTTGGTTTGCAAAGATGATGATGGATGAATGTACATTCTATCTCATTATAAACACACCGTGTGGTCCCTGGTTGCTCCATTGTGTCTGTCTGTTTGTTTTCTGTTGTCATGGGGCCCTAAATGTATTTGCCCATGTGGAATAATTATGTGGTATTCATTGTATTGTAAGTTTTCTTCATCAACTCTGAAGTTCTGTACAGTGATTACCAATCTGTGGGCCGTGAGGATATTGCTAGCGGGCCCCCCAAATAATTGGCAAAACACTGTATTTTATAATGTATCAATAACTACATATCAAAAGTGGTGTGTGTATATATATATATATATATATATATATATATATATAAATATATATATATATATATATTTTCCATTTAAAACCTTAAAATAAATCTTCATCAGGACACTGATGAACAGGAACTTAAAGTATACTAATATGTTAGTTTCATTGATCCACAACATCGATTGATTGATCATTAAAATAAACATACTCTGAAATTGTATTTGGGGACACCCAGATTGTGAACCACTGACGCCCATAACTCGGAGTGTACACATGTAACCAAATGGACCTGGTTACATGTACATCTTTAAACTCTGAGTTACAGACCTATAAGGGTCCACAGGGCTGCCAACTTTCAGGAAAACCTAAGAGTGAGATTTTTCTTTTTTTGCGAGGGAGGGGGGGGGGGGGGGGGGGGGGCTTTGGTCCCGTAAAAGAAATATAAAAAATGATATACAGGCCTATATGTGCAACAAATATTACAATAATTGGAGTGACTATTAAACCAACCAGGTACAGTATGTTGCACTGGGTGGTGTTATTTAATTCTCCAAATCTAACCCTCAATATATGAATATGTAGGCTAATTTTGAGGCAGAAACGTAGTTAATAGCCTATACTGTGAATCATTTTGGTGGGGGGTCTGGGGGTCCTCCCCCAGAAAAAAATTTAAAGAGTAGATGTTATTTCCTGTATTCTGTTGCATTTTACAGGGAGTTTGATACTTTTATCTGGCTTTACTAGGATGAGAAAATTATGGATAAATGTTTACATTAAGCTGCAAGTAACATGTCTTTTGCTTGAAGATCTGTTCTTTTTGCACACGCATCCATCCAAAAGTCCCTCCTCATTTAAACTGCCTGCTAGTAAGCAATGGGCATTTTGGACGTGTTGAATTAATGTTGTAGATCCTCCTGTCGCTCTTATACTGTAGAGAATGATGTGCGCAGGAACGTGCACGCAGCGTTCCTCACACCAGACGCTCACGCACACACAGCGACGCATCTTATCATTACTTCAGAATCAGAAACAGTATTTTAAGCCCTTTAATTGCTCAAATCGCGGCCGAAGTGGATGTCTCAGTGACACTTGAGTTGACGCAGTTTTCCACTTTGTGACGGCTGGTGATATGACGGCGTGAGAAATACGATGTGTGGCGTGAGAGCGTGAGAAGAGGGTCATTTGCGTGAGTCTCACGCTCATTGCGTGAGGGTTGGCAGCTCTGAGGGTCCATTTGCAACCTTACTTTCAATCATTAACTGGAACCCCCTCTAGGACCCATATGGGGGTCCCCAGACCCCACTGTTCAGAACCACTGGTGTATGGTCACTGATCTGTGGACACAATCTACTAATAAGCTAAAATATTGCATGACATAAATAACAACACTAAGCAAAATGACCTGATGATTACAGCTCAATAAAACATTGATGCGTTAAGGGGAAAACATACATGAAAATCTATTTAATGTATGTTTTAGCATTTTAGAGACTGTGGGCCCACTGATCCTGGACAGGCTGAGAATCACTGCACAGATCTACAGGAGTCCTGTTGCAGAACTTACCAGATACTCAGAATGTCCACTTTTCTTAGACAAAAAGAAAGAAAAAAGAAAGAAAAAAAAACATAATTTTTTTTACTGCATCCATTTCAAAATGTTTATTAGTAAAAGTAAAAAAACACAACTACTATATATACGAGACTCTCTCTCGTATGATGTAATTTGCTTGGTTGCTGGTGTTAAAGTCGGCTTAATTGATATTGCTGTCCATTAAAGGCAATGAAGACTTTAAAGAAAACAGGTGGGCTATATACAGTATATTATCTTTGAGCATTCTCACACACACACACACACACACACACACACACACACACTAGGGCATTCACCGAATATTCGAATATTCGAATATCAAAACACTATTCGATTACTATAAACACTATTCGAAAAATCGCCGAAATTAATTTTAATATTATTTTCGTTTTTTTTTTTTTTTTTTTTTTCGTGACAAACAATATTTCTACAGTAGACATGCAGCTGTGAGCTCTGGTGTTAGTATTTCTCCTAATCCATTCATGTTTGATTGTTGTCAAATCCAACCACACTGTAGTGGCTAGCTTATGTGATTGATGTGCCGACTGCCGACATACACTGCTGGCCCGTCACTATAGATGACACAGTCACTCAGTGTAGGAGGGGAGGGGAGGGGCTCTCCAGAACAAGCAAGCTCTGCTCGTTGCTGACAAAAGTGTGTAATTCTTTAGGCTACTTTACTTTATTGCTGCTGAGTTACGTTCCTCTTGCCGAGTATATCCAGTTTAGAGGACACCCTTCTCTTTACAGTAGCTCTTTCGGACCGCGCTTCACCGCAACCACGTTGATGTCATGCTTCATATTCAAATGTATCTCCTCTTTAAACCATAAAGGTACAAGCGTCCGCTGTTTTATTTATGATAACGGGTCGAGAGTTTCGCGACACGGATTGGAGTGGAATTGATGATCTTGTAAAGCTTGTGTTACATACTGTATACTTCTATACTATAGCATGTGATGTAATGTAATCATAACCCATCTTAGCCTTGTCTGTTGTACTGGTCGAGACTCGAGTCACACCAGCCTTCATTAACATTGGAATGAGTCTCGGTACATATTAATGGCCTGCTAAGTAGCGGAGGTGTCAACGACATGCGTGTGAAGTCATTAACATAGCGTTCATCCCATCAAACAATCACTATAATGCCTGGATCCCGAGGCTAAACAATTCACAATAGCCTACAACACTGCTTGTAACGAACAAGGATGGACAGTATAAATGTGGTTGTTGAAGATTGATAGGATAGGCTTGAACAGTTATTTTCGGAGTTTTCCTAGTAAAATGAACTCGTTTTTCGTTGCAAGTTTCATCAGCATGTTTATGCTATGTTCAGTCGTAAGACAGTGCAGCGTGTCAAAAATAGCAGATGTACAAGCTCACAACGCGTCTATCCGCGACGCATTGTGCATTGTAGGTCTGTTCCAAAGGGTCCGTTCTCTCTCTGCTGCTTGAGTTCTGCATCCACCAGTGAAAACCTCTCACAGCCAATCGATGGCTGTTATTTCACGAACAGAGGTTAACCCGTTAATTGCTGGTTGTTTTTAAGGCTCGCAAAGGAGCGTTTTAATGATTTATTAGATTACAAAAATACCCGTCGAATTCCGAATATTCGAATACTTTGAGGTCGAATAATTCGAATTCTAAAAATCACTATTCGTGAATGCCCTAACACACACACACACACACACACACACACACACACACACACACACACACACTCACTCTCGAGCCCGTTATGGTATACTGTACATTTCAGTGTTATTCTCAATGACGAGACAAAAATACAGTAGAAAAATATAATGGAACGGAGTCCAGTTGATACTGTGTTTTTAGGACCGATGTTGATATTGGGAAGTAAAAAATCCAGTACCAGTATATCAGGCCAATGTTCTTTATATCACAGTGACCCTTTAAATGTGGTTATCAAATATTTCTAACAAACACAAGATATAAAATATTGTACAATTGAACAATTAACTTAATTGTCCAGAATGACATCAGTGCACTGACAAAATGGTAAAAAAAAGAATACAAATGGAACACAATTCATAATTACTCCAAGCAACCTTTCTGTATTAAGTTCTGTGTAAAAAAAAAAGAGAGAAAAAAAGAAATCAGTGCAAACTGGATATATAATCCAATATCTACTGTAATCAGTCACACAAGTAGCAGCAATGGAAAATATAATAAAGCAAGGCGCATGAAAGCAGGCTAGTGTAAAATCCTAGAACACAAGTTTGTTAAAATTACAATAATCGTATTGTGTAGGGCTTAGTCAGTCTACACTACAGCATTGTTTATTAACGTTGGGTTGGGGACCACCAGAGGTCCAAATGGACCCTTACTGTTCTGTAACTCTGAGAATGTACAAAATGGAACCAAATGGACCCTTACAGTTCAGGTCTCCACAGGTATCTCCATATTTCAATGTTTTTTTTTTTTCTTTTGTTTTTTTTTTACGTTTTTGTTTTCTCATAAAAGTAGTGCATTCAGTAGTTCATTTAGAGCCATGAAAAAAGATGATGTACATTATAATCATTATTATTACCAACATTATTATTGGCATACAATCACTTGGACATATATTTTGAGATGAGGAATTTTGCTTGGCTTGCGGAAAGCCCCAATCAACGTGCATGTCTTCTGGAATGTTGACGGCCGAGTGAGCCGCAGGGGCTGTGTAGCGTTGCTTCCTGGAGTTCACAGGGGAAAGCCTTTCTGTAATCACTATGAACAACAGCAATCCAACACAAGCAAGGCCGTCTTCCCACGCGTTTTCAAGGTCCCTCAGTTGGGAGTCGGCGATATCGCTCCCAAAGTGCTCTCTGATCTCCCTCAGTGAGCTGCGTTGGTTTCCCCCTGTGGAGAACAGCATGATGTCTCTCAGCAGGTTGGTAGTGATGCGGTAGGTGTGTGCCGGGTCGTAGCTCACACCCTGGTGCTGGTCAGCCCCGTAGTGCTGTGTGATGTACACCTGGTCGATGGTCGGGGTGTCGCTTTCGTCCTCTCTGACTCTAAATATGATCCGGTCTCTGTTGGTTTCCTCGTTACCCATTAAGTGATAAGGCGAACGAGTGACATAAGAAGGAAGTCTAACATTGCTGCTCAGAGCTGAGTTGAGGTTGCCAATAATATAGTAGCGTTGTCCCTGAGGCAGCGGCTCCAGCATCCGCTCAAAATTGGCATATTGGTGAGCGCCGTAATCTGCCCTATGTGGCTCAAAGTTCAGAGGTATTAGACCGTTGTTATCCATCTCGATCATGTTGGCAAACCAGTGGAGCAGCAGGAGGCTGTGTTTGGGCACAGAGCCTCCGAAGTCGATCTTCTTAAGGTCGTTGATTGAATTGAGCTCTCGAACGGCAGCCGACACAGACGTGGAGGTGAGAAGCAGAGCTAAAGTGTACGTCAGGAGACGTCCCGGCGTCAGGTGATGTCCAGACATGATCCAATCTACATTAGAGGATAAAACATTTAATTAAACAATAATAATAATAATAATAATAATAATCTGATCACAATCACAATTTTAGTTTCCTCTACAGGCAAAACAACCTTAAGAGCACAATACTGATTCAAAAGTAAACATCAATGTCAGGAAATCACAATATTAATGGTGAACTCACCTGTTAGTCTGATGCGGTCTAGTGTGTCTGTGTGCTTGTGAGCCTGTAAGCCCCAGTGAAGCCTTTATCACATCAGTGTTTCACATCAATGATTTCACTATAAATGAAACTATTAAGAGGAGGTGGATGCTACTGCAGCATTTCTTTGGAAATGAAACTAGACACCTCCCCCACTAGACACCTCCCCCAACTGGACCAACTTGTTTGGCTTTCATTACACAGTAAAGATGTTTGGGAATACCCAGAACATTGCATTATGCCAGCAAAAGGTGGACGTCGGCATTGAGGAGTTAAGTGGTTTATATTTATAGACACAAGGTCACTCGCACTGCTGCAACTCTACTGTTGACCAGCAGGAGGTACTGTTGTCCCCACGGCTGGAAGGTAGCCTGATAATGAAATCCCTGATCTAAAAATAGATCAGTAGTCTGTATGCACACATCATTCAAATCATTGCACAATGGAGATATTTGGTATTGAGCAACCTAAGCACCTGATTGAGACATAGATGTCTCTGTCTGTATCTCTCGGTCTCTCTCATCATGGTCATTGAGTTACAGGACTTTGTGTATACTGTATGCAGGCAGGAGGTGATTTTAATATTGAAGTTTTATCCTTTTTCTCCTCAGTTTAGTCGACATGCCAATTAATTCTTCCCCACACACACTTGTGTGTTGTCACTGCTGTTGTATTGTTGTAAATCCTACTGACCTCACCTGCCTAGTGTGCTAGTGAGGAGCCCCCACCATGTCTGAGCATGGAAATATCAATCTGTTCTGGGTTCAGACTAGGGACGGGATGAGTCACGATATTATCCTTTAAGTGTTATAAAAAACACACAGTAATCGCATCATGGAGATTTCATTTATCGTGATATCGTGCTCCGTCATGCACTGAGATCAATTCACCTTTTATTTGCCGAGCTGTATATCCGGTACCACTTAAACCCTCTATAATTGGTAAAAGGTACTTCTAATATACGTATACTTGATGCAGTCTTTTTTTTTCACTCTATCAAATGTCTTAGGCGGCGCGTTGTGAGCTTGTAGATCGGCTATTTTTTGGCAAATGTTCCGCCCCAGGATAATGAATTTTGATTATCGCGATATTGTAAATCGTGATTTCTTTGGTCACAATAATCGTCATATGAAATTGTCATATCGTCCCATCCCTAGTTCAGACTGGAGAGTTAACACTATGATTTATGAGATTATTCCACTGTACTTTTGTCTGGTTACCATGAATCATCCAACACAATGAACCATTTCCTCATATGACACATCAAATAACCATCAGTCATGTGTTTGTGCATTTAGCTCATCCGTGTGCTTTAATTACTTTAATTACTCTCTGTCATTTGCACCATGTTGCACATCAGCATTTAGAAGCTAAATGGTTTATACTTCTAGACGGGGGAGTAATTTGGGGTCTCCCAGGGGGTGGCAATTGTGTTCAGTTATTAAAGGAGTAGTTCACCCCCAAAAGCTGTGATGGATTCCCTCCTTGCAGTTCTGGACATGACTCCCACTACTGCAACTCTGCTAATGACCAGCAGGTGCCGCTGTTACACAGGTGGTTGTCTCTCCACACACACCTGGAAGAAGGTAGCAAGTTGATCTATACACTGGAGCAAAAGTGATCACAGATCAGTTTCATTTGTTGAGTCTGAATGCACACATGTGCTGAATGTGCAGGTCTGTTCTATAATGTATAAGATCATTTTTCCTGAACCACATTTCCTTCTAAAGGTTGTTGCACACTGCACGTTTTTTTTTCTCCCCCGGCTGAATATAGGAGCAAATTTCAGAGCAGGTAAATAAATAAATCAACCTCGCGTTATGTCAATCACGTTTGCACACTGCCGCCCATTTCGTATTTATCTTCGGACCACTGGGTCGCCCTCTCTCCCTCTCCTCCTGAAAAACGCATTTTGCAACGAAAATACGCTGCATTTTTTAGCTTAACCGAGGAGGAAGCACTTCCTCCTTTCCCAGAGAGCAGTACTCATGTTGCACGCACAGCACACATCCGTTGATCTTCGTTATGAATGGTATTCCCTTCAGAGAACTCAGTGGGATCACATTAATGGTCAGGACATTAATGGCTCTCACACACACACACACACACACACACACACACACACACACACACACACACACACACACACACACACACACGAGCACACACACACACACACACACACACACACACACACACACACACACACACACACAGAGGAAACGTTTAATTTCTGGTGGTCTCCTCCCACATCTTTCACATGAGCAGCATGAGGGCATCATATGACGAACCGGTACAACGTCCCACTATGACTCTCATGCCTGTCTGTTGTTCTTTGGTCAGCAGGCTAAAGAAACGCGTGCGCACATACAGTGCACCCACTGACCATTCTGACGTGCACCGTATGCGTGGCCATAACCCTTATGTGTGCTGTTTCCACTGGGTCGGGACCCATTTGTGGTACGCGGACACATTGTTGTGGGTCCCTTATTGTTTTTGTTTCCTACATTTTAGTTTTTAATTATTTCAAAACATTGATAAAAAAATCCCCTCCCCCCCCAAAAAAAGAGGTAATATTTCATGAATTAAAAGGGGAAAAAAAAGATTTTTTCAGTACTTTGATGTAGAAATCTCTAAGAAATGCCATAAATTAGAAAGCAAATGTTTAAAAAGTAGTGAAAATAGCTGATCTACAAGCTCACAACGCGGCACGAAGCGACACGTGACCTTGTAGATCTGCTGTTTTTTACTAGTTTGGGTCCCGGGCGAAAAGTTTGGGAACCACTGCTGTATAGACATTGACCTGGAGAAACCCGTGTGTGTGTGTGTGTTTACACACACACACACACACACCCCTCTCCCTTGCTGGAGACATTCCGAGGCGGGGGTCGTTTCCATTTCCTATAAAAGCATGCAGTGAGTCATGCTACGGGGATCCATCATGTTTTCAGTGTGTGTGTGTGTGTGTGTGTGTGTGTAGTTGTGCGTGTATAAATGTTAGACAGCTGCAGAGAACAGCCAAGCAACCCTACACTACGCACCGCCTGCCAACAAGCACAGAGAGGACGCCATCTTGGCTCCGACTGGCCCGGTAACATTAACGCACACCGGACACCATCTTGACTCCATCTCTGACTGGCTCGGTAATATTAACACCCACAGGACGCCATCTTGACACCGACTGGCCTGGTAACATTAACACACAGGACGCCATCTTGACACCGACTGGCCTTGTAACATTAACACACAGGACGCCATCTTGGCTCTGACTGGCCCCGTCACATTAACACACAGGACGCCATATTGGCTCCTACTGCCCCCGTAGCAGTAACGGTGGGGGCGCGGGGGGCTGCAAGGGAAAGGAGCGTTTGTTTTCTTTGACGACGGAGGCGTGCCATCTCAGGCGACCATGGGCCACGTGAGACACGCCGAACCAGCGGCAGCGAGTTGCCGTGTCGAGCGTTGCAACGTTCGCATGAGCTGACTCAGCGCTGTTACCGAGTTCTGTGCAGTTGTGGACAGAATAGTAAATCTAGAAAAAATAAAAATCTAAAAAATAGTAAAACCGACTTTCGGCACCTCCGCACGATCCAAGTGAACACAGTGAAGCGCTACCTACCTCCTTGCCCACCACTGGCCCCCACCGTTGTGCTTGGGAGTTAGCAGAGTTTCATACGGCATGCAGACATCATGCAGAATCTTCATTTTTCTCTGAAGCAGCAGTTCTAGAACAAGATGTCTTTTTTTTTCTGTGTGACTATTTATAATTACGCTGAAGTCATCCTTTGGCTTCAACTATGATGAGCTCTCAAGTCTGTTATGAATTAGGTGTGTGTGTGTGTGTGTGTGTGTGTGTGTGTGTGTGTGTGTGTGTGTGTGTGTGTGTGTGTGTGTGTGTGTGTGTGTGTGTGTGTGTGTGTGTGTGTGTGTGTGTGTGTGTGTGTGTGTGTATCACTGAACTGGGGGGGCAAGTAATTTTATGCTCTAAACCCTTGGGAATTAATTGTAAAGCATCAAATTACTTGGGGAGAGAGAGAGCAAGAATATGATGTGACACAGGGGAAGATTCTGCAGCCAGTGAATGTGTTTTGCGGTCAAAATAGCCAATCTATAAGCTTATGGATCGGCTATTTTTGGTGAGCATCACCGTCTAACAAGATTCTACAAATGTTGCTATATGTTGTGTTCTGTCGAATCTGTCGGTACTGAAGCGGCCCTTGTGTTTTTGAAACCACAGTTTATGTCATGAATCATTGAAGGGAGAAGTGGAATGGCCCGCTGCCACGCTAGACCTGAACATACAGCCTCTCTGGGCCCATGAAACGGATCACGTTTCTCTGGGTTCTTTATTCTCTTTTTTTTCTCATTCCTCTTTCTCGGTACAACCTGTCCTTTTTTCTGCTCTAACCCAAAAAACCCACATCATAATTATTTCTGTATCTAACACCAGTAAGACTCCCTAATCGGGAGATAAGCGACCGTCAGGTCGGCAACCTCATGGTGGCGCTGGAAGAGGGGCATGTGAGAAATCCGGGGCGGAGGTTGTGGTTTGCCAGACAATGAGTTTGTGTGCAAAGTTTGGCATGGATAGGGGCAACAAGAAGAGGGGCATGTGCGAAATCCGGGGCGTTGTTTGTGGTTTGCCAGCCAAGGAGTGTGTGCAAACTTTGGCATGGATAGGGGCAACGGTGCCGGAGATAAGAGTAGGGCCAAAAGTGTGACGTGACGTGACGTGACGGACAGACGGATTGACGGACAGCCGGTGGAGATTTTCATTGTAACTTGCGACCTGGTGGTCACAATTAGTGCTACTGTCATCGTCCGAGTCTGTTTCATTTTCACGTCACAGGTTCGTGTTGATCAGTGGGTGATTTTTGTATTTGTTTTGTGCAAGCTCCATCGTTTTGTTTTCCAGGAGAGAGAGGAAAAGGCGAGGCAGAGAGCAAGGAGATAAAACAAACTAATATCTACATGCAGTATATACACAGCATAAATAAGCAGCATGGTATGTACATGAGGCTAGACAATAGGTGCAAATAGTAGCAGCACAACGGCAGGCCCACACAAGAAGCTAGTCAGCGTTACCACAAGGCAATACCTTAAAACAGGTAAAAATACACAAAGACCCACAAAGGAAAAGTAGTCCACGTATAGGAGCAATCCACACCAAGGAGGTATTCCAACATAATGAAAAACAAAGGGAAGTGTTCAATTGTGCCAGGCCACTGTGAAAGGTGTTTTTTCTATTGTGTCTTGTCGGGTGGAAACCTGTTGCTTTTCAGGATTAAAAAAAAACAAAAACGATGAGACCCACAAGCACGAAACACGTCACTCTGTGCCGTGTTTATAGCTTGTGAATCTTATAGTTTTGATGCTTTTGTGTGTCACTGTAGTTTGATCTAGTAAGGTATTAATTGACAGGGGGGGGGGGACCTCAACGTTAAAATAACGAGATAAGTGGTTTCTGCCCGACTGCAACGATATTTAACATAGTTTTTCTGTCATCACCGTAGCTGTTCCACACCAGAAGGAAGACGGTCGATTGTCTTTCCTGTCGGGATGTCTGCGTCAGCTGTGTTTTTCTTTTTTCTTTTTGTCCTCGCTAAAAATCCCAAAGATGGGTCTTTTTAAACCCTTTAGACTTTTCATTTTTTGTAGACGATATTAATCCCGCGGGGGAAATTGAGTTTCAGCTTCACCCAGCTGATCAGCTCAGATGGAGCACTATTGAGGCAAGGTAAAACGGGCACACTTGGGTTCGAGTTGGTTAATTAATCGCTGGCAAACACCTTCCGGGTCCAAGCCAAGGTCCGAACCCTAGGGCAGGGATCTGCAACAGGGGGTCCGGGACCCCTAGGGGGTCCTCAGTTACTACACGGGGTCCACCAAATCTTTGTGTGATAGAAACGTATTTTTCTTTATATTAACCGCTTGATCCCTAGCACCCATATTCTGAGAACTTTAGCCAAAAATAGCAGATCTACAAGCTCACAATGCTGCGAGGCGTTGTGAGCTTGTAGATCGGCTGTTTTTGGCAAAGAGCTTTGGAGGGGGAAAAGAGCAGACTGATGCTGCATTCACACTGAGAGAAGCTAAGCTAATGGTTTGCTTGGTAATTCAATGTATTCTCTATGCAAACCAGCTTTAAACATTTCCAAGCTTTTTTTCCAGCTTGGAGATTTTAAAAGCTGGGTTGCATAGAGAATACATTGAATTACCAAGCAAACCATTAGCTTGGCTTTTCTGTATGTGAATGAGGCATAAGTCCAGTGAAAAGTCAAGTTTATTAAGTATTGATTGTTCAAGTGGTTAAATATCTGGAAACACAAATTGACATGAACCCAAAATACACTGATGATTGTGCTGTCAGGGAATCTATGAAAAGGTTGTGGGGATACCTGCTTCATCTCTCTCTCAACTAAGCGGTCCTTGGCCTGAAAACGTTGAAGACCCTTGCCCTATAGGGTCCATGGCACTCTCTCCCAGAGCCTGTGTGTGCCGCGGTCCGACAGACTCCTTCCACCAAGAGGAGTTTGTTTACTCAACGGCCTCTCCGTTACAGGCTGCAGGACTTTTACTAGAAAGTGGAGTTTCAGAGAGAGTCGAATGAAAACAGAGGACGGGACGGGGGCTTTGTTACTTTGGGGAAAATATAAGCTTTCCTTAGTTCCTTGTAAAAGCTGTCCTGGGTTAATTTGAACCCTGAGTTTTGTGGAGAGCTGATGTTGTTGATCACAGGGGGTGTTTGTGTTTTTTTTTGTGTTTGTGTGGTTTTAAATTGATGAGATAGAAAGGATACAATGAGTGAATTATTCACCACTCAATCGGTTGTTTTGGGCCATTTTGTAAAAATAAAAATAAAATACCCCATAATGCAGGTGGTGTAATTGTGTGTGTGCGTGCATGCATGGGTGTATGTGTTTGCGTGTTGTGTGCACATGCGTGTACGCACATGCACGTGTTGCTGTAAGGGTGCACTCAATCCCCTGCCCTGGTATATAATTACACTTCCTGTGAGGCTAGAAACAGCTGTTTCCTTTGCTCTTTAATCTCTCTCTCTCTCTCTCTCTCTCTCTCTCTCTCTCTCTCTCTCTCTCTCTCTCTCTCTCTCTCTCTCTCTCTCTCTCTCTCTCTCTCTCGTAGTTTACCGAAGGCTGATGTTCTCCCTTTCGCATTAGTAGTTCTAATATGTCTGTTTAGACATAATGTCAAATCAAGCCCATATTATCCACTCTGGAATCTAACGTTCTTTCTGTGGTTTGCCTTCCTAAAACACCGGGCATACACAAATTAAACGAAAGCACGTCATGTTTCTTGGTGGTTGGCATCCAGCTGCAGCTCTTTGAGCTAAAAAAAACGGCCCCCGAAACAATGGTTTAGTGACGAGTCATCACTTTTCAGTTTCGTGGGGTCCATATTTAGCCCAAGGAATGTTTTTCGTGCAAAACAAATGCTTGCAATGGATTCAGAATAATGAAAAAACACCTAGTTAGTACACCTTGTTTATAGTAAGTGAAAGAGACCCACAGTTACCCTAGCTGTCAAAGATTCTCCTAGGGATTTTGAATTTCAAACTTTGTTAGATATGTTACTACAGTGTTTCTCAACCACTGTGCCTCGGGACCTTTGGTGTGCCCCTGAGAAGGGTCAAGTGTGCCCCTTGAAACTGCTTGAAAGCCAGTATTGTATTTTTTTTAAAATGATTTAAACTAGTGAAAACAGCCGATCTACAAGCACACAACGCCTCGTGGTGCGAGGCGTTGTGTGCTTGTAGATCTGCTGTTTTCACTACTGTTGTGCGACAGTCTTGTGTGATGAGGCAGGGCTTTACTTTGCGAAGAAACGTACACATTTGAAACTTGGAGATACAAGGTTTCTTCCTGACAGTGACGCTATTTACAACCCCGTATTATGTTGGTGTGCCCATGGATTCTTGGGACATGAAAAGTGTGCCCATGCAGAAAAAAGGTTTTTACTTAATTTTATTTGCTTAGAAAACGTAACACTTGTGAAAGTTGTCTTAAGATGGTTGTGTAGGCAAAGAATTGCACAACATCGATATAAATGAGCCTGCACAATAATACACACAATGTTATTGACTTTCATGCTTTATTTGCCCCCTTTAAAATGTTTTAATTGTTGATAAATTACTTATTTCTTTCAATCTACAAGCTCACATCACGTTGCAGCGCGACATGTTGTGAGCTTGTAATTCTGCAATTTGTTGTGCACGACACCAGTGCACAACTGAATAACTACAGCCATAATCCATAATCTACCGTAATCTAAACATACATAACCTCTAAATGTCTACTCCTAAACCCAACCAGAATCTACACTGTATTCCTAAATGTAAGATCAACTCCCCAAATCTCTTTTTAAGCAGGAAAAGACATTTCTGTGGTGAGGACCAGGAAAACAGTGTATTGTCTTTTTTTGGAGACCGTTTCTGGCCCTGACGAGAAGACAAGTACACACGCGCACACACACGCACACACCCAGTCGTTTCACTGTGATCCTACTTGGCTTCGTTCCGCTAAAACATCTCGTCTTTTTATGTGATTTTCCGTTTTGGTTCCCTCTCTGTGCAGACACACATCTGGTTCTGCTGATAGACATTTATCCTGGATCTCAAACGAGTTATTTTCATTCCCTCTTTGTTCTGTGTTTCTCTCCATTCTTCCATTTGGTTTCTATTTTGGTTGTGGTCCCTTTCCCACTCTCCTCAGATTTTAGTTTCTGTTTTTGGGGGGGCTGTGTCTGCGTGTACTCGTATTAGTATACTTGTAGGAGCTAAAATGTCTGCGCCAGTGGTTTTCAACCTTTTTCATATCAAGGTCCATATTATTCAGCATTTGAGCCACGGACCTCCGCTTGATGACATTTAGCCTCTCAGAACCAAAAGGTTGAATATTTTATTGTTGGATAAGATTGTCTACAATTCCATGCTGTATTGATGTGTTGCCATAGGAGAGATAACAGGCAAACCTTGACCAAAATAACAATTCTTCTACATTCTCTAATTGTGTAGACTTCTTAAATTAAATAATGCAGATGTTTAACAATAATTCTACTCTTAACTCTCACGTAAAATGAAACCAAATGGACCACGGGTCCATTTGGTTTCATTTTACACTCTCAAAGAGTTGAAGATCTGAAAGGGCCCATTTGGTTATACCAACTCAACCATCATTTAGCTGGGGACCGCCTGGAACCCCCTCAAGGACCACTGGTGGTCCCTGGACCACTGGTTGAGAACCACTGCTCTATGGTACACGCTTTTGCATGCTGGTGTGGTGGGCCGACAATAGCGGATCTACAAGCTCAATTGTTGATGGTCTATTTTCGGCTTTAGCGTTGGGCATAAAAAAACAGGAAAAAAAGTTTGGTGTCCTCACAAGTATAGTAATCCAAACGTGTGTGTGCGCGCGCGTGTGTGTGGGGGGGGGGAGGAGGGGGGTGGCAGTGAAGGAAGTGGGTGTGTCCCAGGCCGGCCTCAATGTCCCGTGTCACATGACAGGGGAGAGTGGGCGGGGCAGGCAGAGAGCAGAGAGTTTCCAGCACTCACTCACTCTGGACTGGAGTCTCTGGCCTCTTCCCTCACCGTAGCACCGGGCTTAGTTCTGTTCTGCTCTGCCATAGGAGTGACACATCACACACACGGTGAGTGTAATGCTGTGCACGGGGGGAGAGAGAGAGTGTGTGTGTGTGTGTGTGTGTGTGGGGGGAGAGAAGGAGCAGGTTGAAGCTCGCCGAGTAACATTTTCTCTTCTTTTTGGTTTTTGTACTTTTGAGCTTTGTGTGGCTTTTGACGTGTTGCACGTTTGGTTAGCTGGTCATGAGCTGCGACTGGGTTGGAACTTGGAAGTAACATTCACCCAAGTACTGTCTTCAGTACAATGTTTTGCATTTTCCTTGAGTGTTTCCATTTTGTCACGCTTTGAACTTTTACTCCATTATTGTGCTTTTTTTACTCCACTACTGTTCAATATAAATTACGTTAATTTACATGTTTTAACATATTGATACAGTCTCTCTGGTTGGTCTATATGAGTGTCAGGATGCCTGTTGAGGTTTTCGTTGACTGGTTCTCAAAGTGAGGTCTGGGGACGCCCAGGGGTCCTTGAAGGGGTTCCAGGGGATCCTCAGCAAAACAGGGAACATGTTATACTCTTAAACCTTATTTATAAATAAAGAAAATGGGGGGTCCTCCTGGCTCCAAATCCTTTCAAATGGGGGGGGGGGGGTCCACTGTATCAGTTTGCTGGTCCCCTGACATGCAACTGTTTTTTTAGAGAATGTGTCGTGTTCAGGGTTCAGGTCATGTTTTAGTTGTGTAAGTGTAAAAGTCTAAAAACTGGGTTTGTCATTCGAGGAATGCATTTGGTTTCTAGAGGGGGAACTAGTCAATTATTGTTCTGGACAAGGATGAGTGCACTCCAGTTGTGCATGTTTCCCAACTCTCTCGCTCTCTCTCTGTGTGTGTGTGTGTGTGTGTGTGTGTGTGTGTGTGTGTGTGTGTGTGTGTGTGTGTGTGTGTGTGTGTGTGTGTGTGTGTGTGTGTGTGTGTGTGTGTGTGTGTGTGTGTGTGTGTGTGTGTACACGCGCGTGCTTGTACACGTGCATGTGTGTGATTTCCATTGTTGAGGTTTTATATTCCCCCCTGTCTTCCATTTCCTAACATTTAGGGTAATGTGTGTGTGTGTTGCAAGGCAGGATTGATTACAAGGGTTTGGCAGAGAGTAGAGAGTACACACACACACACACACACACACACACACACACACACACACACACACACACACACACACACACACACACAGCGGGATGTTTTCTGTCATATTTCAGCCCCCCGACTCTGTTTAAATTCACCACTGTGTTTCCATGTACCCCAACCCCCCCCCCCCCCCACCCCACCCCACCAAACACACATGGGACTTGTTCTACTATTTCTGACAGTGATTCATTACCAGGACTTATACAGAAGTACAGTACTGTGTGTGTGTGTGTGTGTGTGTGTGTGTGTGTGTGTCTGTGTGTGTGAGAAAACATGGCATGGGGGAATAACCAGGGGTTTTCTCCATAAACGTGGTCAATAGTGGACTGTCATGGATGGAAGGTGTTTTCTTTTTAAGGTTGGGTTGAGCAGTGGAAACCGTGTTCTTTATTCTTTTCCACAGAGCCAAAAGGCCTCTGTTCCATGGACTCTTCAATGTGTTTCCTTTAGCTGAGAGAGAGAGACATGATGCAGGGACCCCCACTACATATTGTATATATTTAAATTCTTTATTAGGAATGGCCCCTTGAGATCTCGTTTTAGAGGGGGTCCAAAGACAGCAGTACAATGAACTGTCAACATACAATACAAAATAATTAGCAAAAAATTAAATATCAGCCATACACACAACACAACACGTAAGGCAACTCAAAATCAGGGTATCATACTCTTAAGTCAGGGGTTTTCAAAGTGGGTGACGGGGCACCCTGGAGTGCCGTGCCGCGAGATAATTTAATAATATTTAGAATGTATTTGGACAAAAGATATTCAGTATCATTTTAAACTTGAAGTACAAAGTTATTTTCAGTCAGTTCTAACCAAAATGGCTATTATCTCAATGTTTTCCTCGCAACATAATCACTAAAATATCGTCACTGTCGGGCAGAAACCTCATATCTCCAAGTTTCAAATGTGTACATCTTTTGCCCTGCATCATACAAGACCGTCGCACAAAACTAGTGAAAACAGCCAATCTACAAAGCACACAACGCCTCGCATCGCGAGGCGCTGCTTGTAGATCTTCTGTTTTTCTGCGTTGCTTGTAGATCTGCTGTTTTCACTAGTTTAGTACATTTAATAGATGATAAATACAAAACGAACGGTTTTGGACATACAAGGTTTCCACCTGACAATGACAAATATGCTATAAATACAAGGTGCTGGGGGTGAAAATTATAATGTAGGGGTGCCTCAGATTTAAAAAAAAATATTCATGGGGTGCCCCCTGAGACAAAAAAGTTTGGGAACCCCTGCTCTAAGCAAGCACAAAAAGATGGGTCATTTGTTCAGAGACAAATATCATTGTAGTTTTCAGTGTCAGCTCTAGCATAGTTGATTTAAATGAACGTTTACTTGGATGTTATGTCGGCATATGTTATTAGTTTGTTCATAAAAGTGTATATGAAACTGTAATAGTGTAATGATCGTGGACATGTACAAGAAATCCTATTATAAGAGTGCAATATTGTAGAACATTGTTCCATTAGATTAAACCTTTTTTTATAGATTCATAGGCGGCTTCATAGATTGTTTGACACACATTATCTTTTCTTGGATTGATGTAATTTTGTATTTTGAGGCATTTAACCTTTTTAACCCATTTAGGCCTGAACACATTATGACGCAATATTTTATGCTTTAAATATAAAAAAATAGCAAATATACAAGCTCACAGCCGCGCTGCGAGCTTGTAGATCTGCTATTTTTGAAAAATCGTGAAAATTAGAATGTTGACCCGATTCTATAAGTGTCTTTTGAATCCTTCTAAGATTTTTGGAAAAATCCTTCTAAGATTTTTGGAAAAAAACTATGTTTCTATGTCAGCAATCTGTCTAGCCACCGTCAAAGAAAAGGTCCTTTTCACTTAACTGGAGCTCAGTTAGTCTGTTCTTGAGAGACTACTATGTCAGAGGTTCTCAAACCTTTTCATGTGAAGGACCCCCAAAATTATATTTATTTGGCCACGGACCCCCATCTCAAAATATTTTGTTCCAGGGACCACCCAGAAGCAAAATTTGAGTTACAACCGTTCGCTTTGAAAATACATATATTCAAAGATTTGCACACATTTTCACGACTTTTTCAAAAATAGCAGATCTACAAGCTCGCAGCGCGGCACTCGGTGCCGCGCTGTGAGCTTGTATATCTGCTATTTTTCACTGGTTAAAGCAGTCAATAATTCTTGGCCCTAAATGGGTTAAACCCTCAATACTTAGTCAGCTTGACTGTTGGTACTCTGGAGCTGGTCTGCCCTTTTCCCCCTCTAAACACCAACTCTCAGAAAATAGCAGATCTACAAGCTCACAATGCCTCGCAGCGCGAGGCGTTTCTTTGTCTCTCGCTCTTTGTCTCTCGCTCTCTTTACGCTCTATACCTCCTTCGACTTGTAGTGATGGGACAATAAGCGATATTATCGTTTATCGTGATGAAAAACACTCACGATGATCTTATCTTGGAGATTTAATTCATTGTTGAAACCGTCCTCCATCATGCACTGGGATCAATTCACCTTGTATTTGCTGAGCTGCATATCTGGTACCATGTAAACCCTCTATTGGTAAAACATACTTATAATACACATACTTGATAACTGTCTTTTTCTTCACTCCACCAAATCTCTTTGCCAAAAAATAGCCGATCTATAAGCACACAACGCATCACATTGTGAGCTTGTAGATCGGCTATTTTTTTTGGTAAATATTCCGTCCCAGGATAATGGATGTTGGGGATATTTTGATTATCGCGATAATAACGTAAATTGCATGAATTTCTTTGGTCACAAAAGTCGTGAGGTGACATATCGTCCCATCCCTACTCTCTTGTCTCTGCTCTTTCTCTCTCGACCTCCCTCTCTTGTCTGTTCTTTCTCTCTCTACTCTCTATACCTCCCTCGTCCCTGTTCCCTCTCCCTCCCCTCTCTCTCTAGTGGGTGTGCTATAGCCATGTGGCAGTGTTTTAGACAATGCTTGGCCCCTGTCTCTCTTCATAGCAGTGCGGTTTCTAGTTTCACTTCCACACACAGGCTCGTTCTGTGCTGCGGAGGCACAGCTCTCTGGTGTCGGAGAGGCCAAGGCACCCAAATCACGCTCTGCAATCAGTACTAGGCTACACACACTGCTCTAGTGGGCTTGGGGCCCTTGCGTTGTTCTCCCTGCACTCTGCTGGTGGGACTGTTTACCTTGTTTGTTGACCAGGGATCAACGGCTGATATTGCACTTCACACGTCGCTGTCGGGTGGAAACCTTGTATGTCCAAGAGCGGTACTTTTCATAAAATGGAGAAGATCTTTGTTCCATTGGATCCAATGTAGTTATTACTTGGGGGCGGAATAGCTCAGGGGTAGAGAAACCGTTATTAGAGCACAAAGGGTTCCCAGTTCTAATCTGGGCTCCCCCTGAGTTAATGTCGAAGAGTCCTTGAGCAAGACTCTGAACCCCTAGTTGCTCCCGGTGAGCAGGTTGGTGCCTTGCATGGTTTCCTCCACCACCGGTGTATGAATGTGTGTCTGAATGGGTGAATGTAATGCACAATCTATGTAAAGCGCCTTGGATAAAAGTGCTATATAAATGCACCATTTACCATTTACCATTTACTTGGTTACAAACCCTTAATGCTTCTCACGGATTACACATGTATAAAGCCCACAGACATAAGTGGGTTAAATTTAAAAATAAATTGTAGTAGTTGTAGTTTTAACTACATTTTTGCTACTTCGTTGTGACACTGTATGACGAATTATGGCATTCATTTGTGAATTAGAAATGTATATTTAATCGTTGAAATATGGAGACACGGGTCTCTAACCGACAGCGATGGCGTTCATGTCGCTGTAATATAATGTTCTTACTTGCCGTGCATTCTGTTTTACCTTCTCCTTTCTGCACACTGCACGTCCCCTGTGGCTGTTATCGTCAATTGTATTGTATTTCCAGTTCTATTCTTGTCATCTTGACGAGTAAATCCTTCATGATTCTTGATTGTGAATTACTTTTTGGCAGTTTGTTTTACACTTTCGGGGTTAAACTGAAGCCTTACCCTTATTGTTGGCAAGAATGCAGCCTGTGGCTTGACAGACACAGACACAGGCACACACGCATGCGCACGCGCGCGCACACACACACACACACACACACACACACACACACACACACACACAGTTGAAAGGAGCTCTGTTGTTGCGGTCCTTGTGCATTGCCAGGCGAGAACAGACACAGTGCCCTTTTCACCAACTGCTGATTGGACAAACGAAAGGTCGCCATTACCTTCAGATGTGTGTGTGTGTGTGTGTGTGTGTGTGTGTGTGGGGTAGATGTACACACAAGTATGTGTGAGTCAGTCATTGGTTGGGGGAAGGAGATACTGTAGCATTGGTGTCGTTGAAGAACGATAACCTTAAAATGCTAACTATTTAGTGAATGTCAATGACAGCTGTGCAACCTGAGATTGATAAAGGCCTCATGTCAAAAACCTCACATGCATTCTTGGGATAACTACTACTGTGTGTGTGTGTGTGTGTGTGTGTGTGTGTGTGTGTGTGTGTGTGTCTGTCACAACAGTCAAATCATAGGAAAGTCAACTGATCGCCTTGAAATATTATATGTTATATGTTGGACTTAGGGCTGTCACGATTATGACATTTTACATGACGATTAATTGTCACTCAAATAATTGCGATTAACAATTTAATTGTGTTTTTGTCGTTAACAATTAAATTTCTGTTTGGCTTTTAGGCTTTGAAGTTGCACAAGGCAGATATGACACATAACGTATACAAATAAATGACACATTTGACAACTTTATCAATGTTACTTAATAACATTGATAGTGGAAATGGCCAATCTACAAGCTCACAACGTGTCGCATCACGATGCATTGTGAGCTTGTAGATCTGCTATTTCCACTACTTTTTGAAAGTGTTTAACATAAACTATTAACATTTCTCAACATGGAAACAATTATGACGATTATGCAAAATAATTGTGATTACCTCATATCATTGCGATTAGACGATTGTGACAGCCCTAGTTGGACTCAAAGGTAGAGCAATCATTTCCTCAGAGGGACTGATAATAATTTAAGTTAATCTGCTTTTTTATTTATTATTTATTAAATTATACATTGTAAGTAAAAAAGGCAGCCATTCAAAGCATATATTCCATGAAGGAAGGCTGTGAGCTATATTGATATTGAGCGATTAAGTGTTGGCTATTAAACAGCCGTCATGTGTATGTGGGCCAGTCAGGCAGGCCATAAATGCAACTACGAGAGGTATCAGTCAACTACACTAAGATACGCGCGTGTTCGCTGCATGCACATCCACGTGCAGACGTCTGCAGAGGTTTTCTGGTGAGCTTGTTCAGTCGCTATTTTCACTACTTTTGAAACATACAATTTACCTTGCTTCACACTGTTACATGTGGGAGTTGGAGCTGTATACGTTCAAGTTACAGGATACGACACTGTACTGATATCGCACAGGCAGACAGTGGATGAGAACAACATGTTTAAAATGGTGGACCCACAGCCATGGTGATCTTTGGAGCACGGACCCCCCAGGTCTGGAAACAACTGCTGTAAGACCAGTAAGTCATAGTACTGATGACAAGTTCCCACAGACATGACAGACAGGATCATCTTACAAGTGGGTCAACGGTACAGGCGTTTCAATACAACTTGTAGTAATGTCGTAACGTCACTTCACACTTGATGGCCCAAAGTGACTCATGTACAGTATTACATGCAGTACATCTGGAAACATCAAGCTATGCTGGCTGTCCAATTAAAGCCTCTTATCAGAGTCCAGGGTGAAGAGCTATTCACTTCACTGCGGTGTAGTTTTCTAGCTATCGCCTAAAAATACATAACAAAGCCTAGGTGAAAGCTAGGAAACTACAACGCGGTGAAGTGAATAGCTCTCCACCCTGGACTCTGTTAGAGCCTTATGGCTGGGCATTTCACCCTTTGTTACCCTTCTGGTTGGTCCCTGACTGACCAACCAGCAGGCTCCATCTGCCTTGTCCCTCCCTGCTGCCGCCTTTTTTATGTTGAATTTGCTAAAACATACTTTTTTGAGAAATAGAAACATTTAAAAACATGCTGAGTCACTATACTGCCACTGAGCAGCTCAATTCTACTGAAACCAAGTTTGAAATTAGAATTGAACACACAGAATAACAATACGATTCAACTGAATTAAAATGGTAGTGGATGGAGTGTCCCACCGAGTGTCCCACCAAGACACAGCAACCAATGGGTGTGAAGAGGGGCGGGACAACGGGCAGGACTTGACAAAGGGTGAATTGAAGAATAAAACATACAAAACCCGACATAACTGAACATTCAGGAAGGTTTTATTTTTCAATTAATTGTTTTCTTATGTGTCGGTGAATGACTAAATCTTATACCCCACTGTACAATTGCGGCGTACATAAATTGTAAAAGAAATGGTATTTTTTATTCCGTGACATACATGTTTAACCCGGCCGGGAACACATTTTGCTGTTTGGGAGGGGCTTACAGTACATGTACAGTATGTAGCAACATATTTGTTTTGTAGGCTAATTTCTGATTTAGCCCTATTCTATTATAGGTTAGGCCTAAATGGGTAAATTCTCCTCCCGTCGTAACATAAAGTTCACACTGGTGTCCTAGTTCTCCCAACGTGAATCATGTACACTGCACAAAGGAGCAGTGGCTCTGCTCCACGGGTCTCTGCCGAGTCACTGAACCTCTTAACCTTATCCCCAAGAGAGAGACGCCAGCCTCCCTCCTCAGAAAACTCATTTCAGCCGCTTGTATCCGTCATGTTGTTCTTTTGGGTCGTGACCCGCAGTTGTATTGTGCAATTACCTTTTGTCTACAATGTCCGGCCTGCATATCCATTTGATGTTTTTTAATTTGGTTTCAGCCGGGCCGCAAAAACACACAACTACACCATAACAACTGCGTGCTTTGCATGAGCTTGGCTGTCCCCCGGAGGTTGTGTAATTAATGTGTGTGTGTGCGTGCACGAGCGTGCATGTGTGAACACCTGGATGTGAACCTTTGGGTCTCTCAAGAGGTAAACCAAACGGCTAGCTCTCAGCCAAAGGGAAATGGCCCAGGCCAAAAGTGCTGTGTGTGTGTGTACGTGCCTGTCTCTTTGTGAGAGGACACTGGACACAGAGGTCAGATTCCAGCTGTCATTCAGCCATGATCGTACAGATACACTCTGCCTTCTGACCCTATAGCATCAAGAGGGACAACTAGTTTGTCACCAGACTGGTTAAGCCTTTAACCCATTTAGAACGGGTACACTTTATTGTGTATCATTATTTTATGCTTTAACTATTGAAAAATAGCAGATATACAAGCTTGTAGATCTGCTATTTTTGAAAAATCGTGAAAATTAGAATTTTGACCCGATTCTATAAGTGTCTTTTGAATCCTTCTAAGGTTTTTTTTGAAAAACCTATGTTTCTATGTCAGCAATCTGGCCAGCCATCATCAAAGAAAATGTCCTTTCCACTCAACTGGAGCTCAGTTAGTCTGTTCTTGAGAGACTACTATGTCAGTGGTTCTCAAATCTTTTCATGTGAAGGACCCCCAAAATGATATGTATTTGGCCACGGACCCGCATCTCAAAATATTTAGTTCCAGGGACCACCCAGAAGCAAAATTTGATTTACAAATTTTCGCTTTGAAAATACATACATTCAAAGATTTGCACACATTTTCACAACTTTTTCAAAACATAGCAGATCTACAAGCTCGCAGCCGCGCTGTGAGCTTGTATATCTGCTATTTTTCACTGGTTAAAGCATTCAATAATTCTAGGCCCAAGCACTGCTTTTAACCTGGCCTCCCTATTTCTTTTCTCTAAATTCTTCCAAAACATTGTGACTAAGCCGATGCACCACTGTGGATTCAAACCCCTAGTCTCCGCATTGCTGTATAGGCACTTTAACCCTGCACAGCCCAGCGCCCAATTAGAGTTTATAGAGCTTAAGTACTTTGATTAATTGAATACCTTTTTCTGTCAAAACATGTAAACGGCAGTCAGATATTAAGGCTAAAAGGTCCTGGGGACTTGTTTCCATTGTGGTCCTATGGCTAAGAGAGACAGATGGAATCATTTGAGTAGTGTTGTCATGATGATAATTCATTCATTCATTCTTTGAATCTATCAATATCAATAACTTATCCCACTACCCACCATTTTGCAGCTTGTAGGTTGGCTGTTTTCTCTATTCGTCGTACAATGAAGTATATAGGGCATGTCCATATCGGCAAATAAAACAAAAAATATATACAGTATATCGTCGTTGTCGGGTGGAAACCTTGTATCTCCAAGTTTCCAAATTGTATATTCTTTCACAAAGTAAAGCCCTGCTTCATCGTACAAGGCTGTCGCACAAAAGTAGTGAAAACAGCAGATCTACAAGCACACAACGCCTCGCACCGCGAGGCGTTGTGTGCTTGTAGATCGGCTGTTTTCACTAGTTTAAATCATTTTTAAAATGAAAAATGGAAAACGAACGGTTTTGGACATACAAGGTTTTCACCCGACAACGACTATATATGTATACAGTGCCTTCATGATCATTGCCTTACGATGCGAATCACATGAACACACATTCACGCATCTATTCCCCGACGGTGGACGAAACCATGCACAGCACCAACCTGTTCTTTGGGGAGTAGTTAGGGATTTAGTAGTGTCCTAAGCCCCTGATACACGTAGCAATTTTTTCATCAATATCAACCAGCAATGACGAGAGGCGTCAATTGGGTATGGCAGTTGCCATACCTTTGCTAAAGGGGGGGAAAAATGTACTTCCTAAAACGAATTCATGCCTGTTGATAAGGTATGGCAACATGACTGGTGTCTTGCACGCGTGAAGGCACAAAAAGATTAATCCAATGACGCTGCCAATGGCCATACCCAATTGATGCCTCTGGTCGTTGCTGGTTGATATTGATGAAAAAATTGCTACGTGTATCAGGGGCTTTACTCGAGGACACAAAGTTACTAACCCTGGGCTATCCAGGGATCGAACAGGGAGTCTTCTGATTCACAAAGCGGCCAGTCTACCTCCTGAGCCACTTCTGCACATGCAGGATCTACCGTCCATATCTCAGAGTCCCAGCAGTATGCAGATAACTGCTATTATACAGCTATTATCACATTTGCCTCCAGTCTGCAAAGAATCCCAGAACTTGACCAACCTTTTTTAATTCCTTAAGTTTATAGCCTCAGCTGTCAACCCGTAACTTCAACTCTGTCAACAACGGAGAAGAGACACTGCTCTGGTGTGAGGAATGTGGTGTTGGTGTTCAAATATTTCATGAATGCATGTTGGGTAAGAAAAAGTAAGTGGAAGGAAAAAAAGCATGTGATGATTATGCATACTGTATCTGATCATGTCCTCGTTTGCTTTTATACTCTCTCCATTTATCGTCATTATGTTGGGTGGAGCTGTCTGAATGTGTGAAAAGTGTGCTTTGGTACAATTGGAACTGGGTCTTCTCTACACTTATTCTTAGTCTTTAAACACCAGTGTTGATTTTATCAACTAAAACTATGACAAAAACTGTTTGTCGACTAGTTTTTTTTTCCACTGACGAAAATTATAAATAGAAACTAAGCTGTGATGACTAAAACTAAGACTAAATATATTGACAATTTCGTCAACAAAATAAAAAACTAGAAAGAATGTTGGGAATGGACTGGTGGAGAAGAGTCATTTTATGTTTGGTTGCTCTCAGGTGTTGCGTGCTGAACATAGCTGATCTACAAGCTCACAACGCGCTAAAGTGTAAAATCAGTCATTATGATGCCATCAAGGCCTGCCAAAATACATTTTAGTTGACTAATACAACTGTAGATTTAGTCGCCTAAAATCATATGATATTCAGTCAACTAAAACTAGACTAAAACAAAAACTTTTCAGGTGACTAAATTATGACTAAAACTAATTGACATTTTATTCAAAAGACTAGGCCTATGACTAAAACTAAATCAAAATTTGCTGTTAAAAACAACACTGTGAACCACTCTATTCTTAGCGAAAAATAACGATTTCTTTCTTTCCCCGGCTGCACCAAATCTTTTCTGCCCAAAAATGTGTACAAAATAAAAAAGCCGACCCACAACCTCACAACATGTGGTGGAGTTGTGATGCGTTAGTGAGCTTGTAGATCTTGCTTGGCTAATGATATGGAAGAATATGGATGCTGGGGTTCAGGTGGTTAATGCGGTGTGGAGATGAGCAGCCCACGGTAGAGAGGAACCAGCCCAACAAGTCTTCTTCTGTCAGACACACGCATTCCTCTGGCCGTCTAGACAAACCTGTGGGATCGCAGCATCATTACTGACATTTGCATCCATTCCTCAAGAGCCTGTTAAGAAACGGCTGCCTGCCAGAGACTTAGCACTCGCATGGCCCAGCCCAATATTCTCACCCAAAATACATAATCATTGCTGTTAGGCAAGAAGAAACCTTTGTCTCCATACTCTTTAACTTTTGGTGCTTTTCTGTAAATGAATGCCCTGCGCTTGATAACACTAAAGCGTCACATAACATTAGCAGAAGTAGCAGAGCTCGAAACATGGCGTAAAGCAATGCGTTTTGAGCTTTTAGATCTGCTACTTTTGTTACTTAAGAATTGGAATCCTGAAAAGTAACACATTTTTTAATATATGGGGTTTCCACCGGACATAGATGATACTGTAGTACAGTCTTAACTTAACTGTCCCCTCACAAGTTTCCTGACCAACCCCATCTTTCCAACATGGCAGCCACGTGGTGCACGATCTGTGCTTGGCCTTGCATGATCCGTGCACTATGGATTACATGGCAGTATATGAAGACTTTGGCAGTTCAGCCTGCAAAATGTCAATTTTTAAAGTCATCCCTGACTAATACGACAAATATGCCTTAATACATTATAAGTGTCCTCTTAACTACAATGTAAAATTAAAAACGCCTTCAATATTTTATTTCTTCAAGAAATAGCTAATCTTTCACTCAACCGGAGAAATGCCTGTCGCAAGTTGATGATGTCATAAATGTCATGTGTGATCTAACCCTATGGAATTTATGGCATGCATGTGCAAAAAAACATTTGAAATATTGAGTTGATGCTCATATTAACCATATGATGTTTTTATTTGCACATGCATGCCATAAATTCCATAGGGATAGATCACACATGACATTTATGACATCATCAACTTGCGACGGGCATTTCCCCTGTTGAGTGAAAGATTAGCTATTTCTAGAAGAAATAAAATAATTAAGGTGTTTTTAATTTTACATTGTAGTTATAGAGGACAATTATAGTGTATTAAGGCATATTTGTCGTATTAGTCAGGGATCACTTTAAAGGTCAGAGTATGTGTTAAAATAGTTATGGAATTGTAAGTCGCAGTCCCATAGCCTGGACGGATGGTCATGCTGTGGTAATATTGGTTGTTGGTTGGTTGTCAGGGAGACATAATGACACATAAGTCATTAGCTCTGGCTGGTAGACTATCTCAGGAATCAGGAAGTACACTTAAAAAAAGTGATTTACATAGTGATTGGACTGTATTTGGTAGACAGTGAAACCTGTACTGAAATTAGGAGAGTCTTTATTTGAAAGGCTATATTGGCAGTGAACACAGGATTTTGGATGTCGAGTGTAGACTGGTATACCCTGTGAGGGTCACACACTACATTAATGCAAAAAAATACACGCACACATACACACAGTGTCCGTACTAACTGGTGTCACGTAGAAGTAGGAGTAGTAAGGAGTTGTGTTGGGTCAAGGATGTAGTGTAGGAGGCTCAGTCTGTGAACACAAACCTTGTGTCTTTATTAGAACAACAGCAGCAGGCCATGTTTGCACTAGCTGCCACCACCCCAGTTTCCCTCTTTCATTTCGGGGGGATTCCCCGACCCCCCCTCCCCCCACACACTCGGAGGATGTGAGAACCAGCTGTGCAGACCCCACATAATCCAGAGAACCCAATGGGTTATGGCGCTGGTTGGGTTCTTTATAAAACTGATGGCGTGTCTTGTATCGAGGGTCCTGTTTCAGAGTTTCTGCACAGATATTAGCAGCATATTCCACCCCAGCTGAAGCTACACGAGGGTCCGGTGTAGCTTCATCGGGGAATAATGGCAAATAGAAAGAAAAACGGGGGGAAAAAAGCTGGAAAATCGCTCCGAGTCATTCTTTTAAGCCAACCAGGAAGCCGTCCAATTTTTATCCCTCCCTACAGAATGAAGACTAAAGAGTTACTGTTACACAAGGGTGTTGTGTGCCGAAAACAGCCGATGTACAAGCTCACAACGTGTGGCATCATGCCACGCGCATCATGCCACGCGTTGTGAGCTTGTACATCGGCTGTTTTAGTTGCGAGACTACTAGGCAGAAAGCAGGCTGAAGACTTAGCAGATGCCTGCGTTGTTTGTCTTTGAAATAAAGCTTCTGGCAAAAGTTGATAAAACATGGCAACGCTAACATGAAACTGGATCGCTGATCTCTCCGTCTCTCTCTCTCTCTGTCTCTCTCTCTCTCTCTCTCTCTCACTCGCTCTCTCTCTCTCTCGCTCTCTCTCTCTCGCTCTGTAGTCTGGGAATGTAAACGTGGGAAGAGGAGGCAGATGTTTGGGTCGTAAAAAAAGGTTTTGTGTCCATCCGAGTGAAGATGCTTTTAGTGAAGGAGTCCATTGATGTGTGTCTGACACCAATAACCTCCTGGCAAATAACCTGCCAAGCAACAACTCAACACAACACAACCCCATGACCTCACCCAAGTAACCATCCAGGAACTACCAAATATAACAAGATAATGCATGAAAACAGCACATTTCTTCCGAAGAAACAACCTTTTAGGAGGGCATCTATGCGTTTAAGGCTGTCACGATTATGACATTTTACATGACGATTAATTGTCACTCAAATAATTGCGATTAACGATTTAATTGTTTTTGTCGTTGACAATTGCATTCCTGTTTGGCTTTTAGACTTTGAAGTTGCACATGGTAGATATGACACATAACCTAAATATACAAAGAAATTACTGCCATATTTGACAATTTTATACTTATAAAAGAACATTGATAGTGGAAATAGCCAATCTACAAGCGTCACGATGCGACACGTTGTGAGCTTGTAGATCTGCTATTCCCACTACTTTTTGAAAGTGTTTGGAACTATATTAACATTTCTCAACATGGAAACGATTATGACGTCTATAGTAGACCCCCCCAATCTACACCAAATCTCTTTTTTGCATAAATAGGTGAACAATATGACTTGAATGAATGAGATCTAAAAAGGTTAAAAATGTATTCATCATTGAATCTGGACTTTAAAGACCTGCACTGGGAGCATGACCTCTAACCTGTCACTTTGGTGTCGGGATCAACACCCCTGGACAGGTCAAACCTTTGACCTCGTGTACACTCTAGGTCAATTCATGCTTTGAGCGACAAGTGTCGAACCGTGCGTCACAATGCGCGTCTCGCTACACGTTCAGAGTTTGGTGTAGTTTGAATGTTTTTTCTTTTTTTTTAATAAAATGTATTCGTATTGAGCTGAGCCCTACCCTTCATATTGCTAAATCTTTCTGCAATGTAGTGGGAGAAACAAGTAAAAAGGAGAGTGGGGATGTCAGTAATAATGGCAGTGTAGGCGCGGAGACCCCACCCCTCATTTCTCACATGGCCCTCTTCTAGCGCCACCATGAGGCCGATTCTTGCAAAACACATTTTTGGACACTGCTCCTACAATTTTTGCCCTAAAATCACGCAAATCGGTACACAGTATGTCTACACTCATCCCATCAACATGAATCTCTCCCATATAGCGCCACCTCCAGGCCGATTTTTAAAAACACATTTCTGGTCACTGCTCCTACAGATTTTGCCCTAAAATCACGAAAATCACTACACAGTATGTCTACACTCATGTCATCAACATGGATCAGGAAGATTTTGGCAAAACACATTTTTGCCCTATTTGTGGAGATAAGTGACCTACGGTCGCTTATCTCCCGATTAGGGAGTGTTACTGGTACTAAGGCTAGGCAGGCCCTGCCACTCTCAAAGCTCATATAATTAGGAAGACTTTGGTGGGTTGTTTTGGCTTCACCTTGTAGCGTTTTTGGCCATGTAAGGAATATTGTCAAACATATCGATTGAATGATTGGATTGTTTGTTAAGATTATTATTAGATTAGACAAGATTATTGTCGGGATATGTTTCTCATCAGGGATTTGTTTCTCATCAGGGATTTGTTTTCACTTCATGACTTCAACATAGGGATACAGGGGGCACACTGGGGATACAGCCAGCTCTGTGCATGACTGTAGATCAGGGGTCTTCAACAGGGGGTCCAGGACCCCTAGGGGGTCCTCAGAGTTGTGATAAGAACTTTATTTTTTCTACACTAACTTGAACCCTAGTATCCCTATTCTGTGAGGAACATTAGCCAAGAATAGCCGATCTACAAGCCTCGCAGCGCGAGGCGTTGTGAGCTTGTAGATCGGCTATTCTTGGCAAAGAGGTTTGGTGTAGAGTGAAAAGAAAAGCAGACTAAGAATTGACGGTTCAAGTCGTTCAATGTCTAAAAATACACATTAAACCAACAACCTACACTGATGATATTGCTGTCAAACAAGTCTAAGCTGTCTCAGAAATCTATGGAAATGTTTAATCTGCAACACAATTTTATACAATACGTAGTGGGGGTCCCTACTTTATCTCTCTCTCAGCTAAGGGGTCCCTGGCCCGAAAACGTTGAAGACCCCTGCTGTAGGTCCCTTTCTGGAAGGTGGTATTTTTGTTGTTGTCTCTGCAGCAGATCTGAACCGGAAGCACACATGAAGGTGTCGTATGTTTCCTGTAAAAAAAAAAAAAAGGAGGAAATCATTTTTTGGACCTCCAACAATGTACTAGGCATGATCGCGATCACGAAATTGCATGTTTAACCCCCATACCAACCCCATCTTTCAATGCCGGTCCACATCAGTGTGCCGACGGCCGGTGCTCCGACACTAAAACTAACCCGAACTCTAACACTAACCCTAAACTTAACCTCAGTAACCGTACCTCAGTAACTAACCTGCCGACGCTAGTCGGAACAGCGGCCCGTCGGGATAGTAAGCGGACCCCATCTTTAAAACATGGCAGCCATGTTTGTTTACATTTGAAGAAAACATAAGGGCCTGCTATCTATGCCTGAACGGATTTCCAAGCTGATTTTTTTGTTTGAAAGCTGTGAAAAGCGTGCACATGCATAGTGCATGATCACTATTGTTTAACCCTTTGTTACACTTTGGTGGCAATATAAGAGGTCCCACTTTGCATAAGGCACTGAAGTTGTTAAAATCCGCAGCCGAGCGACCCGGAACATGAAACAGGAATGACACCTTTTGCACTACAGAGAGACTACACCCAGCCCTGACATGCAGAGAAGGCTGAATGCATGTGCACGTGCACTGAAGGCGGCTGACATGTACAGTAGACTAGAGGATAGTTCCTACAGTGTCTCTTCCAGCTCTGTGCTGCAGAGAGAAGGCCTGGTGGCAGTTACAGAGGAATGCCCCGGGGCCCACAACACCAATAAATCAACTAAAGCCCGGTTTATTATACTTTGTCGCGCGACAGTTCCGCGCGCCGAAAATGTGCTGATGTAGAAGCTCACAGCGCGTGAGCTTGTACTGTAGATCGGCTATTTAAAGGTGATACACCATGCATTTAAAAAGTATTTATGTCATATTGTTTGTCCCAAAAACGTTTTTCAAAAGGTTTGATGCTAAAGTTGCTAAATTACCACTCCTGAATAGAGAGCCTCTCATTTTTGAATGGCTCTCAGAGCATTTTCAGCTGCAGTACCACCTTTGGCCTGAACTGCGCCGCCACCCCCCCCCCCCCCCCCACAATTTTTTTTTTCTTCAAAAACGGCCGTTTATGACGTCGCAAACGGCAGCAAATCTGGACAGCCTGTTTTGAGAACCCGTGGGATGCTTTTAACCTCCACCTTCCCAAAACCAGAGAAAGACACAACGGTCTGAAATGGGACTTTGTGAGGATAGAAGGTGCTAGTTGGACCCCAAAAAAAAGTTTTAAAATAGGAAAAGTGAATTTTCATGGTGTATCACCTTTAACTCTTCTCTCCTTTTAAACTGGGTGAATTCTACAAGCGCTCCCTGTCATTCTCTTGCTAACTGACTCGTCTCTCCTGACTCCTTCATCTCCTCCTCACCATCTCATTTCCTCCTCGTTCTCCTCTTTGTTCTCCTCTCTCCCCCGTGTGGCGTGTGTTGTACAGTATACTTAATACCAAAGACGTCTGAAACCTGTTTAGGATGGGAGTCTCCTAAAAACGTTAAAAAAAAAAGAAAACGGATGAGACTTAATACCAGTAGACATTAGGGTTGCAACGGAATGAGATTTTTAACACCGAACGTATCGTCCATGTCAACACCGCGGTTATCGGCAACACCGTTTCAACCACCATTGCGTGTCTTGTCGTCCTATGAGCACTCCGTAGCAGCCAATGCTACCTCAAGCTACAACAACCATCTGACCATATTAAAAATTCAGCTTTGTAAAAAAGCAACAACACTGTTAGTGTTACAACAGCCCTGCGTTTTCTTGTTTGGCTAATCGTTGTTTTTCCGCCTACTGCGCGCTGTGACATTATAAAGCTGTTCACAGCTCCCGGCCTCCCGCTATTGAGAAACGAATCCCATCATTCATTTAAAAGAGCTGTTCAAAAGAGCGGAATCGTTGGCGAACGTCACATCTCTACTGTGCTCCTCGGGGCAGAGCAGAGCAGCGGATGCGTTTTCTTTTTATTTAACGGTGTTATCGGTGTGCAAGTAAAGTAGGCTACTCGGTGTTATGTTCGCTCACCGGTAACACCGAGTACCGTTGCAACCCTAGTAGACATTTTAAAGTTATAGGCTTACAATTAGGGAAATATTCAGGATAGGAGTAGACGGAGGTAAGGTTTAGGGACTGGGGTTAGCGTTGCCTAGTTGCACGCTTTCCTCAAACCGAAAAGGGTAGATCACTAAAAACTTTGATGTCCTCCCGAGTATAGTAATACGTGTGTGTGTGTGTGTGTGTGTGTGTGTGTGTGTGTGTGTGTGTGTGTGTGTGTGTGTGTGTGTGTGTGTGTGTGTGTGTGTGTGTGTGTGTGTGTGTGTGTGTGTGTGTGTGTGTGTGTGTGTGTGTGTGTGTGTGTGTGTGTGTGTGTGTGTGTGTGTGTGGACATGCTGACTGTATTTACAGAAAGCACAGCAATCCGATGCTGCTGGAAAGACCTATTGGTGGGGGGTGGGGGGGTGTAGTCACGCTTTTATTGTCTGTAATTGAAAACAGAATCATACCGAGGTCCAGGGACTCATTCCCGGTTCCTTTTTTTCCTCAGTTTTCTTGTGGAGTCACACTGACGCAGGCAGTTCCATCCAGAGAGCTATAACCTTATTTGAATGAAACCAGAACTTTATTTTAATGAAACACACCAGAGACTGACAGAACCTTGGGTCCTGTCCCAGGCTTTCTAATCAATACATGAAAAACTCCAGATTTGATTATAGTTACTTTCTATGTGTCTGGGTAGCTCAGTCGGGGGACTATAGCACCGTCGTCGGTCGGAAACCTTGCATGTCCAAAACCGTTCGTTTTCTTACATATCATTTTAAAAATTATTTAAACTAGTGAAAACAGCCGATCTACAAGCACACAACGCCTCGCGGTGCGAGGCGTTGTGTGCTTGTAAATCGGCTGTTTTCACTACTTTTGTGCGACGGCCTATGTCTGGTGAAGAAGGGCTTTACTTTGTGGAAAAACGTACACATTTGAAACTTGGAGATACGAGGTTTCTGCCCGACAGTGACGATATACTTGCCTTTGGAGTGGACCACAAGGTTCTGGGTTCTAACCCGGGCACCGCCAACCCGGCGTATGAGTAGCAAGGCTTGGGTAACTTGAGCCGTGCGTTAAATACTGGGGTGGTAGGTGTTGTAAGTCCTAGGAGCTGGTGGTAGGTGTTGTGCTGCACCTCAGCATTCCATCTCCCAGGGGTCTAGTGCGTTGAACTTGAAAATGGGATAGACACCATCGTTCTTGGCCTGGAACTACAATAAGCTTCTCCGACCTACATAATTGAACATTTAACCAGAATGTATTCTTTAAGCACTTTAGCCTTTTTCTTTTAAATACCATCTATCTACCTACAAGCTCACAATGCATCATTGTAACCTGACACATTTCTACAGTGAGCGTGTTGAAATATTTCACCTATAATGGCATGCCCAAAACTGGTACACCCAGTTGAAAGTGGTTAAACACTGATAAATTACAATGTATGCATTTAGCAGACGCTTTTAATCGAGAGCAACTTAACAGTAAGCAAGCTCCACAAGGTATTACATCAAATGCATAGAGACGGTGTAGTGCCTTAGTAATCTAGGATCATAGGTAAACCAACTCTAAGCATTATTATTTATTTTAAATGTACATATAAAAATGGGCATTGAAACTATAGACTATATAATATACCAGTAAGACCCCCTAATCGGGAGATAAGCGACCGCCAGGTCGCATACACAAACTTTAGAAGGCAATCGTAGCCAATCAGGAGGGAATACGGGAAATGGGACAGAACCATGTTGATGACATGACTTTACTGTGTACCACTTTGCGTGATTTTAGGCCAAAATCTGTAGGAGCAGTGTCCAAAAAAGGTGTTTGATAGTGGCGCTAGTAGAGGGCCATGTGAGAAATCCGGGGCGGAGGTTGTGAGTTGCCATCCAAGGAGTGTGTGTGCAAAGTCGGGCAACAGACTAAAGTTGAGACTGAAGAGGCAACAGTGAGGCTGTTGGTGAGTGTAAAAGTGATGGGTACAAAGTGTTTTTTCCACACAGAAGACCCACACACACTCACTTGAGGAGGACTCGGCATTAAGCACGGCGCCAACCCCATTCTTCACAAACTAATTAGAAGGCTCCGATTCTCTTGTTGCCATTCAATTAGCGCGTATCTTTGACTTTTATAGGACAGCCCCGGCCCGCTTAAAAACCCCAGGCTGCGTTTTTAAAGCCATTTCCCCCCCCATTTGAAAACCTCTCATCTGGAGCAGACAGCAGTTTTCGTTTGAAGTGCACTGACGGCTGTTGGTGCTGTGGGTTTCTTTTTCTTTTTTCTGGGCCTGTCAGCCGAAAGGTGACAAAGCCTGACGGAAACCAGACCGTACGCTTCAGACGTGAGAACGTTCACATCCAAACAACACGCGCACACACACACACACACACACACACACACACACACTCACACTCACACTCACACACACACACTATCTGCAGGCACGTACACAATGTTTATTACTGTACTTATGTGGACATAAACGTTTTTGGAACGGCGTTGAAATAGACGCGAATATCCCCCCAGAAATAGTTTGTAGATTTGTTTGTATTTGTTCTGTGACAACAGCACGCACGTATTAATCTGGCATTACTCTAACACAGACATGGGCAACAGGCGGCCCAGGGGGCCACATGCGGCCCCCACCTTCACTTAATGCGGCCCGCAGGTTAATATCAGAATACTGATATATTATTGATTTCAGCTGTTCCAATTCCAAACATGCAAACATGACCCGTTTTAATTCCGTCAGTCTAACTTAGTAGCTTATTTTTTATTTTTTTTCATATCAAATCAATTCATGAAGTTAACATGAGTATAACTAAATGCATTTGAAATTAAATACAATTTCTACATTTCAGGATTCCAATTAAAAAATAACAAATTATTCAGGAATCCAATTCAAAAGAAGCAAAAATAGCAGATCTACAAGCTCAAAACGCGTCGCACTTTTTGTATGAGATACTAGAATGACAAAGTAGGATGTAGCAATATGCAATGTGGCCCTCTGGAGTGAAGGTGGAAATATAGGTGCCCTCTCCATCGTTGCCCACCCCTGCTCTAACACAATCCCAACATATTGCCTCTTAATTGACTGCCAGGTATTAATTAATTCAGTAGCCTCTGCCACCGTATTTTTGCCACCGACAGGAACGCGCCATTTGGCCAGATGTAAACAGAAGCTGTCTGGAAGGGCAGGTGATCGTCTTTTCTTTTCACCCGGAAAAGAAAAATGTTAACCGCGATCATCCGTGCTTTAGTTATGGTCCGTAGAAAAAGGCTTGTTTTGGACAAAAGCACAATCTGGGAGAAGAATCCGAGAGATGTGGACCTTTAGGAATCCCATAACACTGAAGCCGGCGGAACGGTCCCCAAATTTTTATTGGGTGTCCCCAATTGTTTTCCCACTAACAGTAAACAAACCAGCATGAAGTGTATAGAGGGTATATGTGCATTTCTAAAGTGAAAATTAAAGGACTTTTTAATGCCTCTAAAATGTCAAATTAAACTTTGGCCAAATTGTCAAATATTAGAGGCAGAAATTGTGAAAATAGCCGATCTACATGCTCATAGCCGATCTACATGCTCACAATGCCTCACGACTGGAGTATAGTAATCACAAGTGCACACACACAGAGACGCGCAGTCTGTCCACATACTTCGTCTGTCCACATACTTCGTCTGTCCTCTTTGGCTCGGGTAAGAGTCTATATTTGGTTCGGGACGGGCTGGTATTTTGGACTCCTCCTGTGTGATTGATGAGATTGAGGATATGAGATAATATCCGCCAGCTGATCTGTTTCCTTCAACCACGTCGTTCTCATGTTCGGGTTTATGAAAAAATCGAATCTCTCGTCTGGAGTCCTTCTCCAGACATCTGTGTTTTTACGGTTCCTTCGGTGCTGAAGAACAACCATTATGGTCCTCGACCAGAATGTTGTGGAAGAGGTTATAAAGCGGAATTTATGGGTCGTCGTTGTCTTTCTTAAAGTGGATTCATGGGGCGTTGTCTCTCCTAAACCTGGTTCCTATTTTTAGATCATTTGGACCACAAACGATGGGTGGGTGTAAAAAAAAAAGAAAAGATTGGAACTGTGGAAGTGGTAAAGGTGCTAAACACTTTTAGGTGTGGATGAATCCAGGTGCCAGTTCATCCCGACTTCCTTCATTGCACTGTAATAAAGCAATAAGCCACCACCAGAGTCGTGGATTCTACAGCAGCTAGGGGGCGTTGCATATGCATATACGCCATTTTGTTCTACTTCCGGGTGTCTTTCGACTTCCTTCACATGTGTTACCGATGATACTAATGAAGGGTCTGTTCCATTCTGGTCAAACAGAGTCAGGGTGCTGCTATTGTGCATGTTGGCTCACTGGAAACACTCTGCTACACCAGTGGGTCTCAAAGTGTCCTTGAGTGGGTTCCAAATGTCCCCATACAGGTGTGTAACTCTCAGAGTGTACAAATGGAATCAAATGGACCTGCAAGGGTCCATTTGATTCCATTTGTTGATTCCATTTGTACAGAGTTATGGGGGTCCTTGAAATTAAAGAACCACAGTACAATAAATCAAACAGACCCTTCATTAGTATCATCAGTAACACCTGTGAAGGAAGTCGAAAGACACCCGGAAGTAGAACAAAATGGCGTATATGCATAGAGCCCATTGGCCATGTTAACATTCTCTGCAGACATGCTCCCAGTCAGTAGGAGAACCTGCAGTGACCACCAGGCTACCCTCCCCTTAAGTCGCCTCGACTGATTTCAGTAAGTGTGGGAAGCGTCTGTTGCCGAAAACAGACAGACGGCGTTGAACGGACGGTGGGTACGGGGGTAGACCTCTATTCAGAAACACCCCTACTTAGAAACATCCCTATTCAGAAATACCCCCACTGAGGTTAGGGTTTAGGTTAGGTTTAGGGGACACCTCCATTTAGAATAATGGAAGTCTGTCTCATCGGTCGCAAATTTTAGGGAAGTGTCGAAAGTCATTCGACCTGATGTACAGCAGCAGGCTTGTTTTTTTTTTTTTTTAAGACATCAAGTCATAGGCTATTTTTAGTCGGCTCTCAGGTGCATTCAGCAACTTTTTTTCACACCCTCCAACCGACTTCATTCCAGTCTGTAGTAATCTGAGCTACCTTTAGCACAATGGTTCAGTCATAAGATGATATTGTGCTAACCTCCACCAAGTCCGCCTGTCTTGACATATAAAGCAGTGGTTCTCAACATGTGGGTCAGGAACCCCAGAGGAGTCCCCAAATTATTTTGGGGGGTCCCCAGATGATTAACTTATTGTGTAACTTATATTTTCTCACTCAACAGTAACCAACTGAATGTTTAAGTGTATAGAGGGTATCTGCACATTTCTAAAGTGACAATTTAAGGACTTTTTTAATACCTCTAAACTGACCGATCTACATGCTTGTGAGCATGTAGATCTGCTATTTTCACAATAGAACTGTGTTATACAAACTGCAATGCCTCAACTCTTAGTGCTCGTCAGGGTGGGGGGTCCCCAGTTAAAATATGATTATTTTGGGGACACGGCCTGAAAAGGTTGAGAACCACTGATATAAAGCATCCTGATGGACTGTGACTGTGATGGACGGCCTGACATGTTGGTGTTCAGCTATACAACGCAGAGCAGGCCTTATAGTTCACATAGTTACCTCCCTGACTACAGATGGCCTCGCAGGACTCCTGCTGTTTTATGACCACCGTACAGACAGTGATCTAGTATCATGGCTGGGTTGAGCCCTGCTTCCCCGCCAGGGACGTGCTGGGCCCCTGATTAAGCCCGGGAAAAAGAGTTGGAGAGGCCCTCATTGCGCGCTATAGAGAGAGATCTCTCTCTATAGCGCTGCTGCTACTCAAAGATTTGCCATTTCAGATCATGACAAGTGACAAGCCAGTGGGCCAATTACATGAGTTATATTTCGTCGTTGTCGGGTGGAAACCTTGCATGTCCAAAACCATTGGTTTTGTATTTATCATTTTAAAAATGATTTTTAAAATAGTGAAAACAGCCGATCTACAAGCACACAACGCCTCGCACCGCGAGGCGTTGTGTGCTTGTAGATCTGCTGTTTTCACTACTTTTGTGCAAAAAGTTTAATTTTTACTTTTACTTTTTTTCCTAATGGCCGGCCTGGCCCGGTCGGGAATGAACCGGCCGTTGGGGAGTTGTACTGCTTTTCCCAATGGCCAGCACGCCCCTGCTTCCCCGCAACACTGACTGACCCAGCAGCAGCGCTTGGAATAGCGCAACTTGTGGTATATAGGGATGGGATGGGACGATATGAAAATGTCATATCACCATTATTGTGACCAAAGATATTATCACGACAATCAAAATATCCCCAACATCCATTATCCCGGGGCAGAACATTTTGCCAAAAAATAGCAGATCTACAAGTTGTGAGCTTGTAGATCGGCTATTTTTGGAGCGGTGAAAGCGCTCCCAATAGACAGGTATGTCCGTGGGTATGTCTGTGGGTGGGTGGGTGGGTGGCTGGGTGGCTGGCTGGCCGTGTCCGTAGCCTGGCAATACCTTGAGTGGCCACACACAACACACTAGTTAAAGGAGGGGCGCTGTTTTGTGCAGGCCAGGCACACTCAACACACACACACACACACACACACACACACACACACACACACACACACACACACACACACACACACACACACACACACACACACACACAGGGTATAGCTGCTCAGATTCACCGCTCCACTTCGAACCGAGGTTTGATTTTTTAGAAAGAAAGAGAGAGAGATTTGGTAGAGAGTGGGGGGGAAAAAAGACTATCAAGTATGTATAATCTAAGTACGTTTTACCAGTAGAGGGTTTAAATGGCACCGGATATGCAGCTCTGCAAATAAAAAGTGAATTGAACCCAGTGGATAATTTGAATGAATACGATTATCGTGAGTGTATTTTATCACGATAAATGATAATATCGCTTATCGTCCTATCCTTACTGGTATATATCGTATATCGTGGCTGTCAGGTAGAAACCTTGTATCTCTTTACAGTAGTTCAACTTCTAAATTAGTTTTTGTTTGTTGAGTTAAAGCCATATTTTGTCGTAAAAAGAGTGTTACCCTGTTTTTTTTGCGAAAATAGCCAGTCTACCAGCTCACATTGATGGCCTATTTCTATGTCTTAAGACTCTTAAATGGCAAAAGTAGATACGTTTGTGGGTCTTAGAAATAGTGAACCAATGCTTCACCAGCTTGTGGATAAATAACTATAACTATATATATATTGTTTGTACAGTTCTTGAAAAGTAACAGTTTTGGACATAGAAGGTTTCCACCCGACAGGCGATATCTCTGTGTTGTGTTTGCCAAGCTGTGTGCAGTGTTTGTGTGCAGTGACCTGGATGGATGGGACTGTGTTTATTCAGCTAACGACGGTTGAAGAGCTTTTTTAACGGCCTTGAATCCACTGTTCTGGAAACCAGAGCATTGAGATGCAGGATGCAGACATGGTGTGCACGTTACTGCCTCCTCTTGCCTTTCTAGTTGGGTGAGGCTGTAGCTTAGTTCTCAAACCTTTTCATGTCAAGGACCCCCAAATATGTATCTGGCTGCAGACCCCCCACCTGAAAAGGTTTTGTGCTGGGGAACCCCAGAACAGAAGTTAGAAGAAGGGGGCCTGTATACAATGTGTATACAGGGAGGGTTCCCACGGTCATGACATTTCTGGAAATATTTTGAAATCAGAAACATATTTTACCAGTACTGGAAAAGTTTTGGAATTTATCAAGGGTCCTTGATAAATAGCCGATCTACATGCTCACAACGTCTCGCAACGCGAGGCGTTGTGAGCATGTAGATCGGCTATTTTCACAATAAAACCATGTTATACAAGATTCCTCAACTCTCTTCAAATATGATTATTTCGGGGGTCACGGCCTGAAAAGGTTGAGAACCGCTGGCATACACTACCTGTCTTTGGGCATTGCACATAGGAGTAAGCGACTCGTTATTGAGCTAAATTGTTGTTATACAGTCCTGGAAATCGGGTTAAATATTCTGGAAAAGTTTTGGAAAGGTTTTGGAAATTAATTGGTAAAAATTGTGGGAACCCTGTACAGGGCACCTTGGCATTTCTAAAGTGACAATTTAAAGATGTTCAACAAGCGAACATTTTTACAATGTTTATCTGTGGAACTGAGTCAAACTAAACGTATCGTCTACAATTCCAAGTTCTCGGGTGGGTGGTCCCCTGTTAAAATATGATTATTTTTGGGGGGTCGTGGCCTGAAAGGTTTGGGAACCCTTTCCCTAAGCCCGAGGGACCCCTTGGGTCAACTAGGGGTCCCTATGGTTGTTCAGGAGACACACAGGAGCTTGCACAGTGACACCAGGAGAGGGTGTGTTTATCTGAGGCTAAATCACACCAGACAGCTTGTTAGAATAATGCTTCGACACACAGACCTCCAGGCCTCTTCTCAGACAGATTAACGGGACAGATTGATCATGAATGGAAGATAATGGTCTGTAAACGCCTGGTAAAAAGCTGGCCTGAGAGACACACTGGGTCTGGTTTTAAACATCAGAGATCTAGAATTCTAACATCCTCGGCTGTCTTACAATAACACCAGGGGTCTTATGTTGTCTAAACTGAGGACATTGATTTAATTGTTCAACGTTTTGGTGGCAGAGCAGTAGAATGCATTCATCCCCGTGTTTGAGCCAAATTCGGGGGCAGGTACGGGTATAGGTTTTGATAGTGAATGTTAGAGCTTTGGTTCTCAAAGTGGAGACCGGGGACCCCCGGGGGGCAAAGGTAGTTAACATAGCATCATATTCATTGTATCCACTTTATCCATTTTTGAGCACTCCTATACAGAGCTGTGTGTGTATGCGATGCGTGTATGCCTGTATTCATGGTTGTACAGTATGCATGTCTGTATTTAACCTGCAATACCTCTACTGACCACACACACACACACACACACACACACACACACACACACACACACACACACACACACACACACACACACATATTAAGGGAGGGGCACTGTTGTTCAGGCCAGGCTCTCACACACACACGCACGCGCCCTCTAAGGCCCACTGTTGTAATATTACAACGTTTGTATTTTATCCAAAAAAAGGTTTAAATCATTTTATTTTAGCTCCCCCTACCACCTAAACATCACCATTGGATTCTATTGTTTAGTATTACAATGCCATTGCCCACAATATTTGCATATAAATACCCCCCACAGGGGCTGACATTCACACCCGCCACACCCGCTGACATTCCAGAGTTTTGACGAACAACATCTTACTTTTTCATGGAAGCTATTCCTCACAAAAACATAAGTAAAATGCCTGTACTATTTTTTTTGGTGATCATTAGAATGTCTAGAACATGTACATATGTTATTATTGTGAAAAATATCCCCCATATGTAAATTAGAGCATGATTTATGATTTATGATTTATGGCTATAAAACCTTACAAAAACATTTTTTTTGAAAAAAACATTACATTTTCCTGTGATTAGGACTCCTACAACACCATCTGATTTTTTTCAATTTTTTATTTCAAGTATTTCTATATTTGGGCCTTAGAGGGTTAAGTTGTCTATAGAAAAATAGCAGATGCACAAGCTTACAGCATGTCACTTTGTGCTGCACTGCGAGCTTCTACATCTGCTATTTTTGAAGACACTTGAATAATATCGAAGATGTTTGATAATTTATTTTTAAATTTTCTTTTCTGGGGGTCCCTGGCACACAACCTTTTCATATGGGGTGTCCACAATCCAAATACATACAAATTTGGGGGTCCTTGACATGAAAATGATTGAGAAACACAAAGTTTAGGGCACTAAAGAGGGACTGAAGAAGAGCAGGAAAGTGGATGGGAGGTGTGGAGGTGTGGTGGGAGTAGGAGGAGCTACAGTAGAGAGGCCCTCCTCCTCGCGACCTGGCTTTTGCCAACGGGTCTGAGCTGCATGTATCTATTCTGCATCCAGCTTAAAATTCATTTTTAACTCAAATCTTTGCTTCTGTGGTCCCTGAAACAAAATATTATGAAATGGGGGTCCGTGGCCATAACTATCATTTTGAGGGTCCTTGGAGTTTGAGAACCACTGATATAGGCAGATTCTATAAAAGTTTTCTGAAAGAAAAAAGAAAAAAAAAATATGTTGCTATCAGTGGTTCTCAAACTTTGTCATGTCAAGGACCCCCATCCCAAAAAATATTTTGTTCCAGGGACCACCAGAAGCAAAGATTTGAGATAAAAACTTTCACTCAAAATTTGGGTCTTAAGCTAGATGCAGAAAATCTATTCTGCATCTAGCTTGGGGCCTCAGACCCGTTGGCAAGCACCAGGTCTCCTCCTCCTCCTGCTGTGGTCAGCTGCTGACTGACTGACTGCTGGAACAGGAAGGGGAAGTGGTTGAGGAGGCCAGGAGTTCAGCTTCCATGGGTGGCTCTGTCTCCGTCTGTCCCATAAACACCCTCCCTGACAAGTGGCGTCAGTTCAGAAAAAGCTAAGGTATGGCAACATAACTGGTGTCTTCGTGCGCATGCAAGACACCAGTCATGTTGCCATACCTTAGCAACAGGCATGATACATTTATTTTAAGAAGTACATTCTGGGACTTGGGAACCTGGGAATATACCATTTTTGTCGAGATGGGGAGAATACAAGTATGGAGAATATAATTATAATACCCTGTTAAAGTTACCATTTTGTAAAATTTTGCATTTTTAGTTATTTTACTGTAATTTAACAACATAATAACCAGCGCAGATAGACAAAGAGACATTCATGGATTTATATTTAAAGTAAGTTTTATTTTCCCCCCTGGACCCAGGGTATGGCAGCTGCATACCCCTGCCATACCCAATTGACGCCCCTGCTCCCTGACCCAGCAGGTTTAAACACAACGTGTGCACGCGCACACAAACACACACACACACACACACACACACACCCCCTTACTGACCCAGCAATTTTAGGCGCGTACACGCACGCACTCTGTAGTGGGGAAGAGAAGTTATGAGTGGCATAATACAAGCAGAAATCCGTAAAAGTGGGATTGGTTAATGCAGGGATCTTCCAACGTTTTCATTCCAAGGACCCCTTAGTTGAGAGAGACATGAAGCAGGGACCCCCACGACATATTGTATACAATTGTGTTGCAGATTAAAAATGTTCATAGATTTCATGGACACCTTAGACTTGTTTGACAGCACTGTCATCATGTTGGAGTGATGTGTATTTTCAGACATTAACAACTTGAACCGTCAAATGCTTAGTCTGCTCTTCTTTTCCCTCTACAAACCTCTTTGCCAAAAATAGCCGATCTACAAGCTTACAACGCCTCGCAGCGCGAGGCGTTGTAAGCTTGTAGATCTTCTATTTTTTGGCTAATGTTCCACTCAGAATAGGGATGCTAGGGTTCAAATGGTTAATTTAAAAAAACATGATCATATCACACAGATTTGGCGGCCCCCCTGTAGTATCTCTGAGGACCCCCTAGGGGTCCCAGACCCCCTGTTGAAGACCCCTGGGTTAATGGTTATGTGTAGCAGCTGTGGAGTTCCTGTCCAGTCAGACGGTATCCCTGGATCCACCTCAACAATGACGTTATATAAACCCCTAAAATGACTGGAGTCCCCCAGGGCTCTATACTAAGACCCCTGCTGTTACTCCCTCTCTCTAAGCTAAATGTCTTCGGAAAGTGTGTTGTGAGCTTGTAGATCGGCTATTGAATGTTCACTTCCAGAATGGGGACGCTCGGGTTCATGCAACGCACGCACACGCGTGATTTGAACATAGTTTTTCGTCTGCGTTTTTTCTCACACGCGTGATTTGAACATAGTTTTTCGTCTGCGTTTTTTCTCCTGCTCTGCACTTTGTCGTTTTGATGCATTGCAGGCAGAGGGATTTTTCTTCTTTTCAGTTTTTCGTTGTTGTTTCTTCTCGTTGCTGTTCAGAGTTCTTGGCAGCCTGCCTCGACTGCAACGGGGGGAGCCTGTGTGTGTGTGTGTGTGTGTGTGTGTGTGTGTGTGTGTGTGTGTGTGTGTGTGCGTGTGCGTGCGTGCGTGTATTACTATACTTGTGAAGTTGTGCTACTCCCCACTAGCCCTGTCATAATTATTACATAATCGTCTAATCGCAATTATTTGAGGTAATCGCAATTATCTTTGCATAATCGTCATAATCATTTCCATGTTGAGAAATGTTCATATCATTCACCACTTTTAACACCTTAAAGTGGTGGAAAGGGCAGATCTACAAGCTCACAAAGCATCGTTGTGAGCTTGTAGATCGACTATTTCCACTATAAATGTATAAAGAATAAATTATATATGCCAGTCATTCCTTTGCATATTTAGTTTGTGTCATATCTGCCCTGTGCAACTTCAAAGCCAAATAGAAATGTAATTTATATATTATGCTCCCGTTTTCAGCGACAAAGACACAACTAAATCGATAATCGCAATTGTTTGTGTGACAATTAATCGAATAATTGTGACGGCCCTAGTCCCCACAAGTATAGCGTCATTGTCGGGCAGAAACCTCGTATCTCCAAGTTTCAAATTTGTAAATTTTTTTGCAAAGCAAAGCCCTGCTTCATCATGCAAGGCCGCCACACACAAGTAGTGAAAACAGCCGATCTACAAGCACACAACGCCTCGCACCGTGAGGCGTTGTTTGCTTGTAGATCGGCTGTTTTCACTAGTTTAGTTCATTTTTTAAATGATAAATACAAAACGAACGCTTTTGGACATAGGCCTACAAGGTTTCCACCTACAATGACGATAGAAGAATTGGAGAAGTCCACATTGTGAGGACTGTTTCCCTGGAGAAATGCTTGTTTCATGGCTGCAAAAGTTTTAGAGTTGCAGACCATCAAAGCATTATATGCAGGGGTGGGGTTTTAGTTAAGTGTGATTTTGACGTGGTTGCGTGCCGGTGTCAAGCATCTACCTTTCTTCCGGCTATTTGTGGCTATTTTTTATCGGATCCTAAAATGTCGGTGTCCTCACGACAAGTGTAGTAATACAAAACGTCTGTGTGTGTGTGTGCACATGCAAGTGCATGTGCACGTGTATGGGGTACAGTAGGTAATCACTAGAAGACTAGAATGTGTGTGTGTGTTTGTGTGGGTGCGCAAGTGTAGCCATGACAACTGTACTCATAGTAAACTCGCAAATATGAAGTGCACGTACAGTACGTGGGTGATAATCCATGCTAGCTGTGAGAGAGTCGGGTTACAAACCCCAGAGATCCCGCTCGCTCTCTCGCTCACGATAACTATAAAGATAACTATTGTTCACCATTGTATTCTTTATAGACACTGTGAACGCTGCCATCCACTTGACTTGGAACGATTTTTAAAACTATACTTTTATCAGTACTCAGAAAGAGAAAGGGGAAGTGAGTGAAGGGACATTCACTCTCTCTTTTCGCTCTCCCTTTTCTTTTGCTCTTTCAGTCTCACTCTCTCTTTCTTACACTTTCACTCTCTCTCGCTCTCTGTCAGTCTCTCTCTCTCTCATTGTCAGGAGTCCAATGCAGGATGGGTGGGGGTGGGGGGAGGGCTTAGTGTGTAAGACACAGAGGAGATGGGAGGCCCAGTGAGGGGTAGAGGGACCCGTGTCTCTGTGTGTGTAATAAGTAGTGTTTGTGTGTCTGCGTTTTCGTTTGTGTGTATTATGAGCATGCAGCGTGTGTGTCTCCAGACCAACGTACTGTACATGCTTTCCCGTCAAATCGTGACCTTTAGCCCTCCACTTGTGTGTGTGAGAGAGAGAGAGACTGTGTGCTACTGTTTACACACTACTGAACCACTACTACACATTAAAAGTGCACATGACTGACACTCACTTCACATGCAGCGACTGACTACAGTACTGTAAATAATCATATTTCCCCCCACCCCTGACAAGCACTTTGACTCGTAGGAGTAAATTTAGTTCGACTGACTTCCATACCTTTTTCTTTTACCACCTTATATCATTTGGCCAATGTTTGACACATTTTCTAGTAGTAGGGGCGGCTGTGGCTCAGGAGATAGAGCAGCGTGAGTCGGCGGTTCAAATCCCGGCTCCTCCCGTCAACATGTCGAAGTGTCCTTGTGCAAGACACTGAACCCCGCGTTGCCTCCAATGGTGTTGGCTCGCCAGTTGCCACCATTGGTGTGTGAATGTGGGAAGTGAGGACGCTTGCATTGACTGTTCATCGCTTCACTTCCCAATGTATGAATGAACGGACCATTGGAAAGGGCTTTGAGTTTGCAACTTGCTTAGAAAAGCGCTATAAAACTGCAATCGATCATTATTATAGTATAGTTTGTTGATAACTGCTACTACTACTGACCACTACTGTACTGTACTGTACACATTCCACACTAGAAGGCAGTGTTGTTTTTGACAGCAAATTTTTATTTGGTTTTAGTCATAGTCTTATTGAATAAAATGTAATTTAGTTGTAGTCATAATTTAGTCACCTGAAATGTTTTCGTTTTAGTCTAGTTTTAGTTGACTGAATATAAGATTTTAGGCGACTAAATCTACAGTTGATTTAGTTGACTAAAATACATTTTGGCAGGCCATGATGGCATCGTAATGATTGATTTTACACTTGGTTGCGAGCTGAACATAGCCGATCTACAAGCTGCGACGCGTTGTGAGCTTGTAGATCGGCTATGTTCAGCACGCAACACCGGAGAGCAACCAAACATAAAAATTACTCTCTTCTCCACCAGTCCCTCCCCAGCATTTTGGTCTAGTTTTTTATTTTGTTGACGAAATTGTCAATTTAGTCTTAGTTTTAGTCATCACAGCTTAGTTTTTATTTTGATTTCATTTTCATCAGTGAAAAAAAACGCAGTCAACAAACATTTTTTCGTCATAGTTTTAGTCGACGAAATCAACACTGCTAGAAGGAATCCTGTGTATTGTTGATCATATAAATGCAAAGTGCACAGCATGACTCACCTTCTGCTAACAGCGCAGCGCTCTGACACACTGCAGTGCAAACACAAGTGCATACTGGAGACTGTTAGACTGGTATGTTTCAGTCGGGGATCTGATCCAAGCGCAGACCTGTCGCAAACATTGCATAATCCTCTAATCGCAATTATTTGACGTAATCGCAATTACTTTTGTCATAATGTCACAAAGATTGCCTTCTTTCACCTTAGAAATATTGCGCTAATAAGAGCTTATCTGTTGTTGGACGATGCAAAGAAACGTCGAGCCACGCTTTTGTTCTCTCTCGGCTTGATTACTGCAATGCACTTCTCTCTGGCCTGCCAAAGAAAACAACTGACAAGACTACAACTTGTGCAATATGTGGCAGCCAGAGTTTAACTAAAACTAAGATGAGAGAAAATATTACTCCAGTTTTAGCAGCGCTACGCTGGCTTCCGGTTGTTTTTAAGATTTATTTTTAAATTATTTTACCTTGTTTATAAGCTCTCAATGGCCTCGCGATGCAACGCGTTGTGAGCTTGTAGATCGGCCATTTCCACTAGCAATGTTCTTTTTTAAGTATAAAGTTGTCAGATATGTCAGTAATTTCTTTGTATATTTAGGTTGTGTCATATCTGCCATGTGCAATTCCAAAGCCTACAAGCCAGACAGAAATGTAATTGTCAACAACAAAAACAACATCAAAAGACAGACATATCTAAGCGCAGCCCTTATGCAGTACTACAGTCTAGGTGTGTGTGTGTGTGTGTGTGTGTGTGTGTGTGTGTGTGTGTGTGTGTGTGTGTGTGTGTGTGTGTGTGTGTGTGTGTGTGTGTGTGTGTGTGTGTGTGTGTGTGTGTGTGTGTGTGTGTGTGTGTGTGTGTGTGTGTGTGTGTGTGTTTTTTTGCATCCACTCTTTACTTTTCCTACTGGACACGAACTAATACAAAGTCCAAGGCTCCAATTCATTGACATGTGGGGAGAATTGATGAGATAAGCATTATCACAAAAACTAAATATATATGATCACTTGGTTACCGGTATTTTAATCTGATGCGTGCCTGATGTATAGAATGATTCATAATGTCAGCACAGCGTAAGGACTAGAGCAGAGGTAGCGCTGTTCAGACAGCCTTAGGTCAGTGTGCTTCCCAGTTAAAGTAGTGTGTAAGTGTAATTCAATATCAGCTAACACTAGAATGTCAGGAAGATTTGCAGTGTTTAAAACTAGCCTCAAGCCTAGCACAAATGTGCTTTTGTAGTGTATTACAGTAGATGCTGTACATGGTTTGTTCTACCTGTGCACGAATCACAGCAAAATGAGCTGCTACAGTAGCTATTGTGTGCTGTCCCAATAATGATTAACAATGACTGAATGAATGAATGTGTCCCATTCTATAAAAATCTTCTAAATCCTTCTTCTAAATCAGTGGTTCTCAAACATTTTCATGTCAATAGATCCTCAAAATGACATGTATTTGGCCACGGGACCCCCATCTCAAAATATGTTGTTCCAGGGACCCCCAGAAGCAGAGATTTGAGTTACAAAAGTTTGCTTTGAAAAATATATGTTCAAAGATTTGTGCCGCCCAGAGAGGAAACAGATTTGTTTGCGGTCAGATTTCTCTCTTTCTCTCTCGTTCTTTCTGCTTCTCATCCACCTCCTCTCCCTCTGGGAAATCTCACTATTTCTACGTTTCAATTGGTTCAACAAAGGGTTGGGGTTAGGTTGAGGCATAGTTTTACTGATGTATGGGTTGGGGTTGGGCATAGTGGTTAGCATTCACCAGCGTCTGGAGGTTAGCATTTCACCAGGTTAACATTCACCAGTGTCAAACTACTGGGACGTCGAACAAGTGTAGTCTGGGATCCCTTCACTTTTCGGGGTTTGATCCGGTCGGGAGCGGAAACCACTTTAGGTCATGTTGTAGTTCTCAAAGGACGACAATTTGACCGGAAAGATCAAACTGGATTCAGTGTTAAAGGTGATACACCATGCATTTATAAAGTATTTATGTCATATTGTTTATTTCCCAAAAACGTTTTTCAAAAGGTTTGAGGCTAAATTACCACTCCTGAATAGAGAGCCTCTCATTTTTGAATGGCTCTCAGAACATTTTCAGCTGCAGTTCAGCAAATCTGGACAGCCTGTTTTGAGAACCCGTGGGATGCTTTTAACCTCCACCTTCCCAAAACCAGAGAAAGACACAACGGTCTGAAATGGGACTTTGTGAGGATAGAAGGTGCTAGTGGGACCCCAAAAAAGGTTTTAAAATAGGAAAAGTGAATTTTCATGGTGTATCACCTTTAACCCAAAATAATTCCCCTGTGCTCAAGGACATACTTTTAGGGCCTACCTAATAAACCCCTTGATGCGGAGTAGTTTTGCTTTTGAAAAATGTGTTTGGTATATGCATCTTTTACTCTAACTCGTAGCGACTGGCCAGACTACACTAGGCTACTCGAGCATTTTAATAGGGATTGGGGAAACAAACAGGGGGAAACAAAACAAAGTGACGCAGCTTCTTCTGCTTGTGGTTTCCGCTTAGAACGGATCAAACGGCCCGTTGTAAACGAATGCCTGGTGAAGAGAGGTTAGAACAAATGTTAGGCCACAATATCAACACACTCCCCACTCTCCTCTCCTCTCCTGTCCATCTCCTCCGTACCTCATGCTGCAGCACTCTCCTCCTCGTCGGTGTGACCGCGTCACGTCTCTCACCTCCACCGTTCTCTCTTCCCCCTCAGGGTCAGAGGTCATTCCCAGCTACAGCAGCGGTGGTGCCATCATGTCGGAGGCAGCGGTGGCGGACGCGGCGTTGCCCCCCAGCGTGGGGGGAGGAGGAGGAGGAGGCCTGTACGGCGGGGAGAAGCAGCAGCCCCCCCCTCCCCAGGTGGACTTCACCTACGTGGGCATCGACGCCATCCTGGAGCAGATGAGGAGGAAGGCCATGAAGCAGGGCTTCGAGCTCAACATCATGGTCGTAGGTAGGTGGGACGGGAAGGCCTGGGGAGGTGCACGCACCGCACGCATAGGGCTGTCACAAGTATTACATAATTGTCCAATAGCAATTATTTGAGGTAATGGCGATTATTTTTGCATCATCGTCATAATTGTTTCCATGTTGAGAAATGTTAATATAGTTACAAACTGTAGTGGAAATAGCGCAGTGGTTAGCGCTTCGCCTCAAAGCTAGAAGGTCCTGGGTTCGATTCCCGCCGGGGGACGCTGTGGGCGCTGGCGGCGTGTTCCTCCTCCGCGTCATCAGCGCCCACACCCTAGGTGGGGTTGGCGATAGGGCCTTTCTGTGTGGAGTTTGCATGTTCTCCCCGTGTCTCCTAGGGTTGATACCCTCACAAAAACATGCACGTAATCCTCGTCTCAATAATGCCTCCCCCTGGCCAGCTGGGGCGCCTGATGGAGGGGAATGGAACTGGTTGGAATAACGTGTTCCTTCCACGCGCTACGTCCAAACCAGGGAAATCTCCACTGTCAGGTGAAAAGAAGCAACTTGGACTCCTCATGCATAGAAGGAAGCATGAGGTCAGTCCGTTGTCTCCCCAGGCGCGGCAGAGGGAGAGCAGAGCCCAGGATTACATAGGCAATTAGCACTGGGTGAAAAAATGGGTTACAAAATTGTGGGATAAAAATTATAAAAAAAATAAAAAAAATCTGCTTTAAGTTAAGTAGCATGTGAGGGGTCAAACTGGGGGGTTTTCATGATTCTGAATCCATTGCATTTGTTTTGCACGAAAAACATTCCTTGGGCTAGAAAATGGACCATGATCAAAACGTTGAAAGGTGATGAGTCTTCACTTTTCACAGTCATCACAGTGATGATGCCGCTGGCTTCTATTTCAAAATGTCTTGTAGCCTGTCACTCAGTTGGAGCTGGGGAGAATGCAGCGTTCATTCTCGATCTGTATCTCACACCTGTCCGGCAGTGGATTTAGCCTACCTAAACACTTAGCAAAGGTCCGTCGGGCTCAGGAATCGAACCCGGGACTTGCTGTGAGGCTGCTTCAGAGCATATTATTGGTTGGTTATGCGTAGAGATGCACCAATCAACTGGAATCAGTATCTGCCGATACTGATATGCCAGTTCACATTGTCAAATCCATACATTCTATTTATTATGTTACTGTAGCAGCATTTACATAATTAATGATTCTTCTTACAAAACATTGACATTGTATATTAAGTATAAACATTAGGAGATTACAGGCTGAGGTCCTTTTGTATCCATTTCAACTTGTAGGAGTTGAAACTGAGGTTACATTCAGTCCCACAGATAAATATTGTGAAAATAGCTGATCTAGCTTGTAGATCGGCAAAGCCGATACCGATCAAGGCCGATAGAGGCATTATCGGCAGATCCTGATCACTCTAGACTAGATCATCTCTAGTTATGCGCCTTAACCACTAGGCCATCTGCGCCCCTAGCTCACATACATTATACGGAGAAGCCCACCTGCCATACATTAGATGTGACCGATCACTGGTCTTAGGTTTCAGCCTAAAATAGTAAATAACACTGAGTTTCATTTAAAACAAACCGTGCTTAGTGAACAGCCAATGACAATGCACTTTAAATCCCGGGAAGTTGAGGCCAAGAAATGTATGCAGTTCATTGTAAACGTGAACAAACTTGTGGACGTCTCTACGAATTAAAACTTGCCCACAGACGCGAGCAACGCACACACTCACAGTAGTATTGCTCTGTTTGTCTCTGTTGTTGTCTTTCCAACCCTGTGTTTCTATCTTTCCATCTTATCTCGACAGCATGTGGCATCTTGCTGTTCCCATAGAGTTGATGGAGATTATAATGCATGTGGATTGAAGTGTAGCACAGTGATGTCTTCTAATCGAGCCTTTATGGATACAGACAGCTTCTAACTTCATTTTAATTACCCGACACACACACACACACACACACACACACACACACACACACACACACACACACACACACACACACACACACACACACAGAGCACGTCTCAAAGCAAATACACACCTTCCTCACTGTGATCACACAACTTAAAAACGGCAGCTCGGTCGGTACACAGATACTCAAACACACGCACGCCCTTACAGTACCTAAAGACAGGCTGGTCGTAAAACAAACGCTCCCTATGTCTCCTGGCTCCTTTGGTACGTGTGGCGACGGTTGCTCTATATATTTTACCCTCAAAGCTCCTATTTCACATGTAGCCTCCAGGGCCCGAGACAGATTCACCTAGAGTGCTGGAGACAGACACAAGGCATGCGTATAGATACTCGGAAAAATGTACTTAAATACAGTATTCAAGTATCAAAAACCTCCACCGGCTGTCAGTCTGTCCGTCGCGTTTCAGTTTATATTCTATGTAAAGTCAAGAAAATATAAAAAACACAAATATTGGCTGAATATTATTATTGTCATAGAGATTACAATAACAGTATTGGCCCATAATTCCGAAATCTCATTAGTCCTATATCTCATTAGTCCGAATTTAGTTAGGGTTAGGTTTTAGGGTTAGGTTTAGGCATAGTTTTACTGAGGTTAGGGTTAGGGTTTGGGCTAGGTTTAGGCATAGTTTTACCGAGTTTAGGTTTAGGCATATATTTTTCACCAGGTTAGCATCACCAGATTCTGACTAATGGGATGTAGGAACAATGAGATTTCGGACCAATGCCATTGCACCGTAAGGAGGCGATGCACACATTGCTTCAATATGAATGCAAAGAAAGACGAGACGACAGGGGACCGCGGGCGCCCGTGCGAAAGAGCCGACAAGTGCCGTTCACGAACGGCAGAAATGAACGCATTCAACAATAACGTTCAAGGTGACAGTACGTTCAGTTCACGTTCGCCCAAAATATGAACAAGTTCATGAACGATCGTTCATTGTACGTGTTCACTGATTAGTAAGGACTTGAGCAGCAGGGCTATGAATCAACTGTTCTCTCTTACTGTTCTCTCTTACTGTCCACTGCTGGTTCTGGACTGCGGCTTCATTGGAGGACAACTGGACATTGTATGAAGGCAGTGACAGGAACCGGTATACAGTGCGCTGTAGGTCAAATGTTTAGGAATCTTTAATCTAGCATTCTGTTATGACTGAGCGTCACACTGCGTCAGCAACAGCTGCTTCATGCCTCATTTGTGCTTCGGCGTACGACGGAGTTACCCCCCACCGAACATAGCAGATCTGCAAGCTCACAACACGTCACATCCGCGACGTGTTGTGAGCTTGCAGATCTACTATGTTCCATTAGCGACACGGTACGACAAACACATGAATTGGGCTTCAGTAGATTCAGCTGTGGTGTTGTGTACACTGTACATATGTATACAACTTTCACCTTTTGTATATAGTACAACGGTTGGAAGTACAACTACTTCATAATTGTGCTTATAAGTAAAGTTTTCAGGGATCTGTACTTAAAGAGACGGTGCCATAGTTTTGTACTTTTTCTGGTTTTCATGTGTCTAGGAGGTTGACAGTACTTCATTAGACCCCCTGCTGTGGTTGTTATGAGCAATTATGTATTCCCTCTGTATTTAGGGTTTCTTCCTGGAGGCTGACACCGTGAGGGTCAAGTGCCGAAAAACAGTGTTACAATGACATATAATCATCCACTCCCCTTTTAGCATTCACCCAACACTGTGGGTGTGGCTAACTTCAGCTGGGTCACCACCCACCATGACAACCAGGCATACTTAATGAACTTGCATACTAATTTTAACTCTTTTTGCACACTTTTTTGGAAAAAAATCTTCCTCCTAGTATAATAATACCTCATAATCATGTTTTAAGGGGGGAAAAAATCATGGCACTGCATCTTTAAGTAATTCTTCTGATAACTCTTTACTGACACCCTCTCGGTTTTAACACAAATTATCTCTGCTACTAGTCCTTACATTTTCATCCTCCAGCATTATTATGATAAGATTTAATGGATGATGCTGCTATGGGAGTGTACAGTCTTTCCCTCCATGTAGACATCTAGAAAATGTAGATGTTCCACATAGTGATGATTTCACAATCCCTCCATGCGAAGATAATCTCGTGAACCTCATCTCTGTCTGTAGTCCATAAAACACCACAGCTGCTGGACGGATGGACAGTATAGTATGTCATTGGGTTCATGTTTGCATATAGCGACTCTTAAAGTATATTACCAGCGTGTGTGTGTGTGTGTGTGTGTGTGTGTGTGTGTGTGTGTGTGTGTGTGTGTGTGTGTGTGTGTGTGTGTGTGTGTGTGTGTGTGTGTGTGGGGGTGGGTGGGGGTGCCTTTGTGCATCCAATATTAAGGACATATTAGTTGTTAAAATTAATTTTATTAGATTAGATTATAGGTTACTGTCCCAGAGGGATATCTGGTTTCAGCACGGGACGTTGGTGGGAATTTCACACCCGGCAAACTGTGTGTGTGTGTGCTGCGTGAACGGGTATTGGTCCCTCCGTCCATCTGGCCGTCCTTATGCCTTTTCCACCGGGGTTGCACCGATTTGGTTATTTCTTTTCCGCCTAATTTTTAACCAGTTCAGCGTGTTTCCACTGAAAATGAATTGGTTCAGAACTCTGGAACTGGAACCAAACAATACTAGTTTTGTCTAGGGAACTGGGAGCCAAAGTGGGCATTTCACCATTCTACAGGTTATTTGCAGATGTGATATAAACAATTGAAAAAGCAAACAGAAACGTATCATTAAAAGAAAGAAACAAAAAAGAGAAACCGTATCTGCCGTTGTCGATTGACTTTCCCCCGGTGAAATTCAAGGTTCGACCGGTCATATTCAACACATTGCTGGCTAAGCCTGGAATCGAACCCGCGGGCAAGCTAGGCAAACTAGTGGAAGCACAAGCTGATTCGCGTCGGGTTCGGTGAAAGCACCAAGAATCTTCAACGGAACCAGTTCTAGAACCAAAGTCCTTTTGGTAGAAAAGTGGCCTCAGTGCAATCCTGTGTGTTGACTCAACCCAGTGTCAGATGTTACCTGCAGAGGGCAGCCCACTCCCATCACACCCCTGGTCATTAGCCCATCACGTGGGGGTACTGGTGTCAAGTCCGCAGGGAGTACAGCTGGTCCATATGGACAGACTGGTTGTTTATTAACAGCCCACAGATGGGGAGTATCGCTGGCTGGACGGTGACTGTGGTCTGGCTCTGTGTGTCTGGACCAAATGGAACACATTAAAGTAGATCAATCAGTCCCTAATGAATGCTCCAGTGGCATCGGTGATCAGTATAGGGGTGAGTTATGTGATGGATTTAACTAGTAAGACACCTAAAGCCTGTATCAGATCTACGGTGGAGACCTATCCACCGCAAATTTGAGGTGGAAAGCTTTCCACCTCAAGTCAGAAAATGAGTGCAGGCCATCATAGTCACGGCCCACGGTGAAGTCCTTTACCCTGTCTAGACCGGTTCAGGTCGACCAATCAGTGAACGGGGTGTAGAGCCTGCCTGTCTGATAGTAAAAACAGAGAGATGTGTTGGGACTCACGGTGGAAAGCTCTCCACCGTGAGGAATGATGTAACGTTGTAGTTTCATGACTCAAAAAGACTCGAAAAAACTACACCGCGGTGTAAAGCCTTCCACCGCGGACCCGACTATGATACGGGCTTTAGGGTGCCATGCGACCTCACCCTAAAGGGGCATGACATGTATATGGATATATATTAATAAAGGATAAAATAAATAAAATGTCCATTATACAGTATGGGCATTCCCAGATGATGCCCTGTCAATTATATTGATTCATAATCTATCCCGGTTTTGGGCACGACATTACAAAAGTAAATCAAAAGAAAATCTCCCAAAATGTTAAAAATAGCAGATCTACAAGCTCAGTCAAAATACATCACAGTGTATGTCTAATATCTCTCCAGGCCAAGGGGGAAATTTAGGCTAGTGGATAATGTTGGCTTTCCACGCGGGAGACGTGAATCCCGGCCGTTACATATACAGACAGACATGCGTAGATTCAGACAGATATATACTGTACATGGATACATCCATACAGACAGACCGATGCTGTTCTAGATGGCCTGGCCTTCAGCCATGCTGTAAAACATTTTATAGTCATCATCATCATCATCATTACACCCTTTACATTGTGTAACGACTGCTTTCACTCAGTGCCAATGCTCTGATGACCCGTCACTTCTGCTCCGGTGGCGTCTCTCTGGTGGTGCTTAGTGCCGACACGTCACATTGGACACCTGCATCCCATCACTGCAGCGAGCAAAACATTCTGCTGACAGCCTGGCCCACTGAGGTCCTGAGATTCATAGTCTGCTGACAGCCTAGAGAGGTCCTGAGATTAACACACCGTCTGGGGAAGTGTTGTCATCAGATCTGGATGTGTTACTTGACCAAACAGCTATCATGGTGTGTCCAATGTTTGGATTATAACTTGGATTAATAAGGTCCAGAAGTTATAGATACGTTTTCACATTTTTGTTTAACTGCAATCTGTAATGTTTTTTTTAAGTAAATCAAATGTTATTTTTTTTATCAATCTGTACAACTAGAACGTAGTGGTAGGAACTAAGGTGGCCTCCTTACTCTTCCATTGCACCGGAGGCGAATTTGCGAATAATTTGCTGTAAAAAACAAAAACCTTATAAAGTCAATGCATGCTTCCACACCGACCGCGAATTTCAGAAAAGTGTATTATTTATTCGCTCTTGTTTCGAATTTGGCGCAGGTGAACTCCTCTCTCTGTGTGTGTCAAAGCAAGCTCAATCTATCTAACATATAATTTTCCGAATGTCTGTCCGTCCGTCTGTAACAGCGTTTCTCCTCAGTGGCTGGAGCAATTGATCTGAAATCGCATCACCATCAGCATATGAACACACCTGACATAACTGTGAAGCCCGTTTGTCACTTTCACAAATCGTATGCTGTATATTAGCATTTTTATGGTGTAACTACTATATATTCTGCATCTAGCATGAGGCATGTCTATTCTGCATCTAGCATGGGGCAACATGTTTAACCAGCTCTGTGTGTGTGCGTGTGCGTGTGCGTGTGCGTGTGCGTGTGTGTGGGCGGGCGGGCGGGGGGGAGGGGGGGGGGGGGGGGTGTTGGCTGGCCCTCTTTCAGATGTTGTCATGTAGATCGGTACACAGTATCTCTGTAGCCTTTAAACGAAACGGGTATTTCTTACATTGATGCTCCTACATATTATCATGCAAGCACCAGAAAGTTACTTTCCATCCCTCATATACTGTGTGCACAGTGCACACCCCATAACCCACACACTGCACATCATTTCGGAGCTCATATCTTTGAACGGGCAAGGTCTAGTCCTATTTAAAGAGAGAGAGGGGACATGGTCGAGGGACCATCCCTTTGCATTGAGCCCGAGGGGAACAGTGTTTGTCTCCATGTCGTCTCGTCTGTGTGGCTCGCTTGCCAGTATTGCTGTCAGCAGCGCCGGCGGGCCGTATACGCAGACTACGCAGACTGCGTAAGGCCCCCGCAGACCAAAAAGGCCCCCACCGCCTCCTCCTCAGCAGAAAATAACTAGTGCTGCATGGTTAATCGTTTTCAAACCGAAATCGCGATTAGAGAATCGCAAAGGCCACGGTTTCTGCCTTAGAAATGGGCCCAGAAACGGCTCTGGCTGTCAGTAGTGGAAAAAAGTACTTGAATTTCTTACTGGGCTAGTATCTTGGCACACACTGGTATACATTGTCTCTCTCATACTGGAGAACTGTGTTAGAATCCCAGGAAAGCAGTGTTGTCGTTGTACTTCTCTCCTCGTGTACTTCTCTCCTCGTGTACTTCTCTCCTCGTGTACTTCTCTCCTCGTGTCACCTTGATTGTTTGATAGACGCTAGTTTACTATGCATAGATCATTTTATCTTGCTCACGCTTTCTAATGTCTGTTACTAAGATGTGTTTTGTTTTCCTTCAACACATGTACGGAATGTAAAAAAAGGTTGCATGCTGTTTAGACAGATGTTAGGTTAATTGTTTACTTCTTTGAGGCACTACATTGTTCTCTCTGCACTCTTAATTTAAGTGACTATTTTACCTTGTTTGTTGAATAGAGTTTTGCGTATTCCGATCTCGCACATGTTCTGAACACAAGTTGCTGGAACGACAAGAACATCTGCTACATGCCTACGTGTTGCCATTTTGATGGACGCCAGGGTTAAAATGGTCGTTAATCTACCTTTTTCTGAAACCATGTCGCACATTCTGAATGGCTTCTATGCCTATAAAGGACTTTCCATAGCACGCCATGACAGAATAGTTGATCTCATAGCAAAGGACATATCTAAACATTTTGCACTGTCTGTGAGAATGTACAAACATTCCTGTGTCAAACCTTCCATGTTTCATCTCTGTACTGAAAATCCAGAAATCTTTGCACATCTCTCTGCTAATACACCAGATGATGTTGTTGTCAATGAAGGAGACAAATCAGTTTCCATTTTTGAAGTGGCCTGTACCTTTGATTCTAGCTTAGAGGAAGCCTTTATGACTAGCTAGGCTATAGGTGCAATCTATTTGTGTTCATCTTTGGCAGCCTGGGACATGTACATACTGTAGGTTGGTTGTAAGAGGCTTCCAACAACTTGGGATGCCAAAAAAAGCAGCTAAACGGCTTGCAAAATTCTGTGCAATCTCTTCTACTATCCGTAGTTGCCAAATATGGTGAAGGCATTGTTACTTGTACCCTTGAATGATGTGTGGGTATTGGATATTTGTCCAGGATTTGTCGACTGTACATTATTTACAGCACCTTGTAATATTTGTGTCCCTGTACTGTATCTCTTATGTGGACATAAATAAATGATTGAAATGTGTTTGTGTGTGTGTGTCTTGCAGGTCAGAGCGGGCTGGGGAAGTCCACCCTCATGAACACGTTGTTCAAGTCCAAAGTGAGTCGCAAGTCAGTGCTGGCAGCGGCCCAGGAGAAGATCCCCAAGACTGTAGAGATCAAGTCCATCAGCCACGGTATGTCATGTACAGTAACGCAGTGGTTCTCAACCACAGGGGGGTCCCCAAATTATTTTGGGGGGGTCCCCAGATGATTAACTTAATGTGCAACATTGTTTTCTCACTCAACTGTTATCAAATCAACATGAAGTTTAAGTGTATAGAGGGTATCTGCTCATTTCTAAAGTGACAATAATTAAACATTGGCCAAATTGTCAAATATTAGAGGCAGAAATTGTGACAATAGCCGATCTACAGTACATGCTCACAACGCCTCGCAACGCGAGGCGTTGTGAGCATGTAGATCTGCTATTTTAACAATAGAACCATGTTATACAAAATGCCTCAACTCTTAGTGCCCGTCAGGGTGGGGGGTCCCCAGTTAAAATATGATTATTTTGGGGGCCGCGGCCTGAAAAGGTTGAGAACCAGTGATGTACCACAGAGATCACGTTCTCTACTAGTCCCTGTCTGATCCAGGAAAGGTCCAGAACCACCGATTTCACTCCATTCCTTGTTGTTTCCCTCGTCAGAAAGTCACTCTCTCCCACTCTTCATTCCATCTTGTCAGTTCTTGGCTGCTCTTCTCTCATCCTTCCCTCTCTCTCCCACGCTTTGCTCTTCATCATCACACAATGACGTGCTCTGAAAAACACTCCTGTTCTCTCTTTCTCTTTCTCTCTTTCTTTCTCTTTCTTTTCTCTCTCACACTATCCATAGTTTAGTGGGTAGAGAAGATGCCGTTGGTTAATCAGAAGGTCACCGGTTCCCCTCCCGGCCCACCCATGCAAGACACTCAATCCTTTAACCCCCCCTTCCCCCCCGGCTCCAAGCTTTCATCATGACCACCTGAGCAACTGGATGGAGCTGAAACTGAACTTAAAGGAAACTACATAGGGACTACCTGGGACTTGTTTGTGTTATCTTTTTAGCTTTAATGTCTTACTGCGAAGTTTTAAATCAATCAATCACTTCAATGAACTATTTATGGCTATGACTTCATACATGAATACTTAGCCATAGTTATGTCATTGTAATTTGATTTAAATAACGCTCAACAAGACGTCACGTTGGTGGACAGTTCATGAACACATGCTTTGGGCGAAATCAGATAAAAAAAATCTAAATAACAAATAAGAAGTCGAAATAAACGCATGTTCAGTAGGCGCTAGTTTCTACGCAGTGTTGATTTCGTCGACTAAAACTGTGCGCTGAAAATAGCAGATCTACAAGCTCACAAAGCGTTGTAGATCGGCTATTTTCAGCACGCAACCAAGTGTAAAATCAGTCATTACGATGCCATCAAGGCCTGCCAAAAATACATCTATGATATTTAGTCGACTAAAATTAGACTAAAACTAAAACTGTTTGGGTGACTAAACTAAAACTAAAAGACATTTTATTCAAAAGTCTATGACTAAAACTAAATCAAAATGTGCTGTCAAAAACAACACTGTTTCTACGTGTTGGTTTTTGCTGTATACTTTGACCATACCATCCCTATATGGTCAATGTAGTCGTATACCTGTTTCACACTTTCTCCCGCTTTCCTCTGTTTGTAAACGTTCGTAATAATGGTTGCGTTGGGTAAAACTTGCTTCTTTGTGACAGTGTATTGCTACTGACTGAACGTGTGTGTGTGTGTGTGTGTGTGTGTGTGTGTGTGTGTGTGTGTGTGTGTGTGTGTGTGTGTGTGTGTGTGTGTGTGTGTGTGTGTGTGTGTGTGTGTGTGTGTGTGTGTGTGTGTGTGTGTGTGTGTGTGTGTGTGTGTGTGTGTGTGTGTGTGTGTAGACATCGAGGAGAAGGGTGTTAGGATGAAGCTGACAGTCATCGACACGCCAGGCTTCGGAGACCAGATCAACAATGAGAACTGGTGTGTTACAAATACAGCTGCTACACAACTCTGCACAGCCTCTGTCTCTGTTGGCTTGTCTCTGCCAGTGGTAACCACTCCAACCCCAGCATCCATATTCTAGGGGAAACATTGGCCAAAAATAGCAGATTTAGAACTAGAGGCAAGCAAACTAGGGATGGGACGATAAGCGATATTATTGTTTATCGTGATAAAAAACACTCACGATAATCGTATCGCAGAGATTTAATATATTGTGATATCGTCCTCCGTCATGCACTGGGATCAATTCACCTTTTATTTACCGAGCTGCATTGCCGGTACCACTTAAACCTACTATAATTGGTAAAAGTTACTTATAATATAGGGGCGGCATAGCTCAGGGGTAGAGAAACTGGTATTAGAGCACGAAGGGTATAAATCCCGAAGGGTTCCCAGTTCGAATCCGGGCTCCCCCTGAGTTAATGTCGAAGGGTCCTTGGGCAAGACTCTGAACCCCTAATTGCCTCCGGTGAGTAGGTTGGTGCCTTGCATGGCTTCCTCCACCGCCGGTGTATGAATGTGTGTGTGAATGGGTGAATGTAATGCACAATCTATGTAAAGCGCTTTGGATTAAAAGCGCTATATAAATGCACCATTTACCATTTTAATATACCTAATATACCTACTTTATAGTCTTTTTTTTCACTCTGTCAAATGTCTTGCCAAAAAATAGCCGATCTACAAGCTCACAACGCATCGCGTTGCGATGCGTTGTGAGCTTGTAGATTAGCTATTTTTTGGCAAAAGTTCCGCCCCCAGGATAATGGATTTTGATTATCTGGCTGATAACAACGATATGCATTTTTGTCATTAAAAATCGCAGTCTGTGTCTCACACACACTCTCTCTCTGTCTCTCTCTCTCTCCCCCTCATGATTGTATCTCTGGTCACCATGGTAACAGCTGGCAGCCCATCATGAAGTTCATCAACGACCAGTACGAGGCCTACCTGCAGGAGGAGATCAACATCGACCGCAAGAAGAGAATCCCAGACTCCAGAGTGCACTGCTGCATCTACTTTATACCCCCTACTGGCCACTGGTGAGACTGCACACACACACACTCTTACTTTGTAACTCTTAAAGCTTGAGTTAAACTTAGTTTAGTGTCGGTGTCTACCCCCAACAAGCTTGCAACGAGTGACATTGTGAGGCATCGTGAGCTTGTTATTTGTGGCACACCGCTGTATGTGTTCAGAATCTGCGTTAATGTCACATCATGCAAGGGTGAAGAAAACGAGATGGTAACGGGTCCGATAACGGTTCAGCAGCAGCAAAGATTGCAGCAGCAAAGACAGATTTGTGCCTGAATGGGGTGTGGCAGTAGCAACATCACAGATATACAGTGAAACATGTGTTTTGTGCAAATATTCTTGGCGTGCGTGAGACGCAAAGGGAATCCCTCATACAGATAAAAAAATGTCTATGTGTACACTTAGTGGTCACTTTCATTGGGGAGAGATACTGGTTTAATAGACACATGTGTGTGCAGTTTGGTCCATGCAGCCTGCAGTCAAGGACAGGAGGTTGTATTTCTGTTGGAACGTTAAGCAATTTAGAGCGGGTACGCATTATTATTGTATGCTCTAACTATTGAAAAATAGCAGATATACAAGCTCACAGAGCGGCACCGAGTGCCGCGCTGCAAGCTTGTGTGTCTTTTGAATCCTTCTAAGGTTTTTTTTTTTAAAAACCTATGTTTCTATGTCAGCAATCTGGCTAGCCATCTTCAAAGAAAAGGTCCCTTTCACTTAACTGGAGCTCAGTTAGTCTGTTCTTGAGAGACTACTATGTCAGTGGTTCTCAAACGTTTTCATGTGAAGGGCCCCCAAAATGATATGTATTTGGCCACAGAACCCCATCTCCAAATATTTAGTTCCAGGGACCACCCAGAAGCAAACTTTAAGATACAAACGTTCGCTTTAAAAATACATTCATTCAAAGATTTGCACACATTTTCACGACTTTTTCCAAAATAGCAGATCTACAAGCTCGCAGCGCGCGCTGTGAGCTTGTAAGTCTGCTATTTTTCAATAGTTAAAGCATTCAATAATCCCAGGCCTAAATGGGTTAAACATGAGACTGCAGCAACACGGCGAACTTGAACGCTTGGGTGATTATTGGAGCCAGATGTGACCATGGCTCTATCATCCCACAACCAGCCTCTGTCCTGGGGCCTTCGTTCACACACTGCTGCGACTACAAGTTGTACAATTGTAGGAGTTTTCCATAGATGCTAGTTATACTAGGCAGATGTGCGCCAGGTCGGAACTTCCAAAGGCGAGCGATCACGTTTCCGCTCCTGTGAATCTGTCCGTCCCTCTGTCTGTGATCAGCTAATCTAGGACATCGTGTCAGTTGAATAAATGAAGGTTTTAGCGCTCGGGTGGCACAGCGGTAAAGTATGCCCACCACAACGAAGTCTGGCGGTTCAAATCCACCGTGGAGCGCTTGGCTTTGTCAAGTGTCTGTACGAACACAATTAGCCCGTGTTTGGGCGAGGATGGGCGGGGAGGGGATATTTGTCACACGTGCTGCTACGGGCCGGGGCAGAACCCGTCAGCGGGGAGTGTTGGGGGCGGAAGGAGTAGGACAGAGATTCGTATGTCCTCCCGGTGGTCCTGGTGGAAGAAAAAAGTAGAGAAAGTTGAGAATCAGTGCTGCATGGTTGAACATGGTTGCTAACATTTCTGCATTACCCTCTGACACTAAAACATTCACTCCTCACCAGTATCTTCTGTCGACCACAATCTAGAATTCTAGATGAAAGACAATTGGGCAAAAACCACTCTGGTTTATCTCCCAATGCTTTGACCAGATTTCCCACACTGGCAATAGCAGAGATGTTATTTCTGTAGCAAAGTCCAGCAACAACGGCATGTCTTCAGGTGACAATAGTGGACATTTGGGGCATGTCACAACTCATCGTTGCTGTCGGGCAGAAACCTTATCTCCATATTCCACGTTTCTTTTTTTTTTTCTCTCTTCAAAAATGAACACCCTACTTAATACTACAGCGTCACACACAAGTAGCAAATACGCAAGTTTGAAACGCGGTATCCGGTATGAAGTGACACCTTTCGGGCTTGTGCTTGTAGATCTGCTGCTTTTGCTATTTCTTAATTTGTATCCTGAAAATGACAGTTTTGCAACGACAGAGACAGTATATCTCTCTTTTAGTTGGATGGTAATCCCAGGACATGTTCTGCACTAGCAGCCTACACAGCCTGTGTAGGTGCTATCAAGAGGCTTCTCATGTTCCCTCTTCATTGTCCATGTTTCACAACCATATGATTTAGGAGGTTGCTTTCAACACAGGCTCTATGGTTCTTTGAAGCCTCCTGACAGGCAGATTTTATGTAGCTTGTTGCAGGCTGTCTTTCTGCTGTCTGACAACATATGACCCCAGGTACTTAGATATACAAGCTCACAGCGCACTGTGAGCTTGTAGATCTGCTATTTTTGAAAAGTTTTGAGAATTTGTGCAGATCTTTGAATATACGTATTTATTTTTAAAGCAAACATTTGTAACTCAAATCTTTCTTCTGGGGGTCCCTGGAACTAAATATAATGAAAAGGTTTGAGCACCACTGACATAGAAACATAGGTTTTTCAGAAAACCTTAGAAGAATTTAGAAGACACTTATAGAATCGGGTCAAAATATTCAAAGAATTGCACAAATGTTCACGATTTTCCCAAAATAGAAGATCTACAAGCTCGGAGCACGGCACTCTGTGCCACGTTGTGAGCTTGTATATCTGCTATGTTTTAATAGTTAAAGCATAAAAGAATGCGTAATAATGCGTTCCCGGTTTAAATGGGTTAAAATCACCTACCTCTTTGATGATGCATCCATCCTTTGACAGGATTGGTTTAATGACACAAGTCCTAGTTGAGAATAATAGATTTTGTGGCATTTAGCGGCAAACCCGCTGTTCAGCAGCCTCCTCCAGTGAGATGTTCTTGAGTGGAGCTGATCAGCAGTAAAGGCCACAGCATCAGTACATGAACTGTACATCTCGCGTAGCCATACTGTTGCCTTCCACAATTTTCAATAGCTTCCATATTATACAATCTGACGCACGGAAGCTCTGATCATCATGAGTAAAATATTAAGCGGATGTGAAGCCTCCTCCCCACTTCTGTTTTCTCTTTACAGTCACGCAAGTTTATCCTAATATAAATCAATCGTCTAAGCATATATAGCTTGCTGCTTAGCAGGGGAAAAAAATTAAGATATTTTTAAATATACTTTAGCTAACGGAAATACCAGCTTCCGTTACTCTGATTTCAGGAGGTGTAGTTCAGGACTCCATTTAGCATTCAGAGGTTGTGGAATAGTTGTCTGGCTACACAAGACTAACCTGGCAGCTACAGCATGTGGTCGACGTGCCCTTTGTGATCAAAGCATGTTGATTTCCTCTTCTCCATCACAGACACTGATTCATGCATACAGTATACAAACAGGAACAAGCTACTTGTGAAGTTGAAGTGTCAGTGCTGCCCCCTGCTGTCTGTGTGGAGCACAGCAGCAGCCTGGGAGAAGGAGAGTCTCCACAGTGTTGTGATGTATTTATTGACACAGTGACTCATCCACATGATGAGTCATGATCAAATAACGCAGTCGGCGGGAAGAGAAAACAAACACCCAGTTTGACTTTGGCCTGACTTTCATCCAACACAGATGGTACTGTATGACGGATTGAAGGCAAATGTCATTTCTCGCACGTAGAATGTGTATCACGCACGCACGCACGCGCGCGCGCGCACACACACACACACACACACACACACACACACACACACACACACACACACACACACACACACACACACACACACTCTTCATTGTGGTCTATGTCAAGGGTCTTCAATGGGGGTCCTCATAATTATTACAGGGGATCCTCCAAATCTTTGTGTGACTTTTTTTTATATTAATCACCTGAGCCCTTGTGTCCATGTGACGGAGGCGGGGCTCCAGGGGGTGTGGTTTAGAGTGGCCAAAGATATGGGGTGTGTCCCGGTTAGAGGACACGGAAGGAACCAGACTTAGGGTGTCCCAGTTGAGGGTATTTATTATAGCCGTGGTCTGAAATGTAACCACATAAATATGTCTTACTAAATATGTAAACCATAAATTGCAATAAACAATAAGGACTGTAAGTTAACATTCAAATATACAATATTGCAAATAGTGACTGTAAACCAATATAGCAAAATACTGTACACTCATGGAAATAAAGACAGTAAATACAAATATTGTATACTGATGCAAATAAGGACTGTAGGAATATGGAAATATGTATAGCAAACAGTACCGTACAATATTCACATTAATATCCAAACAATTAGGTAATGTGCATACTGTAGTATCTATGAAACCAAGGACTTTAGGCTGAGTACCAACAAACATTTGCTGGTAACAATAATATGACGTAAATTCACCTCGACATGGCAACAAACAACTAAATTCGGTACATAGTACTGTATATGAGACTAAAGCTTGGAGATCTGCTACAAACAAACGGTAACTGAAATCAGTAATACTTTTGTGCATATCAAACCCAACGGTACAATGACAAGTAGTCCACGATAAACATACCTGTGTGCATCCACGCACAGCTAATAATAAAGGAAATGTAGCACACGGTGGAGAGAGAAAGAGTGTGACCAACTCCTGGCAGTGTCAAACTTGGAATGAACTAAAAGCAATCAGGACAGGTGATATATATAACTTAACTAATGAGTAGCACCTGTGATGGTCTCAACACCATGAACATCAAAGTAAGAGTCAATGAGCACAATAAGCATAGGTCAGCATGACATTGTGGCAATCAAGAGTCAGTAGCACAGTGTGGCCTTTCTAACAGTCCATATTCTGTGAACTTTAACCAAAAATAGAAGATCTACATGCTCACAACTCCTCGTGCTGTGAGGCTTTATGAGCTTGTAGATCGGAAAAGAGGGAATAGAGAGCAAACCAAGTACAGAGTGAAATGTTAAGTTTATTAAGTATAGACGGTTCAAGTGGTTAAATATCTGAACACACAAATTGACATGAATGCAAAATACTCTGATGATTGTATTGTCAAATGAAACTATTATGGAATCCATGGAAAGGTTGTGGGGGTCCCTGCACATACACTCTTCACAAACAAAGGCACACACATATAGTAAGTATTCACACACTTCTCACTTCATATATTTCCCATCCGTGTGTTAAAACACATCCCAGAACTCTATCTGAAAGCAGCACAGGGTCCAAAGCTGTACAGACATCTGAGTTGCGTACCCCCCCCCCCTCCCCACCAAGCATGTGCACACACAGATATCAAAGGGGCTTGAGCACCTGCCCATTTATCCGTCTGTAAAAGGTGACCTCTCCAGACCATGAATGCAGTTTTCACTATGGTGAAAGAAATGCAAATGCCCTCTTTCCATGCCATACCTGAACTGAACTTGAATGCAGCAGCATCTTGAATGCAGAATTTCCCTCTTGTGTAGAAATCCAAGCCGTTACGTTATTGACTTGATTATGCTTAGTTCAGTGTGGTATCAAGCACCGAAAAGAGCCGGCCTCCAAGCTCACAACGTGCCGCGCTGCGATGCGTTGTGAGCTTGGAGGTCTGCTATTTTCGATATTGCAACCAAAAGGCCATTTTAGACATTTCAGCCCCTGCCTTTCTTACATTCTCTGCACGTCCCTGCTTCCCACAGTGCTCTCCTTCGTTTGGACGTCCACTCCTCTTCGTAGCTCAGCAGGTTACTTGGGACATACCATCGCTGACTGGACGGGGGTCTCACCCCTCCTCTAATGGGTCTGAAGGGATGATGTGCACATTGACTGTGCACATTTTATAGCTTTGTGCATTTGTGTAACGTTAGTTGAGTGCACTAGAGGGGCCTGGGAAAGAGGATGGAAACAGCTGCCGCTTGTCAGCAAGTCTCCTTTGAACACAGTCAGCCGTCCCCCATCCAAATTTCTCTCTCTCTGTCTCACTCCCCCCCCCCCCACACACACACACTGTCTTGTGTTGATCTGCTTCTTGTGGGTGTGTTAAGATAAGTGTGGGGTCGTGCAGGGGTAGAGGTCTGCTTAATATCATGTCATTTAAAACACTGGTTCCCAAAACGCGTTGTGAGTGAGCTTGCAGGTCTGCTGTTTTCACTTGTTTGGGTCCCGGGTGCCACGGCTGTGGCCGCTTCGGACATCTGTCGGTGTCGGAGCATCAGTCTTTGTTGTTCTTTAATGCGAAGTCAGGGTGTTGAATGTGATGTAAGAGTGCAGTGGCTCAGGAGGTAGAGTGGCCGATTGGCAACCGGAAGCTTCCCAGTTTGATCCCGGGCTCCCCCAGAGTTGATGTCGAAGTGTCTCCCAATGAGCAGGGTGGTGCCTTGCATGGTTTCCTCCGCCGTCGGTGTATGAATGGGTGAATGTGCTGCACAATCCATGTTAAGTGCCTCGGTTAAAGGCGCTATATAAATGCACCATTTACCATTTAGACTAGCCATCGCCAGTGCGGGACTCCTGAATGGCTGCCCTCCTCCAAACCCTCCTAGCTAAAGTCAGTTGCTTAAACCACGGGCAGGAATACCCCAAAACGCCCTTACGCACACTCTGTATCCACTGAATAAAGTTTGGACACAGATGCAAAATGTTGTCACAGTTCCTTTTGAAAACATGTTGGTAGGTGTCATGTTGTTGGGGGTTGCTGCCCTCTGATGGCCGATATCAGTATTACAGAGTACTCGTTTAAAAAACATACAATTCTCATTCATCTTCTCCATTGAGCGTCTACTCCTTTGTTGCCTCTCAATTCAATCACCTTGATGGGAAAGATGGATGGACTATTTTACTCGACTGTTAATCATCATCTTGTGTGTGTGTGTGTGTGTGTGTGTGTGTGTGTGTGTGTGTGTGTGTGTGTGTGTGTGTGTGTGTGTGTGTGTGTGTGTGTGTGTGTGTGTGTGTGTGTGTGTGTGTGTGTGTGTGTGTGTGTCAGTCTGCGGCCTCTAGACGTAGAGTTCATGAGACGTCTCAGTAAAGTGGTGAACATCGTTCCTGTCATCGCCAAGGCCGACACCCTCACCTTGGAGGAGAGAGACTTCTTTAAGAAGAAGGTACACACGCACGTGCGCGCACACACACACACACACACACGCACACGCACACACTTTGACTGCTACACACACTTCTTAAAGAGGCGGTGCCATAGTTTTGTACTTTTTCTGTTTTGTATGCGTCTATGGAGTTAACATTACTCTAATAGACCACGGGGTGGGGTTCTAATGTGCAAATGTGCCTTCCCTGTGTATTTTTGTTTACTTCCTGAAAGCTGAAAGCCTCCGATCGAAAAACACTGAGTTAATGAAATCATACAATCATCCCCTCAACCTTTTACCATACACCCAACACTGTGGGTATGGCTAACTTCAGCTGGGTCACCACCCACCATGACAACCAGGCATACTTAATGAACTGGCGGGTGTGGCAACATAAAAACCTAATTTTAACTCTTTCTGCATACCTTTTTGGAAAAAGTCTTCCTCCTAGAATAATCATAGTACCTGATAATCATGTTATGTTATCATGGGGGGGGGGGGGGGGGGGGGGGAATCTTGAAAGAAGAAAAATTAAAGAAGGTACAGATCCACTCTTTAACCATCTATCCAGATGCCTATGTACGTCGAGAGCCATTCCATCATTATACTGTAGCTGTGCTTGTGTGTATTTGTGTGTACACAAACAGATCAGGGAGGAGCTGCGGTCCAACGGCATCGACGTGTACCCCCAGAAGGAGTTTGACGAGGATGCAGAAGACAGGATGATCAACGACAAGATCAGGGTGAGGAGATCATGAGCTTTTTTTGCTGTTTCCACACCACCGGTGTACAGTAAAGTAACTGAGTACATTTACTGTGCTGTAATTAAGTACAATTTGAGGTATATGTACTTTACTAGAGTATATCCAATTTCCGGATCCAAATATTTCCCTCAAAATAATCATATTTTAACTGGGGACCCCCCACCCTGACAAGCACTAAGAGTTGAGGCATTACGTTTTGTATAACACAGTTCTATTGTTAAAATAGCCGATCTACATGCTTGCAACGCGAGGCGTTGTGAGCATGTAGATCAGCATGTAGATCAGCTATACTATTTCTGCCTCTAATATTTGACAATTTGGCCAATGTTTAATTTGTCATTTTAGAGGTATTAAAAAGTCCTTCAATTGTCACTGTCACAAATGTGTAGATACCCTCTATACACCTTTGTTTACTGTTAAGTGAGAAAACAATGTTACACATTAAGCTAATCATCTGGGGACACCCCCCCCCCCCCCCCCAACATCTTTTGGGGACCCCCCCCTGGGGGTCCCGACCCACAGGTTGAGAACCGTCAACCTGGATGTATAAAAGGATCAAATAATAAAACAGTCTAAAATGCTGTGTGCAGGAGATGATCCCCTTTGCGGTGGTGGGCAGTGACCAGGAGTACCAGGTGAACGGCAGGAGACTTCTGGGGAGGAAGACCAAGTGGGGAACCATAGAAGGTGATGACCTCACTTCCTGTTCTGAGTAGGGCATTCACCTGGGGCACAGAATTAGAAATGATGAGTGCGAGATAGAGCGGCTGTGACGCAACCGCTCCCTTGGTGCAGTAGCAATAACGTCCTACTGGAAGCATTATGACTCCTTTCAATATTTTTGGGGGCGTCATTTCGTCTTTCTCGGGTGGTTTTACTTCCATGATGTTTTCAAATGTTTTCTTAAACTATACACGCATAACAAGAATATGCTGCTCAAAATGACTCTGTCTGTGCGAGTGTGCTTCTGTGGGGCTTTTAAGCCGTGACATCATTTTGTAGGCAGAGGAGAACTCTGCCCCCAGAGCATTTTCTGTCCCTCGCTATTTCAACAGATCTGAGACAAAAATAACGACTAAAGTATAATTCTAACACTTTCCTTTCAACAACAAAGAGAAGGAAAATGTGTAAATAGTAAAAATAGTAAAAAGATTCTCGGAAACTGGGGGCAGAAATTCTCCTCTGCCTACAAAATGATGTCATACTTAACAGCCCTGTTATGTTTCCAGTGGGACTACAGTTCCGCCAACGCCGATTCAGGATCTGGAACCAGGCTAATGCCCCCACCCACTGAAATATAAATATGAATCCTTGTTTTTCAGCAGCCAATCAGAGGGAATGTGGACAATGTCATATTGGGAGTGGAGAGTGAAGTCATATGATGGACCTTTAGTTTGGAGACAGACAATCATGTAACAAACAGTGTGTTGCTCTCATTGAGTAGATGTTCTGTGAACAGAGTAGATTTCTCACAGAGTCACAGTACAGGCGATGTCTCCACCTTGTGGCCTCGAGGAGAATTCAACATGCAGTGATGATACCTACAGCAGGGGTCTTCAACATTTTCAGGCCAAGGACCCCTTAGTTGAGAGAGAGATGAAGCAGGGACCCCCACAACCTTTTCATAGATTCCATATAGTTTCATCGTTTGACAGCACAATCATCAGTGTATTTTGGATTCATGTCAATTTGTGTTTTCAACACTTAATAAACTTGACCTATCACACTTAGTGTGCTCTTTTTTCCCCTCTACACCAAACCTCTTTGCCAAAAATAGCCGATCTACAAGCTCACAACGCCTCGCGCTGCGAGGCGTTGTGAGCTTGTAGAACGGCTATTTTTGGCCAAAGTTATCAGAATATGGACGCTAGGGTTCAAGTGGTTAATATAAAAATGGAGAAAAAAACGTTTCTATGACTCGATGATTTGGAGGACCCCCTGTATTAACTCTGAGGACCCCCTGTTGAAGACCCCTGACCCACAGGATACAGTGCAAAAACTGTAGGATTATCTTCTGATGTTTTTCAGTGTCTGCTTACATTTTTTGTTACGTGATTATTGCTTTCTTTGTTGATTAAAGTTCAATGAACACTAGGTAGTCGCTTTGGGTAAGAGGCCTAGGCTAAATGCCTAACTTGTAATTATGTTGTCAGTTTGAACCGAGTTAATGAATTCTCTCTCTGTTTCCCTCTACAGTTGAGAACATCGCTCACTGTGAGTTTGCCTACTTGAGGGATCTGCTGATCAGGTGAGATGTTTGTCTCTGATATTGACTAAAGAGTTAGTTTTTGTGTCATTGATTTATTTTGTCTCCATATTGTTGTGAATAGTGACTGTTTCATTAATTATCTCCATCAATTAGAACGGGTACACATTATTGTGTATCATTATTTTATGCTTTAACTATTGAAAAATAGCAGATATAGTGAAAATTTGAATTTTGACCCGATTCTATAAGTGTCTTTTGAAAACCTATGTTTCTATGTCAGCAATCTGGCTAGCCGACTTAAAAAAAATAGCAGATCTACAAGCTCGCAGCGCGCGCTGCGAGCTTGTAGATCTGCTATTTTTCAATAGTTAAAGCATTCAATACTCCTAGGCCTAAAAGGGTCAACTCCAGGTCTTAATGGGTCAGTCAACGTGTGTGTCTCTGTGTCTCCAGGTCCCACATGCAGAACATCAAGGACATCACCAGCAGCATCCACTACGAAATGTACCGCGTGCGACGCCTCAACGAGAACAACACGCACGCCAACGGCGTCCCGGAGCACCACCTGGTGGCCACGCACGAGATGTAGACGCCTCTGCACGTCTCCTCCACCTCCACCCAACACTCCACCTCTCCCTCTCCCCCGCCTTTACCAAGCCCTCATGTCCAGCCTCCAGGGTGGAGGTCCTCCCAGCACACCAGGAGGAACGGGTGTGCCTGCCTGCCAAGGAGGAGATTTGCTTTGAGAGACTTTTCAAAGTGGCTCGATGGACCATGAATGCCAACGCATCGAGTGCCTTAAGAGACACAACCCTGCTCCCTTACCACTATTCAAAGATCACGATTTTTCAAAAAATAGCGGATCTACAAGCTTGCAGCGCGGCACTCGGGTGCCGCGCTGTGAGCTTGTATGTTTGCTATTTTTCAATAGTTAAAGCATTACATAAGTCTAGGCCTAAATGGGTCAAGAGACAAAACCCTGCTCCCTTTTCCACTTCGGATGACAATCCCGCTGACGCCACTCTCCGCAAACGCTTTAACGCGTACATGTATTCCATGTCATACGGCAGTGTGTCCGCGCGCTGAAAATGGTCAACGCACAAGCTCACGAGGCGTCGCAAGATGTGACGTGTTGTGAGCTTGCCTGCCTGCCTGCCTGTAGCCAGGAGGGATTTGGTTTGAGAGACCCGTCAGTGGCTCGATGGACCATTTAATGCCGACGCGTTGAGTGCCTTAACTGACAGAGAAGATAACGACTCCCGTTCATTGAGCTCAGTGGACTTGGGGGAGGGAGGGGGGAGTCATTTTGTAAGGGACAGTGCTATTGCCTTAAACGTGGTGTCATGTTCACTTTCTTGATAGATCACAAAGCCACAGAGCAGAGATTGAGGTTCATTCAGGCTGCTGCCATTTTTATCAACGTTGTACGCGCTTACATTGATGCGCCGTCGCATGACGGCGTTGATCAGCAAAGCGTGTGAGCAGCTTGTAAGTCACCCGTCGTCGCCCTGTAAAACAGTCGTGCCACAATGTATAAACAGTTCTTAAACGGTATCGTGGCGTCGCAGATCTTTGGTCTGAACTAAGGCCATTAGATATTCCTCTTGTGTATCAGGGTCGCAGTCTTAACGGTCATTCTCCATGGGTTGATTCAGACCACTGCGGTTGTTCGTCGCAACCTTCGAATTCCTGATTTACGTGCTGAAAATAGCAGCTCTATGAAGTTGTTTAACTCAGACGTGCCTCTCATTTATTTTCAGTAACGCAGCAAATGATTTGTACTAAAGAGTCACACACACACACAAAGGTTTCTACGCATTAAACTATATTCATGCACAGTCTATTGAACCTGACTCGCGCACGGTCTTAGGGCCGGTCTTCGTCTTTCCAACGTACAACGTTACATCACGCTGTCTGTGTGCGTAATATAACAACTGTTTTAACAAAAATACGAATAAAATAAGGCAAAAGAAAGGTTAGCAAAGTGTGTAATATTTGGGGGTTTTATCGTTTTTTTTCTTGGTGGCCAAAAGCGTCACTTTTATACTTTGTTGTTGTTTTTGTACACATGTTGGATACGGATTATAATGCCCATGGCACCTTTTTTGTTTCCCAATAACAAATATAGTTTTTAAATAGAAACACCATAAGGAGTGATTTAAATGATGATTGCTATTTATGCATTATGGAAGATGTGAAAATTGTGTCAATGGTTATAATCCACTTGCATCGATTGCACACACACACACACACACAAACACGCGTCTTTGGCCCATCATTTGTGTCTTATTTCAGTGATTTCCACAGTTCGATCGAGGGAACGTCAGGGGTCCTTTAGGGGGGATTCCACTCTTAACTCTGACAGTGTACAAATGGACCCGTATTTGTACACTGTCAGAGTTACGGGGGTGTTTTGAGAACTACTGCCTTATATTTACTGGCGAGCCAGCTCTTCATGTTGGTTGGATCGTAAGGATCGTAGATCCGATGGTGGCCAAATTGATTCTGTTCAGTATCTCAAATACTTTCCCCTCCGTGGTGATTGACCACCAGACCCATAGATGGAGTTCCCCAGGGCTCTATACCAATGAATTTTCTGTTTTCTGTTATTGTGGGGAAAGCTTTCACACAAGGGTCAACAACCTCATAAGTTGTGAGCTTGTCGATCTGCGAAAGCTTTTTTTCCCCCCGGGTTTAAGTGGTTAAGGAGCACATGGATGACGTCATGTTCCACTGAGCATCCGTTCTATGTCTTTGTCTCAAGCATTATTATTATTATATAACTTCCAAAGCTGTCGTTGTTGTCATGCTCTGTTCTTTGTATATTCTTTTTGTCCTGATACATTTTTCTTTTCTTTTTTTGTTTTGTACTGGTATTATTAATAATAGCAGATTTGTTGCCTTTGATATCTTATTTTAAAAGAAATAAAGTTTAAAGTTGTAAATATTTCTTTTTTGTGTATTTGTTTTATTGTGTGTGTGTTTGCTCAAGATTTTCTGACTACATTTTTACAGCACCTTGTAAATAGTTTTCTTTGTATTGTATCTCTTATGTGGACATGCATCAATTATTAACTGTGTGTGTGGGCGCTAGAGAGTGATCACGTGAATACTTGATGTGTATTGTAAGAGACACAGCTGCTATAATGTATTATGTCCAGTAACATGCAAAACCATTTAATTAAGAGATTGGTTCTGGAATTTAATTAACTGGATTTTGGTGGCCGTACCTGGAACCAGGACTTCAATGATCTGTGGGAATTCACCAGAGACTTCTCCAGGAAGAAGGTTGAGGGGAAAGATTTGAGTAAAACTTTGCAGATTTACAAGTTCATTCATGCTGCGCTATGAACTTGTATATCTGCTATTTTTGAATAGCTAAAGAAATCTGAAATGACACAGACTCTTTCCCGGTTTTAAAGGGATATTTCATTTTTGGGGAAAATGAGAAAAAGGCTATACAATAAAAGTGAGTAAAATAAATGAAAAGGGTTCTCGAAAAAGCACAGCCAGCTCACGTATTCGGAGGGTGTCAGGAGGGGAGGCTCTCTCCATTCCGACATGTCGCCACTCCGAAATTGACACTCTGAAAGCGACACTCCCATAGGGGTTAGGTTTAGGGTTAGGGTTAGAGATGGGGTTAGTGTCGGAATGGAGACATGTCGGAGTGGAGAGATGCACCCATCGGGAGTCACCGGAAAAAAGGTGAAAAAATGATCTAACATGTTATCATCTAACTTGGTGATACGAGGTTTCTGCCTGACAGTGACGATATATTAGTGATTATGTTGCGAGGAAAAACGTGATTGTGTTGTTCTTCACCTCTATTTGACAAAGACGCTACTAGAACCTTTTAAGATGGGTGCTACTGTATATGGTCTGGTGAAACAAACCTCCTCGATGTACCCAAGACCACACACAGTACCTGGGGCGACAGAGCTTTTGCTTTTGCTGCCCCAACCCATGTGGAATGCTCTCCCCAAAACCCTCAGAGACGCCCCCACCCTCCAAACCTTCAAAACCCACCTCTTCCATATTGCTTTCCCTAGCTAACTCATTCCATAGTTTTGAATGTTTTTAACTTCAACTTCTCGCATGTCACTGGGAGAAGTGTCAACTACCTCTGCCTCTGGCCTCCTGAAAGGTGAATTTGCGGGGCAGTTTTGAAGTTTTATTCTTATTTCTCTCTTGTCCCCCACGTATAGCGTCTTTGGGTACTCAGAAATGCACGACATAAATTTGAAACATTATTACTAGCAGTTTATTTGTTGTCTAGTGCGTACAGTTTATCATGTTAACCTCGCCTGCCTTGTGTTTGTGTCCGTTTTACAGATACTGTACGCAAGGCGCCAGTCTCATGGTAAGGAGAAGCTTTGATCTCTGGACATCTCTGGAAGGGTAGAACTAACTAACTGCTGCTGAAGGACAATCTGTGTTTACACTGACTGGACACTATTATGTAACCTTACGCCGTTGTGTTTACAATGGACACTATGGAACTGTGTTCAAGTAGACAGACTGTCTGACATGAACTCTACACCGCTGTGTGTGTTCAAGTGGACAGACTGTCTGACATGGCTACCAACACGTTGGCTGCTATTCAGGGATGGGACGATATGAACATTTAATGTCACGATTATTGTGACCAAAGGAATTGCGATTTACAATATTATTGCGATAATCAAAATATCCACAACATCCATTATCCTGGGACGGAACATTTGCCAAAAAATAGCGTATCTACAAGCTCACAAGTTGTGAGCTTGTAGATCTGCTATTTTATTTGTATTTTTTTAGAGAGATTTGGTAGAGGATGAAAAAAAAAGACTGTATCAAGTATGTTATTTCCAGGTCCGTTTTAACAATTCTAGAGGGTTTAAATGTTACCGGATATGCAGTGCATGACAGAGGATAATGTCACGATAAATGTAAACCTCCACGATACGATTATTGCGAGTTTTTTTTTTATTGCGATATAATAACGATTATCGTCCCATCCTTACTGCTATACCAGCCTTTCACACCTCAGTCACCTTGTTTCTGTACACAAACAAACCCACGGTGAAGAAGACGTGTTGAACAATGTAAATAGCTTTTTTTAACCGTAACGCTTTTTTTCAATGCTAAATGCAATCGACTAATCGAGAGCTTAAATAGTTGCATCAGATGTGAAACCTGGCCTGACTAGAAGTTTGTTGACTTATTGACTGTGATTACTATAATCAGTTAGAAACATGGCTAAATCTAAGGAATGGTCAGAAAGGTTCAGGGAAGAGATTATTGCTTTGTACAAAAAAGGAAAAGGATATAAAACGATTGCAAAGACATCGAATAGACCGGTTTCTTGTTTACAAACATTGAGACTAAATGCACAGCTGAATGTATCATGTAATCAATTCCCACCAATCCCCAAACCTGTTGTTTTGGGGAGCGCTGCATGGTTTCTATTTATTGGCTAATTTTGGTACCGACCCATCAGTGTGACGTGGACCATAAACCCCATGCCCTCGTAAAGTCTAAGGTGAGACATTTTCCATAAAGTTGATTCTGTAGCCTATATTGTATTGTATTATTTTTTAAGTGGATAATTTAGGTCTATTAGTTGGTTAGTGATAACCATGCTTTTATGTAATCTAATGTTCTGCTGACATGTGTATTGAAATGGAAACTATTTAGGTTTATTTGTAATATTTTGATTCATTAAATCTCGATCCTCTCATCGTGTCATCAGCGCACAGATAAAACGTCCATTTTGTGGTCACTGCAGCTTGGGAGATGGTTTTCTGTGTCAACTTGCCCTCAGGGGAAATCAGGAATGTAAGCCATTTACCATGAGAGAGAGTGGGTTGTTGGCTGATTTACCACTGTTTAGGGTTGTGGCACGAGGCGAATGGTTAATTGCTTTTCTACCACTTTTACCATATAAATGAAAGAAAACACAGTTGTAACTTGCAAGGATCTTTAGTTACAATCATTAATTGTTTCAGAATACACATATACTTCTGCCACAGCATATAGTCCCATAAACAACAATGATTGCAGCCACATTCAATGGCCAAAAACAAACAAACAAAACAAAAAAGAAATCATAACCTAGGCTACTTGTCATAAATATTAAACGGTGTCCGGAGTGCTGATCCCGCGATGTCACGCAAAATATACTGTATATACAGTAAAGCTGGTGTGGGCTTGATGGAAATATTTTGATATTCCATATGAATAGACAGTTTCCCCAAAAATGATTGAATTCACTCCCACACAATAAATGAGACCACACAGTGTAAGTCCGTTTTTTCTCTTACTGTATATTATTAAATCAATGAGCATACAGAATAGATGTCCAGTGGTACAGTAAAATAAACATGTTTCTCTTTTGTTTCTCAATCTGAATCTCCATACAATGTAACATCATTTCACAAATATACTTCAGTAGGTACAGGGAAAATAGACATTCATTGGACAGTTAAACATAACAATGGATCATGAGATGGTGTCGTGTTCAGAAGCCAAAGGATGTAGAATGTTTTGGCTTTTCATTATCCAGTGTCCTGGACACTTCCACATTTCTCTGGTCATCCTCTCTGTCCCTGTAGTGGGGCAGATTCTCGGCACATGTATAAGTCATATGTTCCAAAACAGATTAACCTTGACACTGTAACACTGAAGTTTGTGTTTTAAATATAATAGATCTTAAAATGTAATTTAACCCATCAATAACCCATCAGGGCTCACCTTCGGTCCGGCTATCACTGTGGCACTGGTGAAGTCCGCGATTCGTTTCCATCGCACGTCCACGTGCACGCAAAGTGCTCCCATCCCATAGAAAACAATGACAAACAATGGGAATTGTGAGCTCGATCTACTTCAAAATAAGAGAGTGGCCGCGAATGGAGAAACTGGCCGGCACTTTTTTTGGAGGCGCATTGATCTTGGAAATGTTACAACTGCAACACAACAGTGGGCGGGGTCCATGAGCCAACTCAAGGTTGTTGACTCATTTACCACTGTTTTAAGCCAATCAGAATCCAGTATTTGAACATGTGACCTCAAAAAGTGGTAGAATGACATGTAACGCACGTTGGCACCGTGGTAACACTGGTATGTTTTATTACTTGCGCTAGCAGAGTGCGCACGTACTGCGTTGACCGTTGTGCGTTCTGTGATGTCGTATGTGTCTGTGATCGACTGTTCGCCGCTTCACCTCATGTGAATGATCGCGAAGGGCTTAGAAAGTGCTTAGAAATGCGCTATACAAATCTTATCCTATTATTTATTATTACGGACATATTGAAATAATGGTTTGCATTTTCACAGCGTTTTTCGAAACGCTTTGGATTGGTTCATTCATTCATACGTTGGGAGATGATGTGGTGAACAGTAGATGATTGGTTCATTCATTCATACGTTGGGAGGTGATGTGGTGAACAGTAGATGATTGGTTCATTCATTCATAAGTTGGGAGGTGATGTGGTGTCGGTGAACAGTAGATGCCAGCGTTCTCACTTCTCACATTCACACACCAACGGTGGCAAGCTGACACACCACATTCTGGGCCCTGGGTGCAAGGATTCACTACGGGCCCCCCATGAATGTTCTTCATAGGGGGAGGAAGTTTAACCCATTTAGAGTGGGAACGCATCATTACGCATTATTATGTGCTTTAACTATTGAAAAATAGCAGATATACAAGCTCGCAGCGCGGCACCGAGTGCCACGTTGCGAGCTTGTAGATCTTCTGTTTTTGAAGAATCTTGAAAATGTGTGCAAGTCTTATTGTGGGCTCGCCTGTAAGGCGAGCACACTTTAGATATTGTCATTAATGACAATAATGACAGATGATTGTCATTATTAAGTGTGCCTGCCATGCAATGGCAAAACACTTATTGTACTCGCTCATACTTAAGCCAGGCAGACAGACAGACATGCATGGCGTTTCCCCAAAGTTTGGCACGTAACTAGTGCTGCACCATTTACGCCACCCCCGCAATATATACATCAAAACGTGCGGCTCTGCCGGGAATGGTGTGCTATTACCTTTCGTTCCGATCCGCCTTACCATGCCGACGTAATCGGCAAAAAACTGCGCTTAATTGTCCCCTTTGACTTATAATGGGACAATGCAAGAAATCACATTCAAGTATTTGGATTCTTTGGGTCAAGACGCATCTCCCCATATAGGCCCATTTGCGCCAGGCTAGATTTTCCGCCATCTTGAATTTTCTCCAAAACACACTTTTTGCTCTTTTTCCTACATATTTTCTTCAAATGTCACAGAAATCAGTACACATGATCTATGAACCCATGCAATGAACATGTACGCAAGGGATATTTCGATAGTCCATACCGTTCGTTCGTAACGCGCTTCCAAAGTTAGCGAGAGGGGCCCGTTTTGCAAACAATAGCCATAAATCACAAACAAAACGTTGAGTCAACACTGAATTTCAACCACAGGTGGGGGGTGGCATACTCAACGAATCCAATAAAAGCATTTCCACTCGGCCTCATGGTGGCGCTATAACGGAGCACTTGCCTCGTAACTCTTGAACCGTAGGTCGGAAAAGGAAAATTCCTTTTTCCCTCGATTCCTTGGGTCAAGACGCATCTCCCCATATAGGACCCGCCCATTTGCGTCAGGATAGATTTTCCGCCATTTTGAATTTTCTCCAAAACACACTTTTTGCTCCTTTTCCTGCATATTTTTGTCAAATGTCACAAAAATGGGTACACTTGATCTATGAACCCATGCAATGAACATGGTCAAGGGATATTTTGATAGTCCATACCGTTCGTTCGTAACAGGCTGCCAAATTTAGCGGGAGGGGCCTGTTTGAAAAAATAGCCATAAATAGCCATAAATCACAAACAAAAGGTCGAGTCAACACTGAATTTTAACCACAGGTCGCGGGTGGCATACTCAACAGATCCCCAAAAGCATTTCCTCTTCGACCCGTAGGGGGCGTCACAAACGCTCCAAACGTAACCGTTTCGTGCCAGAACGCGTTTTTCAGGGGGACCGACCCTCTCAAAACGAAACACAGGCAACTTGGTGGATGGTCTCACAGTCCAAACCGCTGCACAAGGTCACACATTTAGCGAGCTGCAGGCACACTTGTCAAAATTGACTCTGTCAATTCTAGTTTCTATGCTATACTAGAGCAAGTTCTCCTCAAAACTTTGGCACCTTTCTACTCCTACATACTTAGACAGAAAATGAAAATAAAAACATCAATGTGTTCAGCTTACTGTGGCGACGTGTGCTATTACTTTTTACAGCAATCGGCCAAATGGTGGCGCTATAGGAAGCCTTCGAAAGTGCAAACTTTGAACAGGTATAGCTCGTGCTCTGTTTGATGTACAGCAATGAAACCTGTATACACTTATGCGTCTCCTCATGCCGAACAACTTTTACCCTCTGACTTTTGACCTCTGACCTTTAGATCTCCCACAATTTGGAATTATATGAAAAACAGTAAAAATCTATCTCCTCCTGGGATTTTTGCGTTACGCACACAAAACTTTTTTCACATGAACTTTGGACCAATATGGTCAAATTGATCAACCAGATATTTTTTAAAGTGAAACATTATTATTATTATTTTTTTTAAAGATTTGTTTTTGGGCTTTTTATGCCTTTATTTGACAGAACAGTAGACTGACAGGAAATGGGGAGAGAGATGGGGAATGACATGTGGCAAAGGTCGACCGGATCGGGAATCGAACCGGCGATGCCAGCAGGCATCATAGCCTAGTGGTACGCGCCTTGACCACTAGGCCAGCGGGCGCCCCAAAACATTATTTTTTAATAATTCACTGAATATTGCAGTTTTATGTAAATTATTCTTTTGCCTCTAAATCATACATGCAAAGTTACACGTTCATGGCATTTGGCAAAGATGTAGAGGGTTAGTCAAAATATCACTGAAACCAATCTTATTCCAATCGGCCAAAGGGGGGCATTATACGAAGCGTTTGAAAATTCAAACTTCAAACGGGCATAAGTCATGACTCGTTTTGTTTGAAGACATGCAACTTGCTTACACGTGTGCTTTGACTCAAGCGGAAGACATCTGTATCTTTGTTAAGTAAGCTCCGCCCTTAGATTTTCCGCCATTCTGAGCAGTTTGTAAAACGCTTAAACTCGCTTTTATTCTGGAATTTTCGCGTCCCGTGCACAAAACCTTTTTTACATGAACTTTGGACCAATGTCTAAAGATCTGTCAGATCGTATTTTTTTTTAATTGAAACATGCTTTTTTAATAATTCAACGAATATTGCAGTTGTATGCAAATTATTCTTCAGCCTCTAAATCATACATGCAAATTAACATGTTCATGGCATTTGGCAAAGATGTAGAGTGTTAGTCCAAATATCACTAAAACCAATCTTACCCCAATTGGCCAAAGGGGGGCGCTATATCATTTTGAGCAGTTTGTGAAACGCTGAAACCCGTCTTTATTCTAGGATTGTTTTTAGCAATTTGCATGAAACATTATACACACAATCTAAGGACCTTTATCTAACATGCCTATGAAGTGCACACACAAAAAAAATAATAATAATAATAATGATAAATATAGATGCAAGCAGCGATAAAGTGGCCAAAAACACCTCAAATCATGAACACAGCCTGCGATGTGCGTGAAATCTTGCAAGCACATTCCCACTAGGTCAAGGAACAGATGCCACCCTTCTCACATTGGCCTGTTATTGCGCCACCAGTGGGTCAACTTTTGCATAACACATTTTTGGAACAAAATGCCTCAAATCATGCATGCAGCGTCCGATTGCGTCAGTAACGTCAAAGAGAGCACTGCTTGCGATCTTGACATTTTGTACTTTTATAGCCATTGTTTTCTGGCTTGAAGCGAGCCCACAATTGTTTTGAAGGAACAATATTTTCTAGTGTCACATATGAATGTACACTTGTACGTATACACTAGGAAGCACATGCCTCACAAACACAGACTGCATGTGAGGCACATATGAGCTTCTTGCACCTCCTGCAAGCAGTCTGTCTTCCTGTCTGCTGTTGTAGGATACACTGAACAGCGCTTTCTCTTGCCAGATGCTTCAACTCTAAGTTCACTGTTCATTTTACCATTTCTATCATTTGGATTGTTTGGAATTGAGACACAGTCAATGTATGATGATGATTTGTTAAGTTAAAATGTATATTAGTATTGTTTTTTTTAACCAAATATCCGCCGCGTCAAAATGACCCACGAACAGCATTAGAGGGCCAGTGAGTTTCAGGTGGATAAAATATAAACTTCTACCTTTTTCTCTCAAATGAAAATGTAAAATGGGTCAAAATGACCCAAACAGAACTTAGAAGTAGCCTACAGTGCTTGAGTAAATGTACTTCAAATAACTTTATTTAATTTCCTTTCTTAAGTCCATTGCTTTCTTACTTAAGTAGTCTACAGTGCTTGAGTAAATGTACTTGGTTACCGTCTCAAAGTTGAGCAGAGAGTCCACAGCTCTGGCCTTGGCCTGGTTGTCCTCTTCATTCATCTGTCTCCTGAACCTGGACCTCCACTCTGTCAGCAAGATGGTGACAGAGAGACATAGAGACACAGAGAGAGAGAGAGAGAGAGAGAGAGAGAGAGAGAGAGAGAGAAGAGAGAGAGAGAGAGAGAGAGAGAGAGAGAGAGAGACGATGAGTGTGCATGTGTGTTTGTTTGATTTTGAGCAGTATTATACTTACTAAACTGCCACACACACCACACGTGCACACAGGAGAGAGAGAGCAAGAGAGAGAGAAAACTGATAGGGCAATTACTCTCTCTGCCTCTAGCCAATGACCCAACATCAACACTTTGCTGGAGTTCAGCAGATATCAATGGGATTGGTATTAAATGTGCTCAGAGGATCAGTGCCCTCATACCGGTCTCCAGAATGAGTGACACCCACAGCCACCACTAGAGGGAGCGTCTATGACCTGGCAGCCACAGATATAAAAACCTAGATACCTATTATCGAGGTATGACTTTTTTTCCCCGTACAGCCTCAGAGAGTAAAGAAATAAGTGTTAAATTGAGGGATAATTCAAATCTTACCTATCATTTTATAATGGATGATTTACTTTTCGACAAGTGCCTCTGAGACCTTAGTGTCAAGTTCAACCCCTGCTATTTAATAGTGTCAATCAATCAATCAATCAATCAATCAATCAATCAACCAATCAATCAATCAATCAATCAATCAATCAATCAATCGATTAATCAATCAATCAAACAAACAATCAAACTTACACAGGTAGAGTGTCATGCAGAGCAGGATGATGAAACCAAACCAGACGCTGAAGTAGGAGACAAAGATGATGGAGATGATGATGTCCACCATGGTAGGACATATACTGAACACTATGTAGCTAGGTTTTTTTGTAGCTGTTTCTATAACAGACTGCAAACCATCATCCAGAGTTTCTCAGGAAGAGACATCACCATTGTAATGGGAGACCTCAACGCAAAAATTGGAAGCGACAACAGAGGATATGAGAGGATCATGGGGCAGCATGGTCTAGGAGAGATGAACGGGAATGGAGAGAGATTCGCAGACCTATGTGCCAACAACAACCTCGTCATTGGAGGAAGCGTCTTCCCCCACAGGCGAGTACACAAGGCCACATGGATATCACCGGACCTCTTCACCGAGAACCAAATAGACCATGTATGCATCTCAAAGAAGTTCAGGAGGTCCCTTCAAGATGTACGGGCCAGAAGAGGAGCCGACGTAGCGTCAGACCACCATCTTCTTGTTGCCAAAGTTCAATTGAAGTTGAAGAGAAACTGGACTGGTGAGAAGAACCAGAGGCAAAAATTCAACACAGCAATATTAAGAGATACAGCAATATCAGAGACATTCAAGATTACACTAAAAAACAGGTTCCAGGCCCTGCAAGAGCTAGATGAAAGAGAGGAGGAAAGAAGTATAAATGGGATGTGGAAGGCTGTAAAGGAAGCTGTAACCACAACCTGCAGCATAGTACTGGGCCCACAGAAAGACAACCACAAGCCGTGGATATCAACAGAGTCCCTGAAGAGGGTTGAGGAGAGGAAAGAAAAGAAGGCAGCCCTAAACAGCAGTCGTACAAGGGCAGAGAAAGTGAAGGCTCAAGCACTGTACAGGGAAGCGAATAAGATAGTGAAAAAAAGTATCAAGACAGACAAAAGGAACTACATAGAGGCGCTTGCACTAGAAGCAGAAGAAGCAGCTAGACACGGGAATCTGAAAGACCTGTATGCCACCACCAAAAAGCTGTCAGGAAAGACCAGCAAACCTCAAAGACCTGTAAAGGACAAAGAGGGAAATTCGATAATTGGAGAGGAAGGACAAAAGAGAAGATGGATGGAACATTTTGAGGAACTGCTAAACAGACCAGCCCCACAAGACCCACCACACATCCAACAAGCAGACAGGGATTTACCAATAAACCTCAGTACACCAACAAGGGAGGAGATCCGAAGAGCCATTAAAAGGCTTAAAAACGGCAAGGCCGCAGGACCAGATAGCATCCCGGCTGAGGCACTAAAGACGGACACAGAGACCACGGAAGAGATGCTCCACCCTCTCTTCAAGAAAATGTGGGAGGAGGAAAACATCCCCTCCGAATGGAAAGAGGGCTACCTGGTCAAGATGCCGAAGAAGGGGGACCTGAGCAACTGTGCGAACTACAGGGGGATCACACTACTATCCATCCCAGGAAAGGTTTTCTACAGGATCATACTGGACAGGATGAAGGACGTGGTGGATCCTCAGCTCAGAGACCAGCAGGGTGGCTTCCGAAAGGACAGATCTTGTGTTGACCAGATTGCCACACTGCGCATCATCCTGGAGCAGTCTCTAGAGTGGAACTCACCGCTATACATGAACTTTGTCGATTATGAGAAGGCTTTTGATAGCGTGGACAGGGAGACCCTCTGGAAGCTTCTCAGGCACTACGGAGTGCCAGAAAAGCTAACCAACATCATTAGAAACACCTACGAGGGAATGACCTGCAGAGTGATCCATGGGGGCCAACTCACTGATGCCTTCTGCGTAAAAACAGGAGTGAGGCAGGGGTGCTTGCTATCGCCGTTCTTGTTTCTGTTGGCAATGGACTGGGTAATGAAGCAATCCACAGCAGACAAGAAGAACGGCATACAGTGGACAATGTGGACCCAGCTTGATGATCTGGACTTCGCAGATGACCTGGCCCTTCTCTCTCACACCCAGCAGCAAATGCAAGACAAGACCAGCACCATTGCAGCAAACTCAGTCCGCATCGGCCTTAACATCCACAGAGGGAAGAGCAAAGTCCTCCGAGTAAACACTGCCGGCACTGCATCCATCATGCTGAAAGGAGAAGCACTGGAGGAGGTTGACGAGTTCACGTACCTCGGGAGCATTGTCAACAAGCAGGGCGGAACAGATGCAGATGTGAGAGTTAGGATTGGCAAGGCCAGGGTAGCTTATCTCCAATTAAAGAACATCTGGAGCACGAAAGACCTAGCCATCACAACAAAGATTAGGATCTTTAACAGCAACGTGAAGTCAGTCCTACTCTATGGCGCTGAGACATGGAGGACCACAGTATACACCACAAACAAAATACAATCATTCATCAATACCTGTCTGCGACGACTCCTCCAGATCCGCTGGCCTAACACCATCAGCAACAAAGAACTATGGCAACGAACCAACCAAAAGCCAGCAGACGAAGAGATCCTCCAACGTCGTTGGAGATGGATAGGCCATACTCTCCGTAAACCAGCCTCAAATATCACAAGACAGTCCCTCAAGTGGAACCCCCAAGGGAAAAGAAAGAGAGGTCGGCCACGAAACACCTGGCGCAGAGACTTGGACGCAGATGCCAAGAACATGGGCCACACCTGGGGACAGCTTGAGATGTTGGCTCAGGACCGAGATGCTTGGAGAACTCTTGTTGGCGGCCTAAACCCCAGAAGGGGTAATAGGCGTAAGTAAGTAAGTAAGTATGTAGCTGGAGACACAGAGACACCATGGTAGGACATATACTGAACACTATGTAGCTGGAGACACAGAGACACCATGGTAGGACATATACTGAACACTATGTAGCTGGAGACACAGAGACACCATGGTAGGACATATACTCAACACTATGTAGCTGGAGACACAGAGACACCATGGTAGGACATATACTGAACACTATGTAGCTGGAGACACAGAGACACCATGGTAGGACATATACTGAACACTATGTACCTGGAGAGACAAAGAAATTCTAATAAAAGCAGTGTTATTCCGGGCCCTAAACTCGCCCATGTTACCAGAGCAGTGGTTCCCAAACGTTTAGATCAAGACCAAAAAGAGAGATTAGATGTTTTCTGGGGATCCAAACAAGTGAAAACAAGTACAAGTTTTTATTTGTTTGTTTGTTTTAAAATGTATAAAACTATACACTACTACTACTCTACTCTAGTCTAGGGCATTAACGAAAAAGTCAACAAGTCGACTCAGTCGACGTCATTACACAAGTCGGGTTAGAAATCGGGAAGGAAGGTTTTAAAAACAAAAACTCTCCATGGGTCATAAACATCACAGGGTAAGTAAACGATAGAATAAAGTTTATTCCTTTGGGTGAACTACTCCTTTAAGTTAATCATCTGGGGACCCCCCAAAATAATTGGGGGGTCGTGTGTGATGTGATGACGTCATCAAACGATAAAGTCGACTTCAACTCAACTTTTTACTGAGTCGAGTCGACTTGCAAAAATCACAAGTCGTTAAATGGTGTTGGAACAACAGAAGTTCAGGAGAGAGAGAAACACACCATGACTCCTCCCCCCTCTCCACCTACCTGCCCTCACGCTACCTACCTGGCCTACCTGGCCCTTAGCTCCGCCCCCTAGACATCTACCTAGCTCTATTTATCCTCACTCTAACTTCCCAGAACCCCTCTTGCTTTTTCGTATCCCTCCACCACCCCTACACCACCACAGCCTTTTTTCCCCTCTCTCTCTCTCACTCTACCTTTCTCTCCTCTCCCTATCCCCCTCTCCTCCTCTCTCTATTTTCTATTCTCAGGTTCCTGCCAGGGGGTTCAGTCCACGTCGCCACTGACGCCGACGGTGCAGACGATTACGCTATACGACCCCTACCCCAAGACTCCAGGGTCTGCGACCCTCCCCGGAACCTACACCCTCCCCAATCCCCTCCTTCCACTACGGACTCATTACTGCTTGATTTCATTATTATCATTGATCGATTCATGATCATTTACACCATAGATCCATGTCTGCTCATCGATCACTGCTCATTATTTATCTGCCCTTTACTTCATTAAAACCCTTAAACCTTCATGGTGTGTTTCTTGTTAGCTAGTGAATGCCCTATACAGGAAGCAGCCTGAGTAGACGCGAGGATGTTTTTCCTATGGGAGCTGAGCCGAGGCCATGCCCAATGTGGAAGTGCTTCTCTCGCCAAGTATAGTTAATGACAAAACCATGACGGAGGCGCGCCGTCTCAAGCGACCTTGAGCTACGTGAGGCCCTGCCGAGCAAGCAAGTCGCCGGGCCAAGCGTTGCAAAGGGGAAAAGGAAACAGCCTCTACTCACCTATGTTTCTGGAGTAGACAGGAAACAGGAAACAGCCTCTACTCACCTATGTTTCTGGAGTAGACAGGAAACAGGAAACAGCCTCTACTCACCTATGTTTCTGGAGTAGACAGGAAACAGGAAACAGCCTCTACTCACCTATGTTTCTAGAGTAGACGGGGACCAGGACGTTGACCAGCCTCTCGGCCCCCAGGAGCCCCAGACACAGCAGCACGCGGCCCTGCAGGGCGGGGCGGCCCCGGGGCCACACGTACAGGGCCAGGAGACGCACCTTCCTCCCAAAGCCCCGCCAGGTGGACGCCGGGGCAGCTGCCGGCTGTCCGCCGGAGGCCGCAGCGCCCTCCTGTGGTCCGGAAGATCCACAGCAGGAAGATTGACATGGAGAGAAGAACATAATATGCATGTTAGTGCGTTTAGGCTTTTGGCCTTCTAGAACGAAAAAACATCACATGTATGCACATGGGACGTATGTGATGTAGCCTGAACTCATCGGGCTCATCGGGGTTTCGGGTCTCGCAACATCATACCCCTCATCCAGGTGACCCAGCCGGGGTTGATCAAGTCCCGACTAACGTCCCAGTATATAGCTACCCACAGTCAGTCCTATAAGGGAAAGACAGGACCATTCACTCCACCGCTCCGGAACTACTCCGTCGAGACTGGAGAGGCAATCTGGCGTGTGGAAGGACTATGCTCTGCGGATTGCCTCCTGTCCAGGCCCCTCCTACGTCTCACCATGGGTCCACTCCTGCTCTCACCAGGTCCACTCCTGCTCTCACCAGGTCCACTCCTGCTCTCACCAGGTCCAGGACCTGTGCGTAGCACCAGACTCCCAGTACCAAACATTTAATTCAGGAGCAGTGGGTTCCTGACGGGCCCTCCTAAAGGGCTCACTGTGGGTTTGTTGGGCCTCTTCCTCATGGAAGACACAGGCTAGGGCTCTAACTATACTGCCCCCGGCGTCGTCTACATTCTGGCTGTCACCTCGTTTTTTTTTTGTTTTTGTTTTTTTACAAATACATTTAAAGTTGACTACCATAATTGCTGGACTATAAGCCACACTAAATTTAGAACAAAAAACAAATGTTTACACATATAAGCCGCACCTGACTATAAGCCGCAGGTGTCCTTCCTGCTTTCTGCTAGAGCGCCCCTGATGGCCGTTAGCTGTAAAAATCTATATAAATCCTTGTTAAAGACCATTGTAAAACTAGTTTAGCTGTAAAAATCTCTGTATAAGCCACACCGTTGTATAAGCCGCAGGGTACAAACCATGGGAAAAAAGCTGCAGCTTATATTCCGGCAATTACTCTAGTTAACTTTGAGCCTAAATGTTTAAAACAAATCACGCCCAGTGTGAGGTGAGTGGTGTATTTTGTGAGTTCATTTCATTAAACGGCCCGTGACGCTTGGCCAATGGCCATACACACAAAGCCGCTCTGTGCTTATTAGAGCTCTCTCTAGTCAAAGCATGCATCAAACACAGCAATCACTTTGATACCTCTCAGAGAGGGGAGGGGGGTGCTATGACGCCTAAAGGGTGGCGTTATGGCACTCAATTGGAAAATGCTAACTTTGAACAGACATTATCTCATTAACACAGATTTGTAACTTACCTCAACATGCACGCATGTTGCTCCTTGTGTCCTGCAGGGGGCACTCTGAGCCATGTGTTCACCCTTCACTTTAAAGGTATAAGTCACATTTGTTTGGTTAAAACAAAAAAGCTCTATATAGTGTTTACTGTTTACTATCACAATATAGAGCTATTTAACACTGTTACTGAACAAACACTCTATAGCAATGATTATTGTCACAATATAGAGCTATTTAACACTGTTACTGAACAAACACTCTATAGCAATGATTATGCTACTATCACAATATAGCTATTTGACACTTAATATTACACGCACATGAATCATCACGTCACAAATTTAGAGGGACACCACTTCTAAAATCCATATCACACCACTGGCTGTTGAGGTGTTATTTTGTAAGTCAGCCTTCAGTTAGTGAAGATTAGTTGAAACATTTGAACTACAGGAGAACTGGGACTTGAACATTCGAATAACAGTGCTGAGAGTGTGATCAAAAAACATGTAAAAGTCCTTGCTGGTTTTGAACCAAGAAACTCCTGTTAGCAGAGACAGAGGTCTTAAGCACTTTACCACCATGATTACTTCCTCTGTTCTCTTGCAAACTTCACTGAAAGATACAGGAAGGTACGAGTATCAGGTAAAACTTTGTAAAATGTTCATGCTGGTTTCAAACCAAGAACATTCTGTTTGTATCTTAACCACTGCTCCACCATGGTTCATGCTAGCTTTGTGCTCTTGCACGCTCTTCAGTAAAAGATTAGATAAAAGTGCAAAAGCTCTGTAAAAGTTATAGGATTTCCTTGTTGGTTTAGAACCCAGAACCTTCTGTGTAGGCCTACCACTGCTCCACTATGATCAATACATAGTCAGTTCTAAACGTGGAAACATAAAAACACAGACACCTTTTTAAAACAAAGTTATTTTTTATTTGAAAATACTAAATGATATATGATGGTATGTTCACACAGTTCAGTACATCACTTTGATTAAGAAACTTTACATTAAAGCAAAAAACATGGTTCAGTGAAGTAACAATGTGTAATAAACCAAATTATAATATTTGTAGGAAAATATACAGTTCTGATCTCTTTTTATCAAAAATAAAGTTTAATCTCCTCCTAAAAGTTGTATCTCCTCCTACAATGTTTAAACTAGACACTGCAAGCTGTTCCCACTTTTACACACTTTATACACATTTATGATACACAATGTACAACAAATAAAGAATAAAAATCATGTTTACAGGTTTTTATATACACTAGAAGCTTGGCCGCCCTTCGGGCGGCCAAGCGTCTAGTCGACGCCCTGGCCAACTCGGGAACAATGTAAATAGGGAATGAATGCCCCACCCTTTAATGCAAACCCCATTATACCTGTTGTCATAGGATCCATTTTTACCATCTGTTTGCGTGTGTCCATTTATGCCCATATATGGAGATCTCTGTAGGACCCGTTTGTTTTTTTATTATTATTTTTTATCCCACGGTTTTTGCAACCCATTTTTCTCACCCGGTGACTACCTAACCTGTAGTCCTGTTTTCCGCTCTCCCCCTGCCACGCCAGGGGACACTAATGCAAACCCCATTATAACTGTTGTCATAGGACCCGTTTTGACCATCTGTTTGCCTTTGTCCACTTATGCCCATAGGACCCGTTTTATGGAGATCTCTGCAGACACAGTACCGGTTCCAGAAAACTCTGATGTCAGACATCAGCTCCGCATACAGGCATCCATTTTATGCCCATAAATGTATGCCCAGTTACCCTGGTCCGAAAATAAATTAAAAAAATGGACGGCAGTGTGCAAACATGATTGACATAATGTGAAGTTGTTGTTTTTTTATTTACATGCTCAGAAATTTGCTCCTATATTCGGCCGAAAAAACAGCAGTGTGCAACGACCTTAAGGGGTTAATAATTAATTAATTTTCTTCTATTGTAGAAATCCATTACCGCCGAGTTGTGTCTGAAAACGCCATGAGCGGTCACATATCTGACACAGAGACACTGACGAGCCATACCCCCCCCAGCAGTTGAACCCTGCATAGAGATGTTCAGTGAATGTGGTCTGGAAGGTGTACAGGTGTGTCAGTGTGTCAGAGGACACTGTGTAGAAGGACACAGTGCCTGCAGGATAGTCTACATACACTGATACTCTACCGGAGTCAGAGGAGAGACTGACAGGGAGGACAGTTCCATTCTTATTGTGATTCAAGGTGTACCTATGAACACCATCACAGACCAGACTCCAGGACTGGTCATTGGATCCAAACGTACTGTCATCACCCTGTCTGCTGATTCCTCTATATGTCACTGCTATAGAAACCCCTCTACAACAGTCTACCTCCCAGTAAGAGCGTCCAGTCAGACTCTCTCTACAAATCACCTGTCTGCTGTGTCTGCTGTTCCTAAATCTTTCGGGATGATCAGGATACTGATGAACCGGTCCATCAAGTGTCACCTTCCTGTTGTTGTCAGACAGAGAGAGGCAGCTGTGTGCTGTGTTTGGATCCAGTGTGAGTTCACACACATCTGATGATAGAACAACATACAATACAACTCCAGTTTACTATCAAATACAATTTAAAATACTTTTTAAAAGTATATTTATATGGTAATACTTTTGTAATTTTACTCAAGTCAAATAGTGAATGCAGGACTTTTACTGTAACAGAGTATTTATACATTGTATTATTGATACTTTTACATAAGTAATACAACAGAGTAAAATAATAATGACGATAATAATGACAATAAGAAGTTGAATTATAGTGTAAAGTAAGTACTCATTTACTGAAGTACTCAAGTATAAGTATGCAACACGGTGTGATCTTGTAGATTTGCCTTTCTTCAAAAGTAATACATCTGAGTACTTCTTCCACCTCTGGAGATATGTTTGTGTGTGTGTGTGTGTGTGTGTGTGTGTGTGTGTGTGTGTGTGTGTGTGTGTGTGTGTGTGTGTGTGTGTGTGTGTGTGTTTGTGCGTGTGTGTCAGATGATGCTACTGTACCACTTGACCCACACACACACACACACACACACACACACACACACACACACACACACACACACACACACACACACACACACACACACACACACACACACACACACACAGTGCCTTTTAGAGTGCAGAGTGCAACGCTTGAAATTGATAAGAAAACAAAAACTGTTTGTATCAAATGTTTTAATATGCAGACTACAGTCTATCAAGTGTATTTATGATTGAGTCATCTATCACCTATCAATATGTAGACTACAATAGTGTATTTATGAATGAGTTTACATCACTATTTACTATCACCAATCAATCAAAGCAAATATTGTACTTGTTTACAGCCCTATTATATTTCATACTTAATCTATTCAAAAATAGCCGGTTTACTAGCTCACGTTTCACATGCGATCTTGTAGATCTGCTATTTTCAAAAGCGTTTGACAAAATGTTTAAACTTTTGAAATAACTTGTGAAATGGTCCATTGTGGAGCAACTACACAGACACATTGAGTCCTACGACCAGAGGTGCTGCGTCAAATCCAGCACATTTGATGAGCAGCAGTGGTTCTCTACAGGAAACACTGCTGCTCATCACATTATTGGTTTAGGAATACAACAAAAACTAAAAGATATCCATGAATTCAAGTCTCCATGGTGTGAGTAAACGATAGATAAAAAAGTCATTGTATGGGTGAACTATCCCTTTAAGACTCTGTTTCCTTAAAAACATTAAAAGCACACTCACTATCTAACCTTGTAAACCCTCAATACTTAGTAAACTTCACCTTTGGTTCTGTACTTGGTCTGAGCTTTTTTCTGTCTACATCAAACTCTTCACCAAAATATTGTCATTGTATGTTCCTCGCAGAATAGGGATACCATTAAAACTTCATCAAATTTTGTACATATAATTACTCTTATTATTATGATCATCTTCATTCACAGTAGGATGTTAATGAGTGAATGTCACATGCTGTTTGTGCTGCTTTGATTTCATGAATAAAACAGAATAAATACTTACACTTCCTCAGACCTGGTTTCAGCCTCTTCTCTCCACCATGGTCCACACTGTGGGAGGAAGAGAGTCAAAGTCAGGCCCACGGACGTATTGTTTACATCCCCCAGTGAAACACACAGAAATAGATTGCAGCTCTTAACTTGCTCTTAATAGGTGTAACATTGTCCATTTATGTCAAATGTGTAATACCCTTAGGCGTCTTACTAGTAGTTATACCCTTCGTCATACAGGTGTAAGGTAGAAATAGTGAAAATAGACGATCTACAAGCTCACAACAAGACATATTGTGGCATCGTGAGTTTGTAGATACGATATAGATCTTAATTTTAAGTTGTTTTTTAAAAAGAATAATAAAACAAGTTTTCCAACAGATTGATAATGATTTTACACCATGAAACATTACACAATACTATACAGCATGGTTATTCAACTATAGTCTTAAAGAAATTAAAGGTATTTAGCCACACATGTCTGTTACTTTAGAGTAATTACTGCTGTATGAATAGTTTTGGTTTTGTTAATTTCCCAAATACATGTGACCTTTGTGTCTGTCAGTACAGACATGTTAGGCATCAACCATGTTGTGATGGAGTGGAGTCCTTCACATTAAGCACCAGAATTCATATTAATGTTTAGAATTGATGAAAAGGACTCTTCAAATTGTCTAGGGCACAGCACAGGTGAAAAGCCCTGCTATACAGCATCAGAGTATGAGTTCCCTCCTCTAAACCTACTAGAAGCCATTGGCACTGAGTGGCAGCATGTCTTTCCCTACCTGAGAGTCTTCAATCCCCAGGCTGGATCCTTCACTCCAGCAGTGAGATGCTCCACACAGTCTCCCAAGTGATTATAGCTCAAATCAAGCTCTTTCAGGTGGGAGGGGTTGGATCTCAGAGCTGAGACCAGAGCAGAACAGCCTTCCTCTGAGACCATACAGCCTGACAACCTGCACAAACACGCACGCACACACACACACACACACACACACACACACACACACACACACACACACACACACACACACACACACACACACACACACACACACACACACACACGTCATATCTTCACGATACAACACAAATGTCACTAAGTGTCTCTGCCATATATGACATGTCCACCAAACATGTCGCGAATGCGACGTGTTGTGAGCTTATAGATCATCTAGTTTCAGAATGCATTGCAACACGTGTACGACAAAATGAAAGTCCGGCTTGACCTTGACTGCGGAGTTGATTCGTTTTTTTTGGGCGAGAAGCGCTTCTCTTTCTTTCTCTTTCTCTCTCCCCCTCCCCCTCCCCCTCCCCCTCTCTTTCTTTGTCATGGCTCGGTGGTTCAATCTAGCATAAAAGGATCCGGGGATCAATTGGTTTATAATCTGCGTCAGATTAACTTTATTCTTATTGAATGCATCGTTTCACATGACCACTGAGCTCCCTCTTTCTGTCTCATTCATGTTACAAAACATGTTGCATCGCTACCTTCCCTGTGAGAGAGACAGAGAGAGAGAGAGAGAGATGACGGGTGAGTTAAAGCGATTCACTTTCCTGATAAAGTGAGCATCGCTTTGTATGGAGAGAGAGAGAGAGAGGGAGGATCGCAGCATTTTTGGGCAAAGAAATAAGAGAGTAGTGGTGGGAAAAGTACTCAGATCTTTACTCAAGTAAAAGTATCAATACTGTCTATAATGCAGAAATATTCAAAATGTACTTGATTAAAAGTATACAAGTATTTCCATCAAAATGTACTTAAAGTAAACTTAGTAAAAGTAGGCCTACTCATGAAGTAGGCATCTTTCATGTTTTCAAAATGTATAAAATAATAATACTTTAAAAATATCAGATCTACAAGCTCACAGTGTAGTGGTGTAAAAATATTGGAAACTGGAAATACTCAAATAAAGAACAAATACCTAAAAAAATTATACTTAAGTAGAGTACTTAAGTAAATGTACTTAATTACTTTATACCAGTGGTTCTCAAACTGTGGGGTCTCCAAATTATTTTGTGGGGTCCTGTAATGAGCTTGGAGCTACTGAATGCCCTTTCACCTTTTTAAGCACTCCTCTAAGCCGCCCGGAACCCTCCGTAGGTTTGCTAGGCCCACAAAGTTACCAGATCTCTTTTTAACACTAACACTACACTACACCTTTAAGTTCACAAACAATTTCTCATTTGTGTAAACCCATTAAGTGTATTAAGTTCACAAACAGTTTCCCATTTGTGTAAACCTATGTAGGTGTACTAAGTTCACAAACAGTTTTAATAACCTTCCTTGCTTGTGTAAACCTACTATTACACATATACATATACCTATTTAACACTAACATAAATACACTTCTCTGAATGAAAGCTAAGCTATCAATGAGACCCTCTTTAACTGGTGAATATTATTACTTTCTACAGCGACTATTTATTTTAGAGACCAAGATATGCACCTTACTTTAGAAATGTAGACCTTAGGTCTGAATGGAGAATGCAAAACCACAAAGACAGTGTAAAGTGTGAGTCTGAACTTGTAGCTTCTCTCGCCAAGGGCTCGGGAGAGACGCAGCTCAACTTATTAGCACAAACCGTCCAGAGTGAACATCAGTTCATCCGGTTAGGGGTTTTGGAGATTTGTGCTTTATCTGTCAAGCTCGCCCACCAGCTCAGCACGCGCTGAGTTGGCTTCTGATAGGGTGAAAAGACTTTTAACCTAATACTCTTGTTGAATCTTACCAAAAGTCTCAATCAGTCCCACAGCCAGGAGATGGTTTCGAGTGCCTGAAGGTGTTCAAAACCTTCCTCCCATGAGTGCAGCCTTCCCCGTAGGGAAGGAGAGAAAGTCAAACCTTTAAAAAGTTGTTAACTCTTGAAAAATGACTTCAGACAGACACCAGATAAAAGTGAATAAAAAAGCTTTAGTGGAATAAAAACAGTTACAAAATATAAAACCACCAATACAGTAATTGGCAATGAAATAATGAAGAAGTACGATATAAGTACTTGACTAAAAACAGAGAATCTAACAGAGTCAAAGTCTCTCTAAGTACAGGAACAAGTGGTGCAGAAATTGCACTAAGTACAAACAGGTCCATCCCCGACCCCTAACGGGCCGGGGATAGCTGCAACAACTCAACTAAAAAACTGAACAAGAGACACGGAGCATTCTCCTTTAAACAGTAGTCCGTTGCAGTCACAGTGACGTGATTTACACACAGAACATATTTTAGCACACACACGTTGTCACGCATCTGTGCACGTACATGCCCTCTCATGCACAGCCTGACGCAATGGAGACGGTCAAGGTGAGGCTAGGACTCCCTTATTCATTCGAGATTGGGGAGTGTCCGCCCTAGTTTCAGAAGTCTCTGGGAAACACGCTCTCCCCCAGGATGTCATATCTCTTATCTCGGATAAGAGATAACAGCACGGCCCGAACGTTAGGGAGGGACGGGCACCTGTCTCACTCACGCTCAGTCCCAGGTTGGTTTCCCAGACAGAGAGCGTCTTGTAGATGCAGCTGTGTTGGCAGTGTGCCAAGGCATACTTTCGTGCTTGTGAGAATGTCCCATGTTTGTTGCAAACACACATTACATACAGTATATGAGAAAAACAGCAGCTCTTTTGACTAAAAACCTACTTCTCATGTATTATAAAATGATGAGAACTTTTCTACACAAACAACAATGTATATATGCATTTTATACTACTAAACCAAGTATTTCAATATATATTTATGCCCTTTTTCCACACTAACATATAAGGATTATATCAGGACATAACTTTACTTGGCTTCTTCTTCTAGCGGCGAGAAGTGTAGTGTCGTTTCTCCTTTCGCTTCCCACTCTTGCCCTCCTGGGGGGCAGAGGTCACAGGTGGAGTGGGAGCTGGGGCTGGAGCTGGCTGGGGGCAGCCTGGGTTTGGATATAGGGGTTGTATTGCTTGCATTGGATAATATGCAAGTTGTGGCATGCCCACGGGCACCTGGGCAACTGGTGGAGATGGAGGTGGCGGCATGGCTTGACGGTCAGCCTTGGCAGCAACAGCAGGAGATGGCTGTCTCTCTGATCCCACAGACCCTCTGCGCTTCTCCTGGTGCTGACGGTCCTTGTGGCGGTTGTCATGCTGGTACGGCTTGAAGGGCCTGGGTGCCACTTTCTTGGGGTCCCGGGCCGGAGCCCCAGGGCCCCTAACACCCCCTCTGGCACCCTGGCTCCCCTCTCGTGCTTTCGCCTCAATGGCAGCTGCGACAGCATCAGATGGGTATATGGCAGGATCTCGGTAGGCATCCCGGATTCCTGTTTGTCCATTCTCCCATTTTCCTCGAACTATGCGAGTTCCCAAAATGGCTTCCAGGCAACCAAAGCGATTCTGCCCTGATCCCTGAGTTTCAATGGTGGCCCACACTTGGCCCGCCTGGTAACGCAGAGAACTCACCATCACCCTGTAGATGGTTACACATGCAGGCACGATAGAGCGCCAGTTGTCTCCTATCAGGCGGGAATAGTTCACCAATCTCTTGATGGAGTGGCCTTTCAGTAACACGTAGTCTTCCCAAGTAGGTGTCAGGAACGGCTCTCTGTTGGACAGGTGTCCTCGTCTGATGCCCGCGATCTGCTCCCAAACTTGAGGAACCTTCAGGGCATCGTCGTTGATCTTGTTGCCTTTGATGCCATATAGCTGCATCCTGGGCATCTCGGAGTCTTCATCGTCAGCGAGGTCCCCCAGAAGTGAGGGAAACACCACCTTCCAGACAGCACCCGCAATGGGCACAGAGGACTCCGCTGGTTGATCCACTGGAGCCGGGGTGGAGGCACCACTCCGATCTTCCTCTGGGAGATATCCAGAGATCTGGTTCTCCGGGTGTTTGCTATTATGCAAATCAATAATGTGCTCATCTGGACAGGCTGGGCAGCCGCTGACACAGCCTGGACAGCCTGTATCTCCAGAGTTATTAGCAAGAAGATTGTCATCATCCATGTCGTCCAGGCAAATGGAGATGATCTGCTCTTGTCCTTCGCTGGCCATGTCTAGGTCGTCGTCAGGTTCCAATTCTCCACAAAGAATAGGAAGGTTTGAGAAGTGTCCCATATGATGGTCAGCAGACGTTTGTGACGAGAGCTTGCCTGAGGAGCTCCTTATATACAGAGCCTCAGGCCACAGCTCCTCCCTAGGGAGGGGGTGCCCCTCCCTCCGGGTTCCTCCTCTCTCTTCCCACGGGAAATATATCTCCCGTTGAGAGATAAGAGATAAGAGCTCATTAGTGCCGGCCAGCTGTGTTGAGGTGTCACCCTAGTTCAAGGCCACCTTGTCTAGCTGGATGCATGAACACAGAGCAGCTTTGTCAGCAGTGTGCAAAAGCATGTATTTCTCTCTCTATGCAGTACAAACAGTGCATATGGATTAAAAGGACAGGGGGCCATATTCTTGGGGTCACAGTCAGGACCCCTAACACCCCCTCTGGCATTTGCATTCGGCCAGGGCAATGCCCAACCATGAGCAAGAACATCTGACCACAGCTTCAGCGGCCATAACAGGATAGGCTGCCAGGACGATGCACGGTCCATACAGGACGTAGCACCCCGGCACACCAATGATCGACATCCCCTGGGTCCCTCCTTGGGCCCAAAGGTAAAGGCCTCGCCACCAGGGCGAATGGGAGGCTTGCATGAAGCCTTCCCTGGCCAACTTCACCACACCATAGGATACGCCTAACCAGGCGCTGGCACTCTTTCCAACTCCACTGTCCCCAGTTGGAGGGGACCGTCCTGGCGCTACACAGATCAACACTTCATGTCTGGCACACTCCAAGGCAAAGGGCATCTCCTTACGAGAACCAACAGTTACCTGCCCCATGCCTGGCGTAACCTCTCCATTCCTAACTAGGGGTTTACAACCCGAAGCTTCGGCCATTTCTCAGTGCTCACCTGGTCTTGCGAACTTGGTCTATATGCACTATTCCCGAGTTCTCCAACCTAAGCCTATGTGGGCCAAGAACCTCAGCAACTGTGTCTTTGAATTCACACTTCTTGCTGGGGTTTCCTGGCAGGGGTTTTCGCAGCACCCAAACGGCTTCACTTGTGCGGAAAGGACAAGAGATACACGTGTTATCTCTGGACACACATCTCTTCTCCTCCCTAGCAAGGTTGACCGATTGGTGCAAATGCAGGAGAGAGGAAAGCCCATCCCCAGAGCTCTCCATGTCCCCCTTAAAGATCTGTTCTTTCACTTAGTGAACAGCCTTTTCCGCAACTCCGTTAGTCTTAGCATGGTATGGAACTGAGTATTCCATCCGAATACCCTCATCCTCCAGCAAAGACTTAACGCTAGTGTGCGTAAAATAAGTCGCATTGTCCATTCGCAGGGACTGTACCCCGTTCTCTTCCCTTAGGAATTGGGATATACAGTGGCAAATGATCGCCGCGGTGGGTGTCTTAATAGGGTACACCCTTACGGTTCCGGGCCCGCTATCAGCGATAACTAGCCCGTATTTGTGTCCTCTCCGCGTTGTCTGGGACATAGGCCCAAACACCTCTGCGGAGAAGTGCATGCCTGCTATAGGCACCGCGACCTGCCCTGCAGGTACAGGTTCCGGCTTTGTACCCCTGATCAGGGCACAGCGCTCGCAGGCCTTACGCACTGCGATGGCTCTTTGCCGGGCCTTCGGGATCAGCAGATCCTGTGTCTGTAGGTACCTGAGTAACCTTTGGCTGCCCACATGACCAAGGCCCACATGAATCGTCTGGATTATGTGGTCGGCCTCATCTCCGGACACTTCCACCACCTTGCCTTTACCCCCTGCCTTTGGCAGGACCAGGCGCAGTCGTTTTAGCCCCACGGCATTGGCCAGCTGCCTGCGCTGAGCCATGGCATCCACTTCCCTGTTACCGGTGAAGTGAATGCCTTCGCCACCCGTGTGGCTCTTAATCCATTTCCATGAGAGCCTCATGTTTTTGGATTGCTCCACTAGGAGAGCCCAGAGTTCACCGTGGGCCATGGGACTGCCTGAGCTCGTCTCATAGCCCTTAGCTAGCCAGGACTCCAGATTCTCAGCCCCGCCTTGGAAGCCATAGTCTCTATCAGTTACTATCAACAGCTTGTGGACATGCTTAACCCTGGCTGTGATAATTCCCTCCATTATGGCTGTTACCTCGGCCATCTGGGCCGAACCGTCTATCCATCCTGAAGATGATTTCACGGTCTTGTCCTTATGTTTAAGGATAAATGCCCATTTGGCACGGTTGCCGTCGGGCTTCTGCTGGCTCCCGTTGGTGTACAGGACCCATGGGGGTATCGTGATCAGCAGAGTTATTTCTAGCCGATCATCAGGCAAGCCTTGAAACACCTCCATGAAGCACCAGATGCTGAGGGCTTGGTCATAGTCCCACGTACCCGTTCCAAACAGGGTCATGACTATGTTATATATCTGCATGTCATAGGCTTGTGCAAATAGCTTGCCATAGTATGCCAGCAGGATCGACTTTTGGCGTTCCTCACTGGTGCCTCTAGTAATTTTTTGCATAACCATGGTGATAATACCATGATATTTTCTCTGGGAAAGCTGGTATGGTGCACATACCAATATCTCCCCATTCTCTAGTTTCCGGTTTGGCCGGGCCTCCACCGTGCGTCGGCACCATGTGTCATACCCTTGACCTGCACCGTGTGCTACAGCTGCAGCCATGCCTGCAATATTGTCTAGATCCCTATTTGTGAGGTTCACCACAAAAGGTCTCTCTCCCTCGGGCATGTGTCTTTCGAACCTCTCGGTATAAACCTTGAGCTTCAACATTCGCTCGGGGGTAATGGTGTGCGTCCTGGCTGGGATCCGCCAGGAGAAAGCATCTAGCATCTGAGGCGGTGGAGGAAACCTCCCCTCTCGCTCAGGTTCAGCTCGTTTCCCTTCGTTTGTCAGGGGGTCCCATTCTAGGCCTCCGGCCCCTGTGGGGCTGGAAAGCCAGGGAAGGGGAGCTGTAGGGCCAGCTCGCGTTGCTCCAGGGTTCCAATTCAGCAACCCTTGGTGATCAGGATATGCGTCCCCCGCACTGGATTCGTAGCGGGCTGCGGCTCCTCCGTTATGCAGGACTACTGAGGTCATTACGCCATTACTGTCGTAGTCACCGCTGTTGACATCTCCCTCCCAAGAGTCCACCGATGGGGGTGCCATGGTGCCAGCCAAGGGAGTGGGTGAGGCAGACCTTGCCCCGCCAACCGCTTCCGAAAAAGCGTTATCTGTGACGGTGGGATAGGCAGGGTCCATACCTGAATCTACTTAGGTTGGTCGCAAAGGCAGTTATAATATTATTAGATGTTCTCAACTGCTATTTTATCTAGTTCCTGATGGAGATGTTTTTACCGATTTACTGGCCGTCGGCTGTACGGACCGACCTCCACTTCACTCTGTTCAAAATCTCCGACGCTGTGGGGAGTTTTGTGGATAAAAGCACTTAAGCCTTGATAATATTAACTATCCTTTACTTCTGTAGTAAATAACCATACTCCAAGGGTCTCTCGGCTATTCTTTATGTGGCAGTGGACACGAATTTAATTAATCAATTACTAATCAATAATCAATAATCAATCAATATCCACCCAGGGACGCCATGTAATGAGCTTGGAGCTACTGAATGCCCTTTCACCTTTTTAAGCACTCCTCTAAGCCGCCCGGAACCCTCCGTAGGTTTGCTAGGCCCACAAAGTTACCAGATCTCTTTTTAACACTAACACTACACTACACCTTTAAGTTCACAAACAATTTCTCATTTGTGTAAACCCATTAAGTGTATTAAGTTCACAAACAGTTTCCCATTTGTGTAAACCTATGTAGGTGTACTAAGTTCACAAACAGTTTTAATAACCTTCCTTGCTTGTGTAAACCTACTATTACACATATACATATACCTATTTAACACTAACATAAATACACTTCTCTGAATGAAAGCTGAGCTATCAATGAGACCCTCTTTAACTGGTGAATATTATTACTTTCTACAGCGACTATTTATTTTAGAGACCAAGATATGCACCTTACTTTAGAAATGTAGACCTTAGGTCTGAATGGAGAATGCAAAACCACAAAGACAGTGTAAAGTGTGAGTCTGAACTTGTAGCTTCTCTCGCCAAGGGCTCGGGAGCAGAGATTCCGTTAGCCGGTATTTACCGGCCATTGGCCGGTTAAATGTTTAATTGGCCGGTAATTATAAAGTCCACCGGCCACCGTGGCCGGCTGGGAAAATGCCTCTTAGGCTATTTATCATTTAATCTTATTATACACATCATTATTTGTCTAAAGTAGTAAAGCTACAACCATTAAAACCTACCATAATTTTAAATTTGTATCATGTTCTGTGTGAGTCTGTCTGACGACAGCGGAGATCACCGCCACTGCTGCTGCTTCATGCTGCGCTGTAGAGGTGGGACGTTCGTGAACGAATCGAGTCTTTTGAACGGCTCTTTGAAATGAACGATAGCATTGTGAGCTTGTAGATCAGCTATTTTCAAATGGCAGATATGTACCTATATATGTCCGAAATAAATGTATAGGCCTATAGGGTTGAAGTTATTTGAAATTATAATCAAAATCTACAAAGTAACTACTAGAATGAGTCTTTTGAACGGCTCTTTGAAAGGAACGGATCCCAGAGATCCGGCTCACTTTAAATAGCCATAAATCCCATCTCTACTGCGCTGTGGGCATTAGATCAGTCTTCGTCGTACGATGGTTACGAGCATTGGAAATATCAGAGCTTCAATTAAGCTCACAACAAGGCGAAACGCGCCGCGCTTTGAGCTTGTATGTCTGCTATTTTAGACACGCACACGGCCTAACGGAGAAGCACACATTACGTTTCACAGCTGACAGTTCCAGCACCTTGTATAACAATCAGCGCAATACAGCGTGGTTTTAGTGTTATAATCAGAACAGAACTGGGGTTCTTCCGAGGTAATCTGGCCAAGCTGGACCCCAGTAGACGATAATAAAAAAGGGACCCGAACTCCGTGGAATCATGGATAGCCTATACAAGCACGCACATGGCTTTCTGATCGCATGGATGTGATGCCATCGTGGTCAAAGCAACAGAGGCAAGTCAACCTTCCTTGCGCCATCATAACATAACATTAACAAAATAAAACAAATGTTGTGTGTAAAAGGTTTAATGAGACGTGAAGCCAAAATCATATACTATTAACTTATTAATGTGTAGGCCACTGTGTGGCAGGGCGCGCAAACGGTTCGCTTGAGTTGCGCGCCCACTTTAACCTATTCACTTCTTTTTTTGGCAAGCGATACCTCTACATAAGTAGATAATAAGATATTATTTTGTTGGAACATATTGCAATTGCATCTGTGATAAAGAGGAAGGAAGCCCAGCGCAAACATAAAATAGTGTAATTATCAGTTGGGTGCACCATGCACACGCACATACAGTATCTCATCTGCAAACACGTATGTGACGTTCATTATAATATGGCCGATAAATTAATTGATTGGCCGGTAAAATATAATCCTGCCGGCCAAGGTGGCCGGCCCCAAAAATGCCTAGCGGAAACCCTGCTCGGGAGAGACGCAGCTCAACTTATTAGCACAAACCGTCCAGAGTGAACATCAGTTCATCCGGTTAGGGGTTTTGGAGATTTGTGCTTTATCTGTCAAGCTCGCCCACCAGCTCAGCACGCGCTGAGTTGGCTTCTGATAGGGTGAAAAGACTTTTAACCTAATACTCTTGTTGAATCTTACCAAAAGTCTCAATCAGTCCCACAGCCAGGAGATGGTTTCGAGTGCCTGAAGGTGTTCAAAACCTTCCTCCCATGAGTGCAGCCTTCCCCGTAGGGAAGGAGAGAAAGTCAAACCTTTAAAAAGTTGTTAACTCTTGAAAAATGACTTCAGACAGACACCAGATAAAAGTGAATAAAAAAGCTTTAGTGGAATAAAAACAGTTACAACATATAAAACCACCAATACAGTAATTGGCAATGAAATAATGAAGAAGTACGATATAAGTACTTGACTAAAAACAGAGAATCTAACAGAGTCAAAGTCTCTCTAAGTACAGGAACAAGTGGTGCAGAAATTGCACTAAGTACAAACAGGTCCATCCCCGACCCCTAACGGGCCGGGGATAGCTGCAACAACTCAACTAAAAAACTGAACAAGAGACACGGAGCATTCTCCTTTAAACAGTAGTCCGTTGCAGTCACAGTGACGTGATTTACACACAGAACATATTTTAGCACACACACGTTGTCACGCATCTGTGCACGTACATGCCCTCTCATGCACAGCCTGACGCAATGGAGACGGTCAAGGTGAGGCTAGGACTCCCTTATTCATTCGAGATTGGGGAGTGTCCGCCCTAGTTTCAGAAGTCTCTGGGAAACACGCTCTCCCCCAGGATGTCATATCTCTTATCTCGGATAAGAGATAACAGCACGGCCCGAACGTTAGGGAGGGACGGGCACCTGTCTCACTCACGCTCAGTCCCAGGTTGGTTTCCCAGACAGAGAGCGTCTTGTAGATGCAGCTGTGTTGGCAGTGTGCCAAGGCATACTTTCGTGCTTGTGAGAATGTCCCATGTTTGTTGCAAACACACATTACATACAGTATATGAGAAAAACAGCAGCTCTTTTGACTAAAAACCTACTTCTCATGTATTATAAAATGATGAGAACCTTTCTACACAAACAACAATGTATATATGCATTTTATACTACTAAACCAAGTATTTCAATATATATTTATGCCCTTTTTCCACACTAACATATAAGGATTATATCAGGACATAACTTTACTTGGCTTCTTCTTCTAGCGGCGAGAAGTGTAGTGTCGTTTCTCCTTTCGCTTCCCACTCTTGCCCTCCTGGGGGGCAGAGGTCACAGGTGGAGTGGGAGCTGGGGCTGGAGCTGGCTGGGGGCAGCCTGGGTTTGGATATAGGGGTTGTATTGCTTGCATTGGATAATATGCAAGTTGTGGCATGCCCACGGGCACCTGGGCAACTGGTGGAGATGGAGGTGGCGGCATGGCTTGACGGTCAGCCTTGGCAGCAACAGCAGGAGTTGGAGATGGCTGTCTCTCTGATCCCACAGACCCTCTGCGCTTCTCCTGGTGCTGACGGTCCTTGTGGCGGTTGTCATGCTGGTACGGCTTGAAGGGCCTGGGTGCCACTTTCTTGGGGTCCCGGGCCGGAGCCCCAGGGCCCCTAACAGGTCCCCAGATGATTAGCTTAATGTCATTTTATTTGTTTATTTGGGGGGTCACAGCCTAAAAAGGTTTGAGAACCCCTGCTTTAAATACCATTCATTTGTTATGAGTATTATTTGATCTACTGGCTTGAAGGTCTGTCTTAACGTGAAATGTGTTTTAAATATTGACAGACAGTTGACAGCTAGTGGGGGAGTGGTTTGGGGAGTGGTTAGGGGTGGGGTTAACTACTATGGCACTCCCATTTTCTGGGACCTGAAAAGGTGTTAAAATAGAGAAACCTTTCAAGGGCATTTTCTTTGCTTTGGTGTTTCTGGACCAACAAGTTTCAAATGACCGTATCTTCTTCAAATTTCGTCACATTTCAAAGAATGATATCATATGTATATATATATATTAGTGGTGTCCAACGATTAAATATTTTAATCGCGATTAATCGCATGATTTATGTAGTTAATCGCGTGATTAATCGCAAATAAGTCATCAGCTTTTATCAGGTCACAATGTAACTTAGAGGGATATCTTTCGTGGCCCTATTAACTTGGGAGTGGAAATATTTGCTGGATTTATGCAAAAGTATGTCAATCTTTTATTTCAAAATCAATTAAAAACCTGAATAAATCATAATGGTATTGCATTAAACAGACTGCAGCTGATGGGCATCTGCTAAATTGACTTAATATGATTACTGTTGTGTCCACCTTTATGCTTTTTATGCTTTGTATTTTGTTGCATCAACAGGGATGGACCTTGTAGCCAATATAGCCAATATTGTAGCCAATGTTTGTAAATATGCGATTAATTGCGATTAAAATAATTAATCGCGATTAACATAGCGGTGAGTTAATTGCGATTAATTTAGTTAACTCGGACAGCACTAATATATATATATATATATATATATATATATATATATATATATATATATATATATAAAGCTTACATTCTGTACTTTCGGAAAATGTAAAAAGTAGAAAAATGACCATGGCCCCGTTGTGTCTCAAAACACCATGAGCGGTCACATATTTAAACTAAGATATGAATGGTAGTACAGACCTCAGTGTCTCCAGTGTACAGTCTGGACTCCCCAGTCCAGCAGAGAGTTTTTTCACTCCGGAATCGGTCAAATCATTGTTACTGAGATCAATTTCCATCAAACTAGAGGAGTTGGAGCTGAATAGTGATGACAACTCCTCACAGCATCTCTCGGACAGGTTACATCCACTGAGCCTGAAGAAATAGTGATTAATCAATATTTGTTTTAAGAAAAATGTCATAATAATATATTAAATGTATGCAGCTACTGTATCAGATCACTTACAGAGCTTTATTGGAGGCTTTGACCGCTGGCAGAAGACACAGAAGAGCTTCCTCTGAAGCACTGTATTTCTTCAGGTCAAACACGTCCAGTTCCTTTTCTGATGAGAGCAGGATGAAGACCAGAGCTGACCACTGAGCAGGAGAGAGTTTCTTTGTGGAGAGACTTCCTGACCTCAGGTAATGTTGGATTTCTTTTTCTAGAGAATGGTCATTGAGCTCATTCAGACAGTGGAACAGATTGATGCTTTTCTCTGGAGAGGGATTCTCCCCGATCTTCTTCTTGATGTAGTCAACGGTTTCCTGATTTTTCTGTGACTCACTTTTTCTCAGCCCAAACAGTCTTTGCAAGAGAGTCTGATTGGTCTTCAATGAGAGCCCCAGCAGGAAACGGAGAAACAAGTCCCAGTGACCATTTGGACTGTCTATGGCCATGTCGACAGCACTCTGGTAGAGGTGATAAATATTGCCTCTATTTAGCTTTGACCAGATGGAGGTTCTTTGTGTGTTTGACAGATAGTTTACACCAGTGTTGATGAATGAGTGAAAGACATGAAGTGCAGCCAGAAACTCCTGGATGCTCAGATGAACAAAGCAGAACACATTGTCTTCACACATCACATGCTCCTCTTTGAAGATCTGTGTGAACACTCCTGAGTAGACTGCTGCATCTGTGATATCAATACCACTCTCTATCAGGTCTGCCTCATAGAAGATCACGTTGCCTTTCTTCATTTGTTCAAAAGCCAGTTTTGCCAGAGACAGAATAGCCTCATGGCCTGGTACACAATCAGAATATTTTGCACTTTTCTGCTTGGACTGAACATCCATGAAGTGGATGTACATTGCAGTCTGGGTCTTTGGAAGTGCCCCTTTCTCCTCTGTTTTCATCATGTACTCCAGAACTAAAGCAGTGATCCAGCAGAAGACGGGGATGTGACACATGATGTGGAGGCTTCGTGATGTCTGGATGTGTGAGGTGATTTTTCTGGCCTGGTTCTCATCATCACTGAATCTCTTCATGAAGTATTGATCCTTCTGAGGATCAGTGAACCCTCTGACCTCTGTCATCCTGTCAACATAATCTCTAGGGATCAGCTCAGCTGCTGCAGGTCGTGTCGTTATCCAAATGCGCGCAGAGGGAAGCAGGTGACCACTGATGAGGTTGGTCAGCAACACTTTCACTGAAGTTGGCTTTGTGACATCAGTCCGGATTTTTTTTTTCTGGAAGTATAGAGGAATCCGACTCTCATCTAACCCATCAAGGATGAAGACAACATTGGATCCTTTCATGATGGAGATGACTGCTTCCTTGGTAACACCCAACATGCGATGAACAAGGTCCACCAAGCTGTATTTCTTCTTCTTCTTCTTCTTCTTCTTCTTCAGCATCAAATTCAGTGCTCGGAAAGTGAAAGGAAATACAAAGTCGATATCCTGGTTGGTTTTGTCTTCTGCCCAGTCCTGAGCGTACTTTTGAGCTAAGACTGTTTTACCGATGCCAGCCACTCCCTTCGTCATCACTGTTCTGATTGGTTCATTTTGTCCAGGTAAAGGCTTAAAGATGTCTTCAAATTTGATTGTTGTTTCTGGTCCGGCTGGTTTCCTGGATGCTATTTCAATCTGTCTGACCTCGTGTTCTTTATTGACCTCTCCCCTCCCTCCCATTGTGATGAAGAGCTCTGTGAAGATCTTATTCAGAGGAGTTGTTGGTTGGTTTGCTTGTTTTGTGTTCCACCCACACAAAGACTGAAACTTCTCCCTCAGATTAGACTTGAGTTGTTGTTTATACACTGGAGCAAGAGTTTCTAAATGACCAAAGAACAAAGGACATCATTAAGTCCATGTTATGATAGATGTAGTCCTCCAATGAGAGGTTTTTGTCAATCAATAGTTAAAAGGGGATCATGTCTCCAAAGCAGAAGCCTCTGAACTCTGTAAACGTATTCTGTTTGATAATATCTAAATTATGTTTCATGTTTAAACAACAGCTCAATAAAGAGTTTCTTACTGATCTACATCATATTAAAGATGTGAATAAAGAGTTTCTTACTGCTCTCATCATATTAAAGATGTGAATAAAGAGTTTCTTACTGCTTTCCAGGATGTTAGTCAGCTCCATCTCCTTCAGGATCTTTAGGAGTTGCAGAGAGATGTTCAGAACTCCCTCCCTCTGACTCTCTAAGCATTCTGGGTAATCTGTGGTCAGAAGCCTCTTGAACGTCTCCAGCTCGGTCTCAGATGTGATGACATTCTCCTTAAGCAGCTGAAACGCAAAATCAAATATAAAGTTTTAATCCATGCACATTAGAAGATAGGCTCCTGCCTATTTTTAAGTATTTAACAACATGAACCCTAACATCGCTATTCTGGGCTTGTCAACATTCTGCGAAAATACTCGATCTACAAGCTTACAGTGTGTCACAGTGGAGGGCATAACAGACCCCTAAGGCAACCCCAGTCAATTATATATAAAGGCTTTAACTTAAGTGTTTACACTGTAAAAGCTACATACTCCCTCACAGAATCTGTGTAACTTTTGGTCAATTGATTTTCAAAATAAAATCTAACAAATAGAACAGATAAATGACCAAAACAAACAGTTTATGACTTCAATGTTCTTGTTCTTTTTGCCCAGAATAAAACATCTAATTATATTTGTCTCTTTCATGGTATATTTTTCATGCTAAAATGGTTAGTCCCAATACTTGATTCTGATTGGCCGGTTTCTGATTAGACCAGTGTCTATATCACACGATAATCCACACCTTGAATCAGTTTATATCAAACCCAGGTGTGCTATTTCTTTCCACAGTGTTGTGCAGTTTAACTACAGGAAAGGGAGTGCTTGATTTTTCTACATACCCCGGCCGTGCGGGTGCTTCTAAGCACCGCCCGCATGCATAGGACGGTAGGGCGGGTCATACTTTTTTTATTTTGGAAATCCAAACGTGTTGGGTGTCCATTTTATGTGTTTTTTGATGGAGAATTAAAATATGTCATTATTTTTGTGATAGGACAACTCTAACCTACACCAATTTGCATTTTTAAATTGTTAATTGTACCCGTTCTATCTCATTTATAAGATAGAAAAATCCAGATGGGTTGTCTAAATTATGTGTTTCTTTATGGGGAATTCAAATATGGAATTCTTTTTTGGATAGAATAACTCTAACCTACATAATTTTGTACTTTAAAAAGGGAGAAATGTGCGATTTTTACCGCTTTTTAGGATATTATTATAAGACACAAGGGAAATATTTTATAATGACAAAGCCAAATCAAATGAACATATTTATTAACCATTTAAGTGCATAACAGTGAATACACTTATGGATATCAAATATCACTTCCAGAATGTTGCTAAGTTGAACAAGTCCTGCTTTGACTCAGCCTTGGACATCAGCCTCCTGCTGGTCTCCTGATCCCTGATACCTCCATCCCTCTTTTCCTGGGAGAAGTAAAGTATTGGAGGAAGCTTCAGTCACCATTTTGACAAACCTCTCAATACTTTGGGTGTGGCATGGCCAGTGGGGTACCTCCATGGGGGTGTTGATAACGTTATTCAACTCTGAGGTGTTTATTGTACAGGTGCGGGGTGGCTCTGCACATCTTCTGACTAGCTAATCATTTCAGCAATGCTGGAAGCATCATCATTGATCTCAGGTGTCTTTCTGCTTCTTACTGAGGAGTAGTTGCTGCCAGGCTCACTGGCATCACTACAGTATTGCCAGTGAGCCTGGCAGCAACTATCTGTTCCATTTTACCCCAGAAAAAGGGACTAAAGAGGAGCCACATGCAGAGCAAATTGCCAAGCTTTTTGCATGGCTGAGAGAGAGGGGTTTTGATTAGATCTTAAGGGCCATTGGAGGGGATTCAACAAATCTTAACACTGGTGTCAAAGCTGGAGTAATGCAGAAGCTGGAGCTGCACCTATAGGCAGAAAGCTGGTCTCATTGGTGAGGAGCCTACTGGTGAACTTCCCCTCCGCCAGGTGGTCATTGTTGAACTTGATGGTCCTAATCTGTCAGACAACACATTGTCTGGACCAATAAGAAAGCTCCTTAATTCAGCTACAGAGCTGCCTGCCAAAGTCATTGAAGATCTCTCGACTGATCAACACTATGGCTATCATATTGTTTCTGCAGTCAGGGATGGAGTGGTTCCTGCAAGGCTGGCTCTGCTGGAGATTGAGCCAGCAAACCACAGCCGCTGGCTCACCACAGCAAACAGACTTCTCAGGCTCTGGGTGTCAAAGCATGGATTGAGAGGAAAGAATCAGAAAAAAAAACTGCAATCTATTGTGGAATACATTGTTGGAGTGTATTATCCGTGAACGGATAATACACTCACCAACAAGACCAGCTTTCTGCCTATATATAGGTGCAGCTCCAGCTTCTGCATTACTCCAGCTTTGACACCAGTTTTAAGATTTGTTGAATCCCCTCCAATGGCCCTTAAGGTCTAATCAAGACCCCTCTCTCTCAGCCATGCAAAAGGTTTGGCAAATTGCTCTGCATGTGGCTCCTCTTTAGTCTCTTTTTCTGGGGTATTGGAACAGATAGTTGCTACCAGGCTCACTGGCAATACTGTAGTGATGCCAGTGAGCCTGGCAGCAACTACTCCTCAGTAAGAAGCAGAAAGACACCTGAGATCAATGATGATGCTTCCAGCATTGCTGAAATGATTAGCTAGTCAGAAGATGTGCAGAGCCACCTCGCACCTGTACAATAAACACCTCAGAGTTGAATAACGTTATCAACACCCCCATGGAGGTACCTCACTGGCCAACTTGCCACACCCAAAGTATTGAGAGGGTTGTCAAAATGGTGACTGAAGCTTCCTCCAATACTTTACTTCTCCCAGGAAAAGAGGGATGGAGGTATCAGGGATCAGGAGACCAGCAGGATGCTGATGTCCAAGGCTGAGTCAAAGCAGGACTTGTTAAACTTAGCAACATTCTGGAAGTGATATTTGATATCCATAAGCAGTGGCGGACTGGGACTAAAATTCAGCCCTGGCATCTTGGCCAGACCAGCCCCCACAACTAGCGCGAGTGCAGATACTCTACCGACTCGTCAGGTGGAGGGCGGCACATTTAAATACATAAGCTCTTAATACCGCAACTTTTACAAACAACATAAATGATAACTACACAATCCATAAGTCGTATAAGTTAGTGTACAGTTCTCACCACCAACAAGGGCAGTATGAACATGATTACATGCCAAAATGTCAGAACTTTGGCTAGTTAGCTAATGAATGGAAACTAATAATTGATCTGAGAATTGGACAAACAAGTTGTATTTGATTGCTCAATATGCAGTAGGGTAGGCTATAGCAGTGGCGTATCCGGCGATTCGGCCGCGCGCGAAGCGCGCGGCCAAAAAAAAATCGGTTATTTTATGTTCAAAAACGGTTATAAATCGGTTATTTTTTGCCTTTGGATATTTTGGGTTGATTTACTGCTGGTTCTTCAACTTAGAGGTAATCTATTAGATCAATAGATATCAGATCACCATCAGACACACACTACTAGCATGAACTTACTTGGCTTCATCATCAAACTCTTCAGTCTTGGAGCCTAGAGTAATCCCATTTCCTGATTCCCTGTGTGCACAGAGCACTAGCATTTTGAGTCTAGAGCCTCCCTGAACAAGGCTGTGATTGGCCAATATAACCCCAGCAGGCAGCAATGTTCCCCATGGGGGAAAAAAAGACACTGAAATGTCCACAGGGGGTCGCTACATCACCCGTTTTGCCTACAGGCAAGATGTGAAATGGGAAAATAGCATCAAATAACGCCATCTTCTTTATATGGGCCATGGCCATGATGGTATGAACTGATGAACATCCAATTTAAACTTTATCAAACCCTATGGAAATCAAAATTCCAAAATATGTCTAGACACACCAGAGTCAAAGCTCAACTTTTATAGATTATAACATTATACTCAATTGGCATTTTAAAGCTTGCCTGCAACTTTTTGAAATAGTTTTCAGTTAATCTTTTCAGTTAAGTCATTCTCATTTTCATACGCTCCATAAGTTTTGCTATGACAAACCAGGAAACTTTGGAATATATATAATGGAGAAAGACAAAGGTACAGTCATTGTGTGGTGAACACAAATATTTACTTCTTTCAAAGTAGTAAAATATTGGTATCAAGACAAGTAACACTTCAGTGCGTAGGAATACAGTGCGTGCCATAGCAATACTGTTACAAGTACAATAATAAAAAAATAAGGGATTTTACAAGTCAAATGCTTGTATTTAAATGGTGCTAGGCAACAAAAAGAACATTTTACTTAAATAAAAATAGCAATACCACAATAAAAATACCTTTTTAAGTGCCTGTATTCAACATTTGGCTACATTAAAAGTGTAAAATAAGTATTGACAAGACATCAAATTAAATTGCTAGGTTATAATTAAACCCTCTAAACAGTATGTACTGTTGATTGGATTGATATAAAATGTTTCAAGTGATTGAATTCAAAATGTTGCTTGATTGATAGTGCAAAACTAAAGGATTGATATCAAAATAAATGAAAATAAGGATTAATAGTGTTTCTCAAAATGAACCCTTAACACAAGTCTGTAACTCTGACAGTGTGCAACTACAGTGCTAAATTCAAAATGTTGCTTGATTATATTTGCAAAACTTAAAAGTATTGATCAAAATAAATTAAAATACATTCAAATGTGCTAGGTTCTACTTGCACTTAAACCCCAGCATCGGTATTGTGAGGAAATAGCAGCCACAATAATACTGTTAGAAGTAAAATCTCCAAGACCTCATTCGGCCACTCCAACTTCCAAGACCTCATGCGGCCATTTGAAAAATGAAGGTCAAAACTACTGCTGCAGTAGACACTGTCAGGAAATTGAAAACTATGAATCATAAAAGAACTATGCAGGATTTTGATTGGCTGTTTTCAACAAAAAAGAAAGAAAAAGAGTAAAAGAAAAAAAAACTCCCAGCAGCAGTAGCAGCACCAAACATATCCTTAATGTTTTTACATTTTGCAGCAACTTCTATTCTTTTTTGCTTTTTTCTCTCTCTCTCCTTCTCAGCACCCCCCTTTCTTTTTACCCCCCGCATTTTCCTCCTCAAAACCCTCAGAATTCTCTCTGCATTCAACAGTTGGTTTGTTTGAGTGAAGGAGTGATGATGAACCACCTGTGTTCAATGCTGCTGATAGCTGATTTATTAACACACGGGACACAGGTATGGGGGAGGGGAGAGGAGGCCTCTTCCTTGTCAGTACTGAGTGAGTGAGCTGGAGCAACTGATGGCCCAATGAATGTGATTGGCTGCTGCCAGTCAGCAACGGCCCTCTCTCCACTGCACCGGCCCACTTCCCCCCCCAGCCTGGGCAGCCCACCCTGGGCTGCAGCCCACCCTGGGCTGCCCACCCTGGGCTGCAGCCCACCCTGGGCTGCCCACCCTGGGCTGCAGCCCTCCCTGGGCTGCCCACCCTGGGCTGCAGCCCTCCCTGGGCCGCGGGCCCGCAGCCCACCTTGGGCCGCAGCTGCAGCCCACCCTAGCGCAGCCCACTCTGGGCTGCAGCCCACCCTAGCGCAGCCCACCCTGGGCTGCAGCCCACCCTAGCGCAGCCCACCCTAGCGCAGCCCACCCTGGGCTGCAGCCCACCCTAGCGCAGCCCACCTTGGGCTGCAGCCCACCCTAGCGCAGCCCACCCTAGCGCAGCCCACCCTAGCGCAGCCCACCTTGGGCTGCAGCCCACCCTAGCGCAGCCCACCCTAGCGCAGCCCACTCTGGGCTGCAGCCCACCCTAGCGCAGCCCACCCTGGGCTGCAGCCCACCCTAGCGCAGCCCACTCTGGGCTGCAGCCCACCCTAGCGCAGCCCCCCCTGGGCTGCAGCCCAGCACCCTGGGTTGCAGCCCACCCTAGCCCTGTTATAAATCAGCCACTGACTAGCATGAACTAGCATTTGAGACACACACACTTTACAGTGCTCTAACTGAAACTCTGGACTCACTGGTCTCATTTCTATCCATAAACCCTTACAGTTTACAGTTTACAGTTTAGGCATTTAGCAGACGCTTTTAATCCAAAGCGACTTACAATAAGCAGATAACATCACAATAATAAACAAGATAATATGTCAGTACATCATCAACAATATAACAAATGCAAATGGATATCTATCTAGAAAAAACACAATATAATCAAAGTTCTGAAAAAACCTAAAAAACAAAAACAAATGCTAACTAGCTTCATGTATTCATTGATTCTTTTTCTGTAGTGCTAAGGGTTTAGGTGGAGTCTGAAAAGGTGAGTCTTCAGTCCACGGCGAAAGCTAGCGAGTGAGTCCGTTGTTCTAAGTGCGACAGGGAGTTTATTCCACAACTTGGGGGCCAGGAGGGCAAACTGTCTCGGACGAGTGGATTTATAATAACCTTGGATATATAATAACCCCCAGGGGTCCACGGACCCCCGCGGACCCCCGCGGACCCTTTTGCCCCCCCCCCCCCCCCCCCCCCAAAAATTTTTTTTTTTTTTTTTTTTTTTTTTTTTTTTTGGGGGGGGGGGGGGGGGGCGGCGGCCCGGGGGGGACTTGTCCCCCCCGTCCCCCCCATTAGATACCCCCCTGGGCTATAGGCTGTATATATTATATACTAGAGCATATAGCAAAACACCAAACTGAGACTGCACGCAGAACTATACCCAATATATATACCCAACGGACAACAACAAACAATGCTTGCAGGGCAGAATTAGGACAATACCCACTCATTATCATTATAAAAGTAAAAAAGAGAGCACTTAAATTCTATAATCACCTAAAAGAAAGCAACCCAGACACGCTCCATAGCATAGCCCTCAACCACAGTGAAAACATACAGGGTTGCCCCCTCAGTCAGCTGGCCCAGGGACTCTGTGCACAAACAGAAGCCCAACTACCAAACGGAAAACACTTTGGACCAAACCAGATTATAATAAAACAAAAAGAAAGCTACCTAACACACTGGAAAGAGACAACCCAAAACCAAAGCAAAATAGAATGCTATCTGGCACTAAAAAGACATTAGCAGAATATCTGAGCACAGTAAGACAGACTATGCAACCACTGCACACAAAATGTGGTAGAAACAGAGCTACACCTTCAGTAACCACCTGCCAACTATACCAAGACATCAGAGACACATACTCCCCACAGATTACACACATCCAGTTTGAAAACATGACCAATGATGAAAATAAAATAAAAAAATAACCCATTGGTGGTGATCTGTAGCTGAAACCTGAGAACAATAGCCAACAAAAACTGCAGATGTAAATGTTGGCTTTGACATGTTAATGTCTGTCTCCACCCTCTAGTCTAGAAGAGGGTGGGGACTGCCCATAAGTCCTCCATCTCATTAGTCCTACATCTCATTATTTTCTCCAGCCTCAGTCATACATGAAACAAGTGAAAGTAGTAGCAGATCTACAAGTCCACAATAAATGCAAGTTGTGATACATTCTATGTAGCTATTTATTTATGTATTCCACACCATCAAGCCTAATGTCAGTGTGTGTTTGAGCGCCTCCGTGAGGCCTCAGTGTAATCTCTGCCAGAGGGAGATTTACACCAGAAACTCTGCAGAGTAGTTCACCCACAAAATGACTTTTTTTCTATTGATCATGCCATGGAGACTTGAGTTCAGTAATATTTTTTGTATATTTAAAAAAAAAAAAAAAGATTATAGAAAATTTACCCCAATTGATTCCGAATGGGAACCCAAATTCATTTGGGTCCCCATCCGGAATCAATGGGGGTACATTTATTGTAATGAAATAATTGTCTTTAGGCTTAGACTAAAACTAAAACATATTATTGAACTCAAGTCTCCATGGCATGAGTAATCAATAGGAAACAATGTCAGTTTGGGGGTGAACTACTCCTTTAACACAAAGCAATCTGCTGGACATTATGGACAGCCACTCTCAGTACACGTCGCTATTTATTTATTTATTATTCCACATGCTTATGTGTTGTGTTGGTGGAGGGGGCTTACCATATCACCACCAATTCCTCCTCTTTGCGATGGTGGCAAATGGCAACTGGTCAAAAGTGTAATGTAATCCTGCTCCTCCTCCAGCATTTTTGTTTTCATTTGTTGTTAACTTTTTTTTCTCTCTCTCTCACACACACACAAACCACTACATCCTCCTCCTCCTCCTCCTCTCCTCCTGTCCTGTACTCGCACTGTTTGGAAGGTGGGAGGGCATGTGATCCATTCTAGCCGCGTGATAGGGCCACTCAGTTGAAAGACTAGACATTGGGCCGATGGGATTACCGTAATGGCCGTTGCGGCCGCGCATGCATTACCGTAATGTCAGTTAGGGCCGCGCAGCAAGATTTTTTTTTTTTTCGGATTTTTTTTTTCTTTTTTTTTCTTTTTTAACGGGCGGCCCCCCCAGCCCCCTAGCCTAGCGGCCCACCGGGCAAATGCCCGGTATGCCAGATGACCAGTCCGCCCCTGTCCATAAGTGTATTCACTGTTATGCACTTAAATGGTTAATAAATATGTACATTTGATTTGGCTTTGTCATTATAAAACATTTCCCTTATGTAATAATATACTAAAAAGCGGTAAAAATCGCACATTTCTCCCTTTTTAAAGTACAAAATTATGTAGGTTAGAGTTATTCTATCCAAAACAGAATTCCATATTTGAATTCCCCATAAAGAAACACATAATTTAGACACCCCACATGTTAAGATTTCATTTGGATTTTTCTATCTTATAAATGAGATAGACCGGGTACAATTAACAATTTAAAAATGCAAATTGGTGTGGGTTAGAGTTGTCCTATCACAAAAGTAATGACATATTTGAATTCTCCATCAAAAAACACATAAAATGGACACCCAACACGTTTGGATTTCCAAAATAAAAAAAGTATGACCCGCCCTAATAGGACGGTGACTGAATGGATCTGGGCGGTGCTTATAAAGGCAACAAGCGCCTCCTATTCTCCAGGCACCACTCGGCTCTTTGGCATAGGTTGCTATGCTAGGATGAAAATGAACATGTGTATGGATCGAATAATGGTTCTTAACATGAGATTGATCTAATACTTAAGTGTTGTTTCCCTATTTTCTGGCAAAAAATGATGTGACTTTATAACTAACACACATTGGCTTCCATTCCTGGAAAGTGTCTGGTAAACAAAGAAATGTCTCTTCCTGTTGGTGGAGAAGTGTACTTTTTCCTTTATATATTGAATGATTAAAATGATTTTCATGTTGCCATATTGTAACCATTTTAGAAAAGCAATAAGCAACGCGAGGCATGTGGTTAGATTAGATATCATGATATCAAAGTTATATTATTAACCAAGCCAACTGATGATTTAATGTCACTGTTAGATCAATACAATCTGTTATAAATGAACTCACCTTAAATATGATGTCCAGCTCTGTTTGATGCTCCAGATCAGACTGGGAACTCTGCTGGTGGAGTCTGTGTAGAAACACCACGCACGCACGCACGCACGCACGCACGCACGCACGCACGCACGCACGCACGCACGCACACACACACACACACACACACACACACACACACACACACACACACACACACACACACACACACACACACACACACACACACACACACACACACACACACACACACACGTGATGTTTTTATTTGTTTGTTCTTGTTTAGAGAGAAGAAAATAAATCAACAGAATGACAATTCATGACCTTAATATCTCTGACCGCTGAACTGATCAGTAGAGTGTGAGAACAATTAAATAATGTTCTAAATGTTCTACATTGTGACATCTGTGGTGACCATCTTTGAAGTTAACAAGTCTTTCTTTGGACCAGTCACTCTTATACTTATGTTATAGTAATGCTATTAATATCACATACATATTGCTATCATACAGTAGTTGTCTATAAGCATTGGTGTTACTATAACAAACCTATATTAGTATCATGTAGCTGCTATGTACTCTGCTGTCAATTTGACTGCATCAATGACACATGCAAATATAATTCATATTTAGTTTTGGTGTCATGTGGGATACGTGTAAGGATTTTTCAAACCATATTGGTGCCAACACTAAGACGTCACACTAGTTTGCATTGTTATCAATGAGACATCACACTAATTTGTAATAACACTTGCATTGTTATCATGACATATAGTACTGTATGTGAACATAAGAGTCATTGAATATCATACCGGTTTTTCTATTTTAACATTCAGTGGATGCTTAATAGTACTGACTCAGTAATTTGTTTGTACCTCTGGTCAGTAGAATGTTGTTCATCTTTGAAGTTGATGAGTCTACCCTTGGACGTGTCACTCTTCATGGAGACACAGCTGGGAACAGGATACTGTGATCTCTGCTGATGAACCCTGATAGGAATAGATTATCATTGGTTTTTAGTCCACCCCTCTATTATTTTACTCCAGTGCTCCTCTCTTATGTTTGATTGCTCTCTGTAGATCTTTACACATTCATATATTACTATAACAGTAAAACATTCCTCTCTGTTCCTGTACAATATTATTTCCCATAATTGTATAAATGTCAGCCAGTTCCTGGTCATTGTTACGCAATGTCAAGGTCAAAGGTCAAGAAAAGGGTCAAATCTTCAATCGAAAGCATTTAGGTATTACTTCTCAATAAGCTTGGTTTGGTGGTGGACACTAGATGGAGGTATCTCACCTCAGAATGGACTGGATGAGTGGTAATGGGAGAAGATTAGGAAGGGACTTAAAGTGTACCTGTGTGTCCCTTCTTGAATTGTTTGGAAGTAAAGATCATCAGAGACTCCATAATCCGTCTCATTACTAATTTCCACGTTTCTGCTTTATGTACAGTATATCGCTGATCTACTAGCCCACACCATATCGCAGATGCCACGCACTCTGGGCTTGTAGATTGGCGATACCATTGTGTGTCAAAGCATAACTGAGCATAGACATAACAGGCGTAGAAGGTGAAGCTCACCACGACTAATGTGGAATGAGCAGCAGCAGTCAGTGCAGTTCTATGTGTATATTATGTATATCTTTGTGCTGGGTGCTGAATATCTGGGCCCAACGAGGCCCAGTTCACTGGGTGCTGAATATCTGAGCCCCCTGTTCATGCATTGAAGAGTGAACTGAGCATATGTGCCAAAGTGCATATGGCCAGTCAGAATTGGACGCCCAAGAGCAGTATGTTTACACAACGTAGAGCGTGTTTTTATTTACATTGTATGGCAGATTATACATTTTACTCACTAGTCGTTATGCTATACTATTGTGTGCAACGTTACACATGTAACATGCAGACTTGCAAGACGAACCATTGCTCCAATCCTCACCACATTTGGAACAAACACTCTTCAGGAGTCTGCTATGACATTAGCCACTCCAAGGGCCATATGATATGTTTTAATGATTTATATTCAAACCTCTGGTCAGTAGAGTGGTGTCCATCTTTGAAGTTGATGAGTCTACCCTTGGACGTGTCACTCTTCATGGAGACACAGCTGGGAACAGGAGAGGCTGATCTCTGCTGATGAACCCTGATGGATAATTTTAAAATCATATTTACTTTCTGCTGTTTTTAATAATCTCTTCCATTAATCTATTCCAATGATCCTCTCTTACAGTAGGATTGGTTTCTAGGTTTGGTTCCTCTGTCCAGATATTTGAATAGTCCTATAAATGTTGGGTATTCTGTATTGTTCTTCATTTATAATGACAGTTTAGGCATTTAGCTGACACTCTGATCCAGTAGAATAAATGTCAATCATAAATGCAAAGAAAAACCATTTAGTGCTGCTAGAGTAACTATAGGATACCAGGAAAACATTAAACCTAGCATCTGACTAAACAACATGTTATATCTTATTGTACATCACCTACTAGCACCCACCTTCCACTATATAAAATATAAAACCCAAAATGGTGACAAGTGATATACATAAAGAGCAGTGCTAGGAGGTGAGTGTGAACAGGAGAGTTTTCAGACTACTGCGTTTACATGGGCAGATATATTCCACTTGTATTCAGAATGACTGCTCATTCAGAATGAAAAAGCTCATGTAAACACCTCAGAATGGAATAGAATATCCATTCAGAATGAATGTTCATTCCGGTCTGGAGGGGTGGTATGTACCGTTTGAATCAGAATAAACATTTGTTCAGGTTCCATGTAAACGTTTGGCTATGAATCTCTATTCGGAATGAGTTCATTCTGAATGAATAAATGTTGTGCATGTAAACACAGTCTAAGATCTGGAGATCAATCCTCAGTTAGGACACCAGGAGGAGATCACTTGAAAAAGTTACATCAATACAACTGTATTACTGTAATGAACAGTAGTTGTGTCTACAGTATACTGATATACAACCTTCATTAGAAGGATAAGCCCCTTGAGATGAATCATCTTGTTTTCAAGATGTCCTTACCAGAAACTACAATACACAAAACAATCATCATCTTGCATCTTGTGGCACTGATATCAATATGACAATTATATTACTGTCATGTACTGTAGCTGTCTATCAAAGGTATACCGGTAAGTATATTACTGTCAAGCTTTGTTGAAGGTTGTGTCTTGAACCACTCGTTTTAAATGACATAACCTCTATACTGTCAGTTTTCTTTTTTCTTCCACAATTTTGTAACCCATTTTTCACCCAGTGCCTGCCAATTGCCAAAGCTGTAATCCTGGGCTCTGCTCTCCCTCTGCCAACCTGGGGATAGCCCGGCCCCTGAACTGAGCTCATGCTTCCTTCAGTGCATGAGGAGTGGGCAGGCCGCTTCTTATCACCTGACAGGGGGGAGCTTCCCCTGTTGGACGTAGCATGTGGAAGGAACACGTTATTTCAAACAGTTCCTTTCCCCTCCATCAGGCACCCCGGCTGGCCAGGGGGAGGCATTATAGAGACCAGGATTACTGCATGTTTTTGTGATTCTAGGCAACACAGGGAAACATGCAAACTCCACACAGAAAGGCCCTTTCACCAACCCCACCTAGGGTGCAGGCACTGATGAGAGAACACGCCCCACAGCATACCCCGGTGGGAATGGAACCCAGACCTTCTAGCTGTGAGGCGACAGCACTACCGACTGCGCCACCGTGCCCCAGTCAGTTGTTTTTCTATGTTAAAGCCATACTATGTAACTTTTTTAATAAAACAAATCTTAAAATTGTCCTAACTATTAAATCGCTAAAGTTTTAGAACCCCCACTCCGTTAATTTCAGCCCCAAAAGCCTTTACTTGCCGTGACATGGGCGGGATTTCGCAGCAAAATTACGTCATCTGCATCATCCGTATATGTTGTGTATACGTTGGCCAATCACATCGCGGATCATACACACATGACACACTACCGGCCAATCACAGCGTGCTTGCCGTCTCTTCAGGAAGTAGCCTCCCTCAGCAGCAGTGTTTACGATGGTGAAGGATTCTTGCCTCTTACTCCCCAAATCCTGGTCAGAAAATTACGTTCTACCCCTCTACGGATTGGTATCGGTCACGGTGGTTTGCGGCTCCGCTCCGGTGGTCCGCGGCGGTGGTCCGCGGCGACTCCGGGCGAAAAACGTCCGAAAAAAGCAATACCGCTACTGACCACTAGTTTAGCAACTTACACAGTATAGCTTTAAAGTCATGCCCTGAAAACTCACCTTTCAGGAGGCCAGAGAAGGAGGTAGTCACTTCTCCCATAGACAGGCGAGAAGTGTGCACCCCCCCCTTACCTTAGCACACCCCCTTGTTTCCCCTATCCTGTACATACAGTGTTGTTTTAACTGCGATATTATTGAATATTGTCTTCGCTTGCTATTTATTATGTCCATGAATTAAATACAGAGGGCTTCCAATGAAAAAAAAAAAGACCATAACAGGTCTTATGTGGGATGTTCCTTTTAGGCAGGGTGTTTAACTGTACTTGTACTGTACTACATTTCAATTGTATTGACTATACTTAGCTGTTCTCCATTTTTGTCTAATAAAATAATCAATCAATGTTCAATGGATAATTGCTGGTCAAAGTTAATGTTTTAATCATTTGTTTGTGTATTCAAACCTCTGGTCAGTAGAGTGGTGTCCATCTTTGAAGTTGATGAGTCTTCCCTTGGACGTGTCACTCTTCATGGAGACACAGCTGGGAACAGGAGAGGCTGCTCTCTGCTGATGAACCCTGATGGATCATTTTAAAATCATATTTACTTGCTGCTAGGTTTTAATAATATTTACTATTATTTTAACTCAGTGCTCCAGATTTACTAGTTACTCAGTGAAAATATCTGATATGTGTTGTCGCTTGTGATCGTCATTTCTGTTTGACAGTCAGGTGTCTTCAGTTTGAGAATCATTTGTATTGCTTCATGCCCAAATTAAGACCATAAAAGGCAACTGGGAACGTCCTATGTCAAAAGTAAAATGTGACAATGTCAACACTACTCAAAATGGACATACCTTATCTACAAGCTTACAGCATGGCTCAACGCACTGCATGACAACTTGTAGATCACTGAAAGTGAGCGTTAATAATGTAATAGCCAGCTCTCAATTGTAATGATAAAAATAGAATTGTAAATGGAGTAATGGACAGCTTGATTCCATCCATACTGTATCCTCATCAAAGTAAGACTGCGTTCATGTGATGTGGTCAATATTATATATGATAGCGTGACATATGGAGTTGGCATGAAAGTCCAATAGGCGCAAATGTGGCCACACTTTAAAAAATTGCCTAATAAATTATTCAGCTCTAAATGTGTCAACTAAAAATGTATACAAATCAGTTGAATTTGCACTTTTGCATCATGTCTATACTATGCATATAGAAAGACAGTTTGACTCTTTTTTAACAAATGTTGGGCACATAAATATTAACTTTAAGATTTGGCACTGTAATTGATTGTGTATGAAGCATAAGGCATTCTAATGACATATATGCAAGCTTTGGTCTCATAAGTCATGCCTCCAAGCAGACGTGATAAAGAAAAAAACAAAATATACAAAAAAAAAAAGTGATGAATCAGACACCTGACGTAGGAATTTTTGTAAATGTCGGTACGTTTAAATATGGGTCTAAATAATATGACACCAGGCGAACATCAAGCCTATAGCATTTGTCTAAACAACATCTAAACAACATTCTAACACATGTGGACAAATAGTAGCAAATGTCCTGCAAATGATTTTTTTCCACAGGTTTCTTTCCTTGTTTTGCCTTTCTAATTTTTATGGAGAATGGAGTGTATTCTTTGCAGAAACTCGCAAATGGCAAGAAATCACTCTATTCACATTTAACTAACTAACACTTAACTAACATAGAATAGGTGACAATAAGTGCTACAAATAAGGAGCAGTGCTAGTAGGAGGCTGATCTCTGCCGATGAACCCTGATGGAAATAAATGATGATCATTTTAAAATCATATTTACATAATGCTGTTTTTTTATATATATCATTTCTGCTGTACATTTACAGCAATGATTGTTTCTTAAAGTAGGATACCTTTTTTGGGGTGTGTCTTGAACCACTCATTTTAAATGACATGACCTCTATATTGTGCCCGTTCTTTTAGTTGTTTTTCTGTCTTAAAGTCATGTTCAATGGATACTTGGTCAATGTTCATTTGTTTATCAATTCAAACCTCTGGTCAGTAGAGTGGTGTCCATCTTTGAAGTCGATGAGTCTACCATTGGACGTGTCACTCTTCATGGAGACACAGCTGGGAACAGGAGAGGCTGATCTCTGCTGATGAACCCTGATGGAAATAAATGATAATTTTAAAATCATATTATAGATAGATAATGCTGTGTTTTATATATATAATTTCTGCTATACATTTACAGCAATGATCGTGTAGGATAAAGAGCAGTAGGAGGTGAGTGTGAAAAGGAGAGTTTTCAGACTGACTGAGAGGAGGAGATCATTCCACAGTTTGGACAATAGGAGGAGAAAACATTCTGGATCACTTTATGATGTTACAACAATACAACTGTATTACTGTCAAGTACAGTAACTGTGTCTATTGCATCAGAAGGATGAGCCCCTTGAGATGAATCCTCGTTTTCAGGAGGGTCCTTAACAGAAAATACAATACACACAATAATAATCTTGTGATAGTGATGTCAATATAACAAGTATATTACTGCAATGTACAGTAGCTGCGTCTATTAAAGGTATTGCAATTAATATGATAAAAGTATATTACTGTCATGTACCTGCTAAATACTCATGAATTTCAATCTCAACGACTGCATTCCGGTTTTCATTTGTTTACAGAGAAAACATGGACGCTCGTATATAGCCACAAGACGGCTGTATGGATTTAGTTGCGCTTTTGTTTATTTTGTAACGGCGAATGCCATACACACACGTGATACGCGATCCGTGGACCGGCGTGCACGATCTACATGCATGCACGCTACGTAAAGTTAAGAAAACCTCTGCAGTGAAGCGGAAAAGACATTTTTTAATCCCATTTGTACGTTTGTACAAATGGGATGAGCTGGGAACGAACCTGAGGCTCCCACTCACCAGACCGACGCACAACCTTTCGTGCCAATAGGGCTGAGCTCGATTGGCAGGGCTGTTGTGGGCCGGGGGCTACAATCAGCCCATACAGTTAAAACAACATATAACTTTTACACAGTTATTAAATAAAACAACAACGGAGTCAATGGCTCAGATGGTAGAGCAGCAGCTTAGGAGGTTTCTGGTTTAATTCCTGAAGTGTCCTTGAGCAAGACTGTCTTGCATGTTTTCCCCCAGAGTTGGTTTCAATAATGTGTGTGAATATTGTGAAGTGCTTCAATAGAAACGCTATATTAATGCACCTTTTATCATTTATATGCCTCTACCTCAAACCACTGGTTGCAAAATATAAGCATCAACAGGTATAAATTCAAACCTCTGTTCAGTAGACTGGTGTCCATCTTTGAAGTTAATAGGCCGATCCATGGACGCGTCACTCTTCATGGAGTCACAGCTGGATACAGGAGAGGCTGGTCTCTCTTCATACCAGTCCTCCAAGGCATCTTCATATTCTGTGGAGGAGTCACTCTCTGTGGAGACACAGCTGGATACAGGAGAGGCTGCTCTATCCTGGTGGACTGACCTTTAACACAACAGAGACACATGATGATGATGCCATAGCAACCCAAATCATAACTGACAGCGGAAACTTCCCTCTGGACGTCAAGCAACTTTGACTTCAGAAGGTCGACATTTCTCCATTATAAATCCTTGTTTTGAGTGGTCTTGTGTAATATTGTAATATTTTGATATATGGACTTTTGATATTCATCAGCTGTATGCCATATACATTCACATTTTTAACAAAAAAGGTTTGGAATAATTCACTGAATGTGCAGTGTATCTAGGATATATGAAATCTTCAAGAAATATATGAACGTTTCAAGAAAATTTACTTTTATATATATATATATATATATATATATATCTTTTTTAGATGCATCTGTATATTACTACGTGTCTATGACATTTTTTGGGGTGTGTCTTGAACCACTCATTTTAAATGACATGACCTCTATATTGTGCCCGTTCTTTTAGTTGTTTTTCTGTCTTAAAGTCATGTTCAATGGATACTTGGTCAATGTTCATTTGTTTATCAATTCAAACCTCTGGTCAGTAGAGTGGTGTCCATCTTTGAAGTTGATGAGTCTACCCTTGGACGCGTCACTCTTCATGGAGACACAGCTGGGAACAGGAGAGGCTGATCTCTGCTGATGAACCCTGATGGAAATAAATGATCATTTTAAAATCATATTTAGATAATGCTGTGTTTTATATATATAATTTCTGCCATACATTTACAGCAATGATCGTGTCTTAAAGTAGGATAAAGAGCAGTAGGAGGTGAGTGTGAACAGGAGAGTTTTCAGACTGACTGAGAGGAGGAGATCATTCCACAGTTTGGACAATAGGAGGAGAAAACATTATGGATCACTTTATGATGTTACAATAATACAACTGTATTACTGTCAAGTACAGTAACTGTGTCTATTGCATCAGAAGGATAAGCCCCTTGAGATGAATCCTCGTTTTCAGGAGGGTCCTTAACAGAAAATACAATAAACACAATAATAATCTTGTGATAGTGATGTCAATATAACAATTATATTACTGCCATGTACAGTAGCTGTGTCTATCAAAGGTATTGAAATTGATATGATAAAAGTATATTACTGTCATGTAGCTGCTAAAGACGCTGCTCACGATATGACGGTATGTATCACTGACATAAGCATAAATTTGACTGATTATTGACAAAGTGTCCTTAACTCACCCACTGCCATATAACATGTTTGATGAGTTTTGGAGGTTGTCCAATAAACCAGTGATGAGTTTGACGACCATTTAATTCATTAGATTAACTCTAATTAAATTGCTGTGATGCGGTACCGATTTCACCTTATAAAAAGCACTTTTAATCCATTTCCGTATTCGGGAGGCAGGAAATAACCGGTTCTCAACGGCCGCATTCCGGTTTTCATTTGTTTACAGAGAAAACATGGACTCTCGTAGCCCCAAGATGGCTGCATGGATTTCGTTGCGTTTTTGTTCATTTTGTAACGGCAAATGCCGAACACACACGTGATATGCGATCCATGGACCGGCGTGCACGATCTACATGCATGCACGCTACGTAGAGGGTAAGAAAACCTCTGCAGTGAAGCGAAAAAGAACATTTTTTATCCCATTTGTACATTTGTACAAATGGGATGAGCTGGGAACAAACCTGAGGCTCCCACTCACCAGACCGAGTCGTGCCAATAGGGCTGAGCTCAATTGGCAGGGCTGTTGTGGTCTACAATCAGCTCATACAGTTATTAAATAAAACAACATATAACTTTTAGACAATTATTAAATAAAACAACATATAACTTTTATACAATTATTACATAAAACAACAACGTAGTCAGTGGCTCAGATGGTAGAGCAGCAGCTTAGGAGGTTTCTGGTTTAATTCCTGAAGTGTCCTTGAGCAAGACTGTCTTGCATGTTTTCCCCCAGAGTTGTGCTTCAATAGAAACGCTATATTAATGCACCTTTTATCATTTATATGCCTCTACCTCAAACCACTGGTTGCAAAATATAAGCATCAACAGGTATAAATTCAAACCTCTGTTCAGTAGACTGTCCATCTTTGAAGTTAATAGGTCGATCCATGGACTCGTCACTCTTCATGGAGACACAGCTGGATACAGGAGAGGCTGCTCTGTCCTGGTGGACTGACCTTTAACACAACAGAGACACATGATGAGGAGGAGGAGGAGGAGGTGGGGGAAGTAGAACTAGGAGTAGGAGGATGAGGATGAGGATGATGACAGTGATTTACAGTCATACAAGGTTGAAGGATGATGTAAGGAAGACTAAGCCTTACTAAATGTATTGCTGGCTATTGTGCACATAATAGATTATAGATAGATGTCTGGAATCTGTATAATGGTAATGTGTGTCATTGATGATTCTTGCTAAGCAAATTAGAAGAAAATAAGAAAGAAAACAAAAACCTTCACCTATCACATCCTGATCGGGTCACAAAGCATAGTTTCTGTAAACATCCACCTGCCAATCACAGCAAGTAGTGGCCTAGCCTACTAGTTTATGAAATGACATGTTTGAGGGAAAAAAATAAATGCTACCTTCATTAAAAACAATACATTCATTACATTGTGACACAAGTCACATACACACTGACTGTAGGTGAATAGTCTACACATGCTTCTGTATTAATTCAGGTTATCGTTGTTATTATTGGTTATTTTTCAGGCCAGCTGAAAAAGTTTAGGAACCCCTGTTTAGATTATTGATTAAAGTTATTGTATCCACTTGTCATGAAAGATCATTTTAAACATCACAGCTGGATAAGGTTTTGATAAGTTTCTGATAAGGTAAGGTTGTGATAAGGTTTAGTTATTTTACCTAACTGTCTGAACACACCCTTTGAACTTAAGGGTGCGTTCAGACATTTAAGTGATATAATTTATCAAAACCTTATCAGAACCATACCTTATCAGAACCTTATCCAAACCTTATCCAAATAAGAATACACTTCCTACAATGCTTTGCAAGAAGTAGGCGGTGTCACTGCAGACCAGAGGCTCTGATGTAGATTACAAGTGAGACCCCACCCAGTGGCATCTCAGCACAGCCATAGACACACGGGCGCCTACAAATTCACGCCCCCTATTATGACAGCAGCCCCACTTTGGGTAAGGGAGAACGGAGTACTGCAGCTGCCAATGCAATCCCAATGAGAGGCATCGTGAAATAACGTCATTTCAGTGGTTGACTACTGAGGCCATAGCGATTTTTTTGTGTTCTAATAAAGTGTCCCATGAGTGTAATTTGACATTTTTAAAGTGGCATATCTGTCATCTTGATACACTACCTAAAATATATTTGAATATACTTCATTAGTGAGTCAAAAGTGCTAGCATTGGAAATCTTAAGTTTAAGTGGTCGCATGGTACACACGTCATGGACACATCCCTCAAGGTTTTAAATACCCAAATATGCTTGTCTCTCATGTATAATTAGGCTATTTATTTTTGGAAAATTATATTGCTTCTTCCAAACTGAGTCTTGCAGGTTATTTTTGGATTAATACTAAACTGGAGAATTCACTCTGTAGTTGAAAAAGTCAGGATCTTCAAATTCTGCGCTCATAAACGCACAGCAGTAAAGAAAGTGATGTCACTGAATAGCGACAGGTTCTCTGTCTGCATGCCGTTTCCACTGCTCTGTTAACATTATGGGTAATCCATTCAAGTGGAAAATTAAATGTGACACACATCATATATTTAAAAAACAAGAAGATATGTTGGAGTCAGTCCATACATTTGGAAACATATTTTTATTTAAATCAATATAGTCTTCAGTTCATGTAGGATTATTTTAATATTAGGCTAACCACAGTTGAATTGCAATGACTTTCTATGGGCTGGCTTGCAGTGCACCGTTCTCCCTTACCCAAAGTGGGTCCGCTGTTTCAATTGTGGGCGTGAATTTGTAGGCGCCCGTGTGTCTCTATTCTGTCCTATTGGTTGGCGGTTGAACCCTGACACTTTGTCTCACCAAGGCTTCTCCCAGCATCTTGGCTGCTACTAGCAGCTGGCCTACAACTTACCTAATGAAAACCTTATGGAAACCTTATGAAAACCCTTTCCCCTAAAACCAGCCTTATGGAAAGCTAAGGGAAGCTTCCCTTATCAAAACATGTGACTTCCATAGGGAATGAATTGAACGGAACCTTACCCCCCGCCACCCCTCAAGGTTTTGAAAAGGGTTAAAACCTGCATGTGTGTCGGGAGCCTAGAGGTTCATTTCTGTATAATGTTGTGTATACAGTATATTTCAGTCTGTATGAACAGAGCTATTTGAACTTAAGAGCTTTATTTTCTGTATACTATTCTGTGTAGTATATTTCAGTCTGTATTAACAGTGGTTAACAGTCAGTGAGTGGAATCAAACCTGAGTTCTGAGTTCAGTTCTGACAGATCAGGTGGTGCAGTTTTACAATTTGGCCAATAGATGGTGCACATGAACCACATAAAAAGGGTGGTTTGTTTACATTTGAAACATGGATTGTGGTTGTAAGGAGGTGTGTGTTCAGTCCTTGGGAGGCTATGAAAAAGGTTTGCAAGTCACACTACCTATAATGCATATCATGGAAGAACACACCACTGACCAACAGGTGCAAACATAGTCAAACTGGCATTGCATGAGGGCTCTGGCAAGAGTCTTGAGGGCACTGTTGTTGACAAAATGAGGAAATTCTGACCATAGAGAATTATTTGATCGCTTGTATGCCTTTTTTTCTCCTGTCAGTTTGTTGTCAAGAATACAGCACAAATGTGAATGTAATGACAACATTAAGTGCTTTGGATACAGTTGTTAAATGAACACATCTTTTACCATTCAAAAAGAGCTCTTCTATGCCTCTACCACATGCAACTTGTTGAAATATATGAGCATCAACAGTAATACATTCAAACCTTTGTTCAGTAAATCTTTGTATCTGAGGCACCCCTACATTATATTCATAATTTTCCCTCCCTCCCAGCACCTTAGATTTATGCCATATTTTAACATAGCATAATAGTATATGATCTAACAATCTTTTTAAAATTGTTACATAATTATTATTATTATTAATTATTATAAGATGATGACAACATCTGAATAATGTGTGTTTCATTGAGTAAATCAGATATGCATTATAGGCTACATTCAAATTAATTAAACTCCATATAAGGGGTTACATAAATGCATTTTCTGCCATTATTCTCCACGAGATTATGTTGCGAGGAAAAAGTTTACATAATAGGCATTTTGTTTAGAACTGACTGAAAATATCTTTGTAAGCCTACTTCAAGTTTGTGTCCAAATAAATTCAAAATATTATCTCACGGCACCCCAGGGTGCCCTGGCACCCACTTTGAAAACCCCTGCTCTACATCATACCACTGTCTGAATGAATGCAAACCTCTGTTCAGTAGAGTGGTGTCCATCTTTGAAGGTAATAGGGTTAGTTAATCTGAGCAAGGAGTCTCAGCCGCGTCGTCTTTTCCCGTACTGGGTCATTAAAACCGAAATAAATCGCACGGGGAAACGCACGGGGAGATCGATGCTCGGCCAAAACTACCACTCTATCCCAACGGAGATCCAGATAATCACGGTGAGCTAATGACCTGGAAAAAAACAACAAAAAAAAACAACAACTGTGCGGTCCAAGAAGGAGTGGTGGCGGGCTCATGTTTATAAACATAATATTATGTCTCAGATCACAATACAATAATAGAAATTTCACAGCTAATCTACCAACAACCATTCTATTTCGGCTGGCAAACTGTTAAAGAAGATTATTTTGGGGGTCTTTTTTTCCTGTAGTGAAGGGACCTAAACTTGAACCCCCTGAATTCACCTTGATCCACTAAGAATATAATGGTAAACTTTTAACATGTTTTTTGGATGACCCTAAGGATCATAAAGAATCTCTAACCATTACTATTGCAATTTCTTTTGGGTCAAACCTCAGATTGACTGGCCTACATGATGATGATGATGATGATGATGATGATGTCATAGATGTGTATTTACCTCTCATGTTGTCCAGACAGGCTGCTTTTAGAGGACACGCCCCCCTCCTCTCTCTCCACACACTCACTCATGGTAGAGCAGAGACCTTTACACACACACACACACACACACACACACACACACACACACACACACACACACACACACACACACACACACACACACACACACACACACACACACACACACACACACACATAAACTGTATGGTCTTTAATACTTTGAAATGCCTTATACTGTTGTATTTCATGTCATATCAAATGTTTGTATAGGCAACTATGTGTCCATTCTTTTTAGTATTTCTAAATTCTTGTTGTAAAAAAGTTCAGTCCTATTATTGGCTGAACGTGTGACTCAAACATACTCAAGAGGACATTGACTGCTTGAATGAGCCCGACCAGCACTGATTGGTGGCTGGGCTGATTGGTTACCTTTAAAAATGAGTATAGTTTGTCTGAACCCATTCTGATGAAGACCTTTGTGTCGAAACATTAATAAAGCCTGACTGCATGGGAGGTTCATCATTTTATTCAAGTGTGCGGAGACTGCAGACTCATTTATTTTGTATTTTTTTTTATAATTATGTATTCCACTGTTGGTCCTGCATCTGTTGCCAGCAGATTTTTTTTCTTTTTTTTTACACTGACATTCACTCAAGTCAAGGAGTGAATGTCAAGCAAGGTGTTTAACTGTACTTGTACTTTACTAAAAAAAATATTGTATTGACTATAGGCCTACTCCATTTTTGTCCAATAAAATATTCAATCAATCAAAAATGGGTAATGTATGTTTTGTAATAATAATCAAAATTGACAAAGTAGGCCTCTAAGTAGTAACTTCAGTTTTCTAATAATCGTAGTGGAGAATAAAGAATAAAATATTTGGATAGAAATACATTTTATTGGAAAGTGGAAATACTCAAGTAAAGTACTTAAGTACAGTAAAGTACTTAGTTACTTTACACCACTGGTTACTGTACATTCATCTTCAATGGGAGACACGTCGGCTGCTTCAAAACCATGTGACGCCCATATTAGGAGATGAATTAAAATGGCTGTGTCTGCCGTTCTCCCCAAATTATTCTGCACGTTGCCGCGCGCTTAGGAAATGAATTGAAATGGCCACATCCCTTCAACCCCCACAAGAATTCAACACATTGCGGAGACGCACAAGCCACATTATATTTTTTATTCTTATATAATATTATGCCATACAGTAAAGAACCAGAGTCCACTCTAGACTCACTATAGCGAGGACTCTGAGGAGTAACGCCACATCAACCAGTCAAACATTTGTAAAACATTCTATCTGAGATATTATCTTCATAGAGCAGCACACCACTGTCACATTTCATCTGTGGACGTTGGCTCTGAGCCTCCTCACACGTAGCTACTTTCATAAAGTTGATGAGTGGTCTATTTTAACCTAATAATCTGCTCTGTAAGCATGACAATAAGAATAGCTTTAAAAATGAGTATAGTTTGTCTGAACCCATTCTGATGAAGACCTTTGTGTCGAAACATTAATAAAGCCTGACTGGGAGCTTCATAATTTTAATCAAGTGTGCGGAGACTGCAGACTCATTTTTTTTTCTTCTTTTTATAATTTTGTATTCCACTGTTGGTCCTGCATCTGTTGCCAGCAGATTTTTTTTTCAATTTTTTCTTTTGACACTGACATTCACTCAAGACAAGGAGTGAATGTCAAGCAAGGTGTTTAACTGTACTTGTACTTTACTAAAAAAAGATATTGTGTTGACTATACTTCTCCATTTTCGTCCAATAAAATATTCCATCAATCAAAAAACCCTATGTGTAGCTATAGCAAATGCTCACCTAGATGGACAATATGGTGCTATTTCTTGCGGCGTTTTGAGACAAACTAGTATAATGGCTGCGTTTCCCAAAGCGATTTTGAGTGCTCGTAAGCTCAGGCATGGTCGTAGAGACCAAAATCGTCCCTCGCAGCCTGCGCAGGCACCTGTCAATCAAGAGCAGCGAGGGCTTTCAGGAAACCGGTCGTCTCGTACAATGGAACCAAATAGCTGTGATGACGGTTGAATGCACACCTCATACGAATGGCCATCGTAAGGAGGATTTTAGAAGCAAACACCTCTCCCGCAAGTTTCCCACGGGTGCTGCAGACGTGTCTGTACGATGGTTTTTTTAAGGGTGCGCCGGGGCGCCCGTAAGCACCCTTCATAGAAAACTGAGCACTATACAACTAAGTATAACTATGAAAGTTTATTTTAAAAAGCTATCTAAGTCTTGTGGATGGTAGAGTAGGCTATTCTACACACCTGCTATACAAGTGAACTATATATTTATATTTATATAATAAATAAATAAAACATACAAAGGTGAACTATATGTTTTATGTTATGCATGTCGCTTGCTTTGATATAGGTCTATAAGCTACTGAGAAATAGCGCACCACAACACACACTTACATAAAAAAGAACAAGCTTATAGGCTGCCTCATTTGTTAAGTGGGTCCGTGGACCAGTGGGGGTCCCCTCTCCCCAGCTAAAAGGCATGCAGTGATGCGTGAAAGCGGCGATAGAACTCGGATCACCCAGTCGCTAGTCCAACACACAACCCGTCGTGCCAAACGACTCAGCGAGAAACAGTCCGGTCAGACAGTGTGTGTCAGCCAGGCACTCATCATCCTACACTCTGAGAGTTAGCCTACATTTTTGAACCATTGGGTTCCTAACTTGCAAACTTCCAAACTAAAATAACAGCCCTGCGCCTCTTTAGCCCCTTGTGCGTCGTGCCAACACAACACTGAGGTAAAGAGACAGGGCTGTTATATTTTAGTTTGGACGTTAGGAGTTAGGAACCAAATGGTTCCAAAATTTAACTCACAAGTTGAGAGTGTAGGATGATGATCTAAGACGGGCAGTTAAGTCAATTTGTGCAGTCAGTTATAAGCCTACCAACAGGCAACAGCGCTTTGCAGCTTTGCATGTTTCAAATTAAAATAAGGGGTTTGTACAGTCAGTTTAGCTGCTATTCTGAAGAGCCGGTGGGGACAGAACCCGGAGCACTTACTCCCCAGTCCAACACATATCCCGTCTTGTGTGTTGGACTAGCGACTGGGTTGAACTTGACCGTGGACTTGTCAATATAGCGCTTTGGCAGCCTGTTGGAAGTTAGGCACCAAACGGACCCTCGTCCTCATCATGGGTAGGCTATGTTATCATGTAACTCAGAGAGTGTGTAGCCTATACTCTCTGTCTCAGTGACAGACCCATGATGAGGGTCCATTTGATTCATAACTAATTGTAGCCCTACAGCGAAGACGCGATGGACAACAGCGTTGTAAACAGCAGGGCACAGCCTTATAGCATGACGGGTTGTGTCTTAGACTGTTAAGCGAGCGCTTCGGGTTCGGTCCCCGCTCCAGCATATCGATAGATCTATCAAGGACACCAGTGAGTATGATTTTGAGAACCGATGCACTAGTCTACAAATTAATAAATATTCAAGACGAGCAGTTAAGTCACACATAGAGTTTAAAATCAAAACAAGGTTTTTGTGCAGCCAGTCAGTTTATAGCATACCAGCGCTTAAAACTTGCAATTAGAGATTCAAATTGGGTTTGTGCGGTCAGTTAGCCTACCAACAGCTAAAAAGTGTGTTAATTTTCAGTGTTGTATGTTTTATTTATGGGCCGATACAATCACACAAGCCGCTGAAATTCATTTCGGAGCGCAGCTGCTAACGTCCTATCAATCGAAGCCCAGAGCCATTCAAGGAGAGTTTCAGGGAGAGTTACATCATCTCCGTTCACATAGGGCCAGTGTTGGCAGAACTCTCTGATACAAGGCTCTGGCCAGTCTACTGGCGTGCGAAGGCTGTTTTGCGAGGGGCGCTTACAAGCGCGTTTGAGAAACGCCATAATCGTTAGGACCGCAGCCGAGCGAAGGCCCTCGCACGACCTGCGCTTTGGGAAACGCAATTGTCCATTACTAGTTTTCTCACTGAAAAGATGTGAATTTCCCGTGCTGCATGCAAAACAACAACAGAGGAACATCTATATATCAAAACAAAACCGACTCGGTGCAATGCCAGTGTAGGCTACCTTTTATGATTGCGTTTTCATTCAACTATTTAATTCATCTGTAAATGTATATTTATAATAATCACCAAGAACACAAAAAGAACATAATAATTAACACCCGTAAAACATCTTAAAATAACGGCAGAGTAGGGTACCAGTCCAATCTGGACTGGGGGGTACAAAGTCTAATTTGGGTGGGCATTGCCCCCCATTGTTTATCCATCAAACATTACAACCATATCATCATCCATCTTCTAGCCTATTTATAAAACTAGAACCATAACATCATCCATCTTCTACCCTACATATAAAACTACAATCATATAATCATCCTCATATTATAAAACTACAATGATGTCATCATCCATCATGTAGCCTACTTATAAAACTACAATCATATCATCCATGATCTAGCCTACTTATACAACTACAATCATATCATCCATGATCTAGCCTACTTATAAAACTACAATCACATGATCATCCATCAACTATAGCCTACTTGTAAAAATACAATCATGTCATCACCCATCATCTACTTCTAAAACAATATGAAAGTGCCAAATTCCTGCAGTCATCAGCAGCTCATGCTGCTGAGATGTACGTTAAGACTGATTTGAGACATGATGTCGGAGACAGGGGGTGGAGTGTGTGTGTGTGTGTGTGCGTGCGTGCGTGCGTGCGTGCGTGCGTGTGTGTGCGCGCGCGCATTCAGTTGCTTTCAGTGGTGGAAAAATACTACAATTATTTACGTAAGTAAAAAGTATTAATACTACTCTTTTACAAGTAAAATTCTGGGATTCAACATTTACTTGAGTAAAAGTACAAAAGTATTGTTATCAAAATGTACTTAAAGTAGCAAAAGTAGAATGTACTCATTGTGCAGAATGTATTCTCTTGAAAATGACAGATCTACTATTTTGTGGATCTACTATTTTCAATTGGGAGAAATGTGTATAGGGCTGAAGACAGTGGGTAATGTATGTTTTGTAATAATAATCAAAATTGACAAAGTAGGCCTCTAAGTAGTAACTTCAGTTTTCTAATAATCGTAGTGGAGTAAAGAATACAATATTTGGATAGAAATACATTTTATTGGAAAGTGGAAATACTCAAGTAAAGTACTTAAGTACAGTAAAGTACTTAGTTACTTTACACCACTGGTTACTGTACATTCATCTTCAATGGGAGACACGTCGGCTGCTTCAAAACCATGTGACGCCCATATTAGGAGATGAATTAAAATGGCTGTGTCTGCCGTTCTCCCCAAATTATTCTGCACGTTGCCACGCGCTTAGGAAATGAATTGAAATGGCCACATCCCTTCAACCCCCACAAGAATTCAACACATTGCGGAGACGCACAAGCCATATTATATTTTATTCTTATATAATATTATGCCATACAGTAAAGAACCAGAGTCCACTCTAGACTCACTATAGCGAGGACTCTGAGGAGTAACGCCACATCAACCAGTCAAACATTTGTAAAACATTCTATCTGAGATATTATCTTCATAGAGCAGCACACCACTGTCACATTTCATCTGTGGACGTTGGCTTTGAGCCTCCTCCCACGTAGCTACTTTCATAAAGTTGATGAGTGGTCTATTTTAACCTAATAATCTGCTCTGTAAGCATGACAATAAGAATAGCTTTAAAAATGAGTATAGTTTGTCTGAACCCATTCTGATGAAGACCTTTGTGTCGAAACATTAATAAAGCCTGACTGGGAGCTTCATAATTTTAATCAAGTGTGCGGAGACAGCAGACTCATCTTTTTCCTTCTTTTTATAATTTTGTATTCCACTGTTGGTCCTGCATCTGTTGCCAGCAGATTTTTTTTTCTATTTTTTCTTTTGACACTGACATTCACTCAAGACAAGGAGTGAATGTCAAGCAAGGTGTTTAACTGTACTTGTACTTTACTAAAAAAAGATATTGTGTTGACGATACTTCTCCATTTTCGTCCAATAAAATATTCAATCAAAAAATAATATATTTCAATCAAAAAACCCTATGTATAGCTATAGCAAATGCTCACCTAGATGGACAATATGGTGCTATTTTTTGCGGCATTTTGAGACAAACTAGTAATGTCCATTACTAGTTTTCTCACTGAAAAGATGTGAATTTCCCGTGCTGCATGCAAAACAACAACAGAGGAACATCTATATATCAAAACAAAACCGACTCGGTGCAATGCCAGTGTAGGCTACCTTTTATGATTGCGTTTTCATTCAACTATTTAATTCATCTGTAAATGTATATTTATAATAATCACCAAGAACACAAAAAGAACATAATAATTAACACCCGTAAAACATCTTAAAATAACGGCAGAGTAGGGTACCAGTCCAATCTGGACTGGGGGGTACAAAGTCTAATTTGGGTGGGCATTGCCCCCCAATGTTTATCCATCAAACATTACAACCATATCATCATCCATCTTCTAGCCTATTTATAAAACTAGAACCATAACATCATCCATCTTCTACCCTACATATAAAACTACAATCATATAATCATCCATCATATTATAAAACTACAATAATGTCATCATCCATCATGTAGCCTACTTATAAAACTACAATCATATCATCCATGATCTAGCCTACTTATAAAACTACAATCATATCATCCATCATCTAGCCTACTTATAAAACTACAATCATATCATCCATCATCTAGCCTACTTATAAAACTACAATCATATCATCCATCATCTAGCCTACTTATAAAACTACAATCATATCATCCATCTTCTAGCCTACTTATAAAACTACAATCACATGATCATCCATCAACTATAGCCTACTTGTAAAAATACAAGAATGTACTCATTGTGCAGAATGTATTTGAAAAATCTCTTGAAAATGACAGATCTACTATTTTGTGGATCTGCTATTTTCAAATGGGAGAAATGTGTATAGGGCTGAAGACAGTGGGTAATGTATGTTTTGTAATAATAATCAAAATTGAAGGTAGGCCTCTAAGTAGTAACTTCAGTTTTCTAATAATCGTAGTGGAGTAAAGAATACAATATTTGGATAGAAGTACATTTCATTGGAAAGTGGAAATACTCAAGTAAAGTACTTAAGTACAATACTTAATAAAAGTACTTAGTTACTTTACACCACTGGTTACTGTACATTCATCCTCAATGGGAGACACGTCGGCTGCTTCAAAACCATGTGACGCCCATATTAGGAGATGAATTAAAATGGCAGTGTCTGCCGTTCTCCCCAACATATTCGGCACGTTGCCACGCGCTTAGGAAATGAATTGAAATGGCCACATCCCTTCAACCCCCACAAGAATTCAACACATTGCGGAGACGCACAAGCCATATTATATTTTATTCTTATATAATATTATGCCATACAGTAAAGATCCAGAGTCCACTCTAGACTCACTATAGCGAGGACTCTGAGGAGTAACGCCACATCAACCAGTCAAACATTTGTAAAACATTCTATCTGAGATATTATCTTCATAGAGCAGCACACCACTGTCACATTTCATCTGTGGACGTTGGCTTTGAGCCTCCTCACACGTAGCTACTTTCATAAAGTTGATGAGTGGTCTATTTTAACCTATAGGTCAGTCAATCTAAGAGAAAATATGGCTTAACCCCCAAAAAATTGATACAAAAGGTTTTTCAATGGATTCTGGTAGTATTGGGTGTGCTAAATAACATACTCAACATCTACCAAAATCTACCAACCTGAAAGCCGCCATTTTCAAGATGGCGTCCCAAATGGTTGCGGGGGGCTTAAAATGGCTATATCTCGAATGGAAAGGATTTTGCAAATATTTTGTCAACTGATTCTGGTACCTCTGGATATGCTTTAGAGCATACTAAAAATAGAGGAAAATATTCCTTTCAGAAAGGCTTCATTTTCAAGATGGCGTGACTGGCGTCCACGTTGGCTGCCGGGAGCTTCAAATGCCTATAAACTGGGATTCAATCTATAAAAAATCATAACAATTGTGCACTTGGTGACACGTTTTTTACTTTTGGCATGGTGTTGGGTATGGACATAAGGTATTCAAAAAACAACTGCAACAAGTTGGGCTTACCCCCTAGTGGTCTGTTTGAAATTAATCCATTATTAAATAGATCTGCACATGGTTGAAACCCCAAATAGTGATGGAAGAGATTTTTCAATGGATCCTGTTACTATTAGGTATGCTAAATAACATCCTAAAAGCTTAGGAGAAACAAACCACTGAAAAGGCATAATTTTCACAACGTCCATGGGAGCTTAAAATGCATGTACATTGGGAGGGAATATGTGCCATCTTGAAAAGTATGCATTTCCAGTAGTTTTTTCCCCCTAAGCTTTTAGTATGTTATTTAACATACACAATAGTAAGATAATCCTTTTGAAAATTCTCTTCCATCAATTATTTGGGGTTTCAACCATATACTTACATATTTAATATTGGATTAATTTCAAACAGACCACTAGGGGGTGAGCCCAACTTGTTTGCTATGTTCTTGAAGACCTTATGCCCATACCTAACACCATGCCAAAAATCTAAAACTAGTCACCAAGTGTATAATTATTATGATTTTTTATAGATTTAATCCCAGTTTATAGGCATTTGAAGCTCCCGGCAGCCAACGTGGACGCCAGTCACGCCATCTTGAAAATTAAGCCTTTCCGAAAGGAATATTTTCCTCTATTTTTAGTATGATCTAAAGCATACCAGAATCAGTTGACAAAATATTTGTAAAATCTTTTCCATTCGATATAGCCATTTTAAGCCCCCCGCAACCATCTGGGACGCCATCTTGAAAATGGCGGCTTTCGGGGAGGTAGATTTTGGTAGATTTTGAGTATGTTATTTAGCACACCCAGTACTACCAGAATCCATTGAAAAACCTTTTGTATACATTTTTTGGGGGTTAGGCCATATTTTCTCTTAGAATGACTGACCTACTAATAATCTGCTCTGTAAGCATGACGATAAGAAAAGAGAACGGTTATTTAGCAGATATTACCTTCATGGAGCAGAAGTTGAAAGAGACGTCGTTCACTTGGATCAGTCAGGGTGTCTGTGGCGTGCAGCTGCATCTAAAGGTGCAGCTGCAGCTGCATCTAAAGAACTTCCTCAAACGTTAACAATAAAAAAAAAGAGGTCTGCGTCACCCAGTTTCATATCCTTTCTTTAAGTGTTGCCTTATGATTCACACTGACAGCAGCCTGGCTGTTACAGTATGTCAATAAGTCATTTATCACAGTGTGACACATATTTATGTCATTATGAGCACCCTCACTGACTTCAGGCCTGTCTATACATGTTCAGTTCGGTTCGTGAGTTATGTTTTCCGACGTGCAAATTTCCGAACTCTCATTCGGTCCAATGCTTTTCAGAAGTTGCGAGGGATATCATTTTATGGTCGAAAAGGACCTTTTGACCGAAATATTCAGTTTCGGGTGAAGTATAGGCAGGGGTTTAGCCATTTCAGCTGGAACAGCCCTCAAGCCCTCACTGACTTCACATCAACACGTGCCTATAAGTCTGTAAGGGAGTAGCCTCGTGTAGCCAGGCTTACTCATCTGCGAAGAGAAAAGCCTGGTCAAGACCATAGCCTGAAACGGCATGAAACGGTGCTACTACCGCCGGGAGAATTTCACCGGATGTTATTGTTTTTTTTTTCATATTCCCCGCTGGCGAAAAAAACTGTTCTACTTCTCCCGACCCATCGGTTGCGCTTGTAATAAACAATATCCAAACAAAAACATGGATTCTGACAAAGGACACCTATTAAGAGCGAGTTAAGAGCTACAATCTTTATGTAAACGGACTGCAACGCATGACGTAACTTCCGTTAACCGCAGCACTTCCGCCACTTCCGGTGTCTGTAGGTTCATGCCGTTTTCATCGGCTATTCTGACCAGGGTGGTAAGGGAGTGGATTGGAATTGGACGTGCCAACTTGTGCCTTGTGCACTCGTGGCCATGTATGACCACGAGTTACGAGTACTGCAATCGGTGCTGTCTGTATGTACTGTTTGTCGGTGGGCCTTGTTATTTAGGTCACCAGCACTTTCGCCTATAACATATTCGCCTACACGCATTTGGTCCTTTCGCCTGGCATTTTCGCCTTGGAGGAGAGTCTTTTCACCTACCTGTCTGAGCCATTTCGCCTACCCTCAATTCTGCTGTCAGACTGTCCATGTTTGCAAATTATCTCTTTGTCATTTAAATATTATAGTGACTGCGACAGTGGTGTCAAGTGAATCTAACAGTTTACTTGACATTTATTATTTACATCACATTTTATTCCTAAAAAATGGCAAAATAGTTTTTTATGCCTGTTGACAGGCAAGGTTGATTCTATAGGCTATTTAGGTGTAGCATATCTTATATAGACCTATAGGCTAATAGCCTACATATATATTTTGTATAGCCTAATGTTAAAACAATATAGGCCTACAATACTGTTCATTTTACAATACTGTTCAATACTGCACCAAAGAATGTATAGTATCGGGACATGGATTAATTAATTATTTGGGCGCACCTGATTCCAATAGCTCTGTATTTATGTGATTACTATGGAGTGCATAGGATAGCCATGTGTAGGTTTGACATGTAACACCACTGTCACAGTCACTATAATATTTAAATGACAAAGAGATAATATGCAAACATGGACAGTCTGACAGCAGAATTGAGGGTAGGCGAAATGGCTCAGACAGGTAGGTGAAAAGACTCTCCTCCACGGCAAAAGTGCCCCGCGAAAAGACCTGGCGAAAATGTTATAGGCGATTATGCCTGACACCGTTATTTATAGCAGGTCGCACTTGTTGATGACGACCAGGGACGTGCAGAGAATGTTAGAGAGGCAGGGGCTGAAATTTCTAAAATGGCCTTTTGATGAAAATATTGAAAATGGCTGACCTTCAAGCTCACAAGGCGTCGCAGTAATTGATACCACACTATCTAAGCATAATCAAGTGAATAGGCCTACTGGAGATGTGGCGTAATGGTATGGATTTCTACAGAGAGAGGCTAATTCTTTCAACATAAGATGCTGCATTCAAGTTCAGGAGAGTTTGAAGGCAATTCTCTTGAATGCCGCCATCAGGTATAGCATGGAAAGAGGGCCTTTGAATTAGTAAAAACTACATTCATGGTCTGGAGAGGGCACTTTTTACAGACAGATAAAAGGCCCCTGCCGAACGCAGTCTTATCACAGTTCTAACTCGGCTACGAGTTGCAGTCAAACCATTGCTTCTTTTCTCTTTCATAGAATGGCATAACAATTAGTTATAGCACACCCAGCACAGCACTTACACAGACACATACAGTAGACACACACACACAAGGGCATTAACGATTTTTGCAAGTCGACTCGACTCAGTAAAACGTTGAGTTGAAGTCGACTTTATCATTTGATGACTTCATCACATCACACACGACCCCCCAATTATTTTGGGGTTGGTCCCCAGATGATTAACTTAATGTGCAACATTGCTTTCTCACTCAACTGTAAACAAACCAACATAAAGTTGAAGTATATAGAGGTATATATTCACATTTCTAAAGTGCCAATTTAAGGACTTTTTAATACCTCTAAAAAAATTAAACATTGTCCAAATTGTCAAATATATAGAGGAAGAAATTGTGAAAATAGCTGATCTATATGCTCATCGCGAGGCGTTGTGAGCATGTAGATCTGCTATTTTCACAATAGAACCATGTTATACCAAATGTAAATTAGCACTGTAATATTGGATCATTCCGTCCTTGACAATATTGTTTGAATGCTGTACAGACGCACACATGGAGCAACAATAATGATAGAAAAAATACAAAGGATTTTTTTTTTCAACTTCGACTTTTTCTGGTGGGAGTCGACTTGCGTAATGAAGTCGACTAATGGCTCGAACACACTGCCCAAATTTTTGAGCCGATTGTGCTGTCGCCGACCATTTTTGGCGCTCGCCGACAAAAACGGTGATCTGACTCGTGATCGGGCTTTGCTCGCTGATCGTTTTGCTCGCTGTGTATGAAAGGCTCTGAGCAAATCCGTGCGCGATTCCAGCCCTCGCCGACAGCTTACCGAGCGTTTCTATATCTATAGCAGCTCTGTCACTCAATTATTAATTAATATTGGATAACCGGGATGAAATGTGTAACCAAAACTTACAGCTGTGTCCACTTAAATTCAAGCCATCAGCGCACTGATCAGCATGCCTTGCGCTGGTTGCCGTGCTAAAAAGTTAAACTCCATTGCGCATATTTTCACTGTAGGCTACAGTCTCTCTGTACGGTGGGGATCCATTTCTCTCTCTCTTTTTCTCTACGGTGGGACTACACCAAGCCGTTTCGCGCGCGTCAGTGCGTATGCGTGCGTATGCGGGGCGCGCGCGCGTATGTGCGTTTTGGATAGATCCAATGTATGTCAGTTCAGCAGGCTACACCAGGCGTACGGATAGCGCGAACCACGGATACGCATTCCCTAAAAATAGGATCGGTTCTATTTTTTAAGCACGCCTATGCGTTTTGTACACAGACTATCTGGTCTTCCTCACATATACTCCCTCCTTGGTGTAGCCTGGAGCGTTTACGCATACGCGAGCCTCTTCACGGACAGTACGCGCGTATGTGCACATTTTTTGGTGTAGTCCCACCGTACGCCGCTTTCACACCGGGAAATTACGCACGCCGTAAAAACGCACAGGAACGCAATTCTGTGCGTCAGCCGTGCGCCACTCGTGCGTCTCCCCTGCGCCTCGGCTCTGCGAGTAGGTGTGTCTATTGGGCGCACCAGGCGGTGCTGTATGCAGATTATTCCACGTAGGCTATAATGGTTGTTTGGTACTGTATCCTATATTTCATTATGGATCCCATGAAGAGGCATCTTTTGATCATTGAATAAAAAAAGCATGGAGCATGCATTGACAATCAACTAGCAGTTTATGGTATTGGCTGGTGATGTATGGTACAAGCTCACAACGTGTGAGCTTGAAGATCGAGACGAAGATCGGCTATTTCCACTATGAATGTTTTTATTAAGTATAAACATTTCAGTAATTTCTTTATTTATGTGTCATATCTGCCATGTGCAGCTTCAAAGCCTACAAGCCAAACAGAAATGTAATTGTAAACGACAAAAACACAATTAAATCTTACAATCATTTGAGTGAAAATGTATCGTCATGTAAAATGTCATAATCGTGACAGCCCAAGGTGGAGCTAATCGTTTAACTCTGGGAGAGTATACGTAACCAAATGGACCCATTGGGTAGGCCTACAACTCGAGACAGAACAGGTCAGACAATAACAGAAATATGTTGCAAGGTTGTTTTTTATTTTATTTTCTGTGAGCACTTTGATTATATAGGAACAATACTTTGTGCTCTTTCAATTCTACATTTTATTTTCAACATCTTTGCCACAAAATAAATCAATGAACATGTTTTAGCCTACTTAAGTAAAAGTATCAATACTGCAATGTAGAAATAGTCTTTTACAAGTAGTCTTCTTCTCTTTGAGATCCGTCATATTTGTGTCCCATAACCGCACCTACACGCAGAGCAGCACTGATTTCATTGGTTTCAAGAGCTCACTCACGCACAAGATTTGAATAAAGCTGGTCGTGTCGAGCTTTATTCAAATTCAATGCGTCCCGCCAGCCGATCTGATGCGTGCGCTCAGCGTGAAATCAGCGTGCGCTCAACGTGAAATCGACGCGAAATTGACGCATCGCGCAAGACAGCGCGTCTCGCGCGATACGCCCGCCTCCATTGAAAATGAATGGGATGCGTGCGTTCACATACGCAGCTCCTGCGTGGTGTGAAAGCGGCTTATTCTCTGCCTCGCGGCGCTGTCTCTATTTGTGTGTGTGCGTGTGTGCGTGCCTGAATGTGCGTGCATTCCGAATCCTGCCTTCCTCCTCCCGTCTGCCTGTCTGTTGTGTGAGAACTTGAAGTTGAACTCATTCATTCATAAAATAAAAATGCTTACAGTATCCTACAAGTTTGAAGTAGCATAGGCTTAGTTGACAACTGTGTTTACTGCTGCTATTGCATATTTAAGTTCATTTATTAGAGCGTCCTCCTCTCGCAACGCAGCGAATCACCGATTCATAAAAAAAAGGAAAAAAGACGAACGGACATTCTGTAGGCTTGAATCCATTTCTGTGATCTAACTAAGAAAACTGAGAATAGCCTACCAGGCAATATGAATAATTTGACATTATGGCTGTTGCCTGTAAATTGGATGATATAAATCATATAATTAATGCGGTTGGATAATGGTTGATTAATTTTGCGGGCGGATTTGGATGACGCAGAGCCTATCGCGCACCTAGTGTGGCTGTGTGTGTGGGTGCGTGCGTGCGTGCGGGCAGCGAGAGGGGAAAATCATAGTTCCCACTCTCGTGCACAATTAGAATTAAAAACAAATGTAATATTGGCTATGTATCGGCGATGCATCCTGGTGAAATATCTGGCAGTGTGTGATCCCTTGTCGGTGATCAGTCGGTGATATCTTGTCGGCGAAAACCACAACGAGCCGATTTCAAGAAAGTCAATCGTTCAGTGTGAAATACTCTAATGATCTGATGCCTCGCCGACCACGCAAAATCGTGCAGTGTGTTCGAGCCATTAGTCGACGTGTCAACTTTCGTTAATGCCCTAACACACACAAATAATCTTTTGGGCCTTTTTTGGAGCTGTGTGGAACACAAGCTCCCCGTAGGCAGCAATGTGTGTCCTCACCAGAGTCTCACCAGAGTCTGTCGTCAAGAATGAACAGGATCTGCGCATGCGCGGCTTTACCACACACACACACACACACACACACACACACACACACACACACACACACACACACACACACACACACACACACACACACACACACAAATTATATATAGAACACTTAGAATTCATAGATCTAAAACACATAGAATCAAAACATAGATCTGGAACTGCTCAAATTCACAGCTCCACTTCGAACAGAGGTTCGATTTTTTTCTCCTCTCTGCTTTTCACTGTGAACTCTCCCGTCTTAGTTTGACTGAAAAGAGAAAGAAGGAAACAAACAAGTAGGGAGGGGTAAGGGGTGGGTGGGGGCCGCTCTTTCAGCGCCAAACAACTTATCTGCAGTTTCTGGTGTGTCAGTGGCCACGTGGTCCTGGTGCCTACCTCAATCGAGACTTTTTTTCCCCCACTTTTTTGCCCAAATATGGGTTTGCGGCGTGTGTGTGTGTGTGTGTGTGTGTGTGTGTGTGTGTGTGTGTGTGTGTGTGTGTGTGTGTGTGTGTGTGTGTGTGTGTAAGCTACCCAGCAGCTGCAGAATGTGCAGATAACTGAACTATAGAGCAGCAGAGGATGTGGTCACACACACACACACACACACACACACACACACACACACACACACACACACACACACACACACACACACACACACACACACACACACACACACACACACTCTGTTTGGAGCTATATTGTGGCGCGTTGTGTAAAGAGGTTAAACAATGTCAGATATACAGTTGGGAGCAGTCCTACATATTATAGCTTTTACAAATTTGTCAGCCTGTTCTGAAATCTAAATCTATTTTTTTCCTACAAGCTCACAACACATCTGTTTTCTATAGCAGACAAGCGTGTCACAATGCAGCATGTTGTGAGCTTGTAGATCACCTATTTATTTATTTATTTTACTTCATAGCCAAAGTATAACATACAGGGTTAAAGTGGTTGAAGTGAATTTGATGCAATATTAACTCATTTAACTGGGGACCCCCTGGAACCCTCACGAGGACTCCTGGGGGTCCCCGGACCCCACTTTGAGATCTACTGATTGATAATACATAAAAATGGTTTTAATCTCTTAACCCTTGGATGCATGACCAACCAATACCTACACTCTTCCATGAGTGGGGTCAAAAACGACCCCAATTAAAATCAATGTATTTTTGCAATAAACTACTTCGCTCTCACACGTAACTCTGCCATACTTTTGCCTAGCAACGTGATTTCAACTTTAAAACACTCACACGACTTGGGCCTTTTTTCTGCCAATAGGGACAAGCTGTAATTGTTGAAGCCCCGCCCCCTCTGTCTACTAAACGCATGCAGCAGCTGTCACACTTTGCTATCACACTTTTCTCTCACACGTAACTCTGACATACTTTTGTGTAGCAACGTGATTTCAACTTTAAAACGCTCACACGACTTGGCACTTTTTCCGGCCAATAGGGACGAGCTGTAATTGTTGAAGCCCCGCCCCCCCTGTCTTCCTATTGGCTGGGCTTTAAACAGCCATAACTCCAGTTCGCAGCATGGTACCGTCTTGAAACTTGGTGTCTGGACTTAATCCACCATAGGGATGAGCTGCAATTGTTGAAGCCCCGCCCCCTCTTGCCTCCTATTGGCTTGGCTATAAACAGCCATAACTCCATTTTGCAGCATGGTACCGTTTCGTAACTTGGTGTCGACTTAGACAGCCAATATGGACGAGCTATAATTGTTGAAGCCCCACCCCCTCTGACAAGTCTGTTGTTTCCACCCGCCCTGACGGTCGCTTCTCGCCCTTAGGGTGTCTTACTGGCAATAGTAGTAATAGTAGTAATAGTAGTAGTAATAGTAGTATTTGGACACTGCTCCTACAATTTTTGCCCTAAAATCACGCAAATCGGTACACACTATGTCTACACTCATCTCATCAACATGTGACCTGATGGTTGCTTACCTCCCGATTAGGGAGTCTTACTGGTAATAGTAGTAATAGTAGTAATAGTAGTAGTAGTAGTAATAGTAATAGTAGTGATATTAGTAATAATAGTTGCGACCGTAGGTTGCAAGTTTAGTATGTGAACGGTCACAGCTTGTAGGTAGGTATGTATGTAGGTATGTATGTATCTCTGTCACGCCTGACACTGTGGTTCTATGGGTTTGTCGCTCTGACATCATGCTCTGATGTCAATGTGATGTCAGGGGAACCACTCTAACAGAATGTGTTTGCCGCTCTGGCTTCACTGTGATGAAAACGTTTTTATGCCCATACATGGAGATCCCTGTCTGTAGAACCTGCCACACAGATATAGGATGTCTTGGCCATATATGGATTCTGTTAGTGTTGTATGTGGACGATGTGGTCTCCATATATGGGTATTCCCATATGAAGTCCTGTTAGATATGGGCTTAATATTACTGACATCAGGGAACTCCATGTATGGGCATAAAAGGGATTCTGTTAGTTTGACATCATAGTGAAGCCAGAGTGTGACGTCAGAGCGGCAAACCCATTCTGTTAGAGTGGTTCCCCTGACATCACAGTGACATCAGAGCTTGATGTCAGAGCGACAAACCCATAGACCCACAGTGTCAGGCGTAACAGAGATACATACATACATACATAAGGACAAGCTTTGACCGTTCACATACTTGCAATCTACGGTCGCAACTATTATTACTACTATTACTACTACTATTACACTATTATTATACTACTTTTATTACTACTATTACTACTATTACCAGTAAGCGACCGTCAGGGCGGGTGGAAACAACAGACTTGTAAGAGGGGGCGGGGCTTCAACAATTACAGCTCATCCATATTGGCCGTCTAAGTCCAGACACCAATTTTCGAGACTGTATAGGTCTACAATGCTGCAAACTGGAGTTATGGATGTTTAAAGCCCAGCCAATAGGAGGGAAGAGGGGGCGTGGCTTCAACAATTGCAACTCATCCCTATGGCGGTCTAAGTCCAGACACCAAATTTCGAGACGGTACCATGCTGCGAACTGGAGTTATGGATGTTTAAAGCCCAGCCAATAGGAAGACAGGGGGGCGGGGCTTCAACAATTACAGCTCGTCCCTATTGGCCGGAAAAAGTGCCAAGTCGTGTGAGCGTTTTAAAGTTGAAATAACGTTGCTACGCAAAAGTATGCCAGAGTTACGTGTGAGAGCAAAGTGTGACAGCAAAATGTGACAGCTGCTGCACACGTTTAGTAGACAGAGGGGGCGGGGCTTCAACAATTCCAGCTCGTCCCTATTGGCGGAAAAAAGGCCAAAGTCGTGTGAGTGTTTTAAAGTTGAAATCACGTTGCTAGGCAAAAGTATGTCAGAGTTATGTGTGAGATCGAAGTAGTTTATTGCAAAAATGCATTGTTTTTAATTGGGGTCATTTTTTACCCCACTCATGGAAGAGTGGGGTAGTGATACAAAAACTGCAATTTCTTAAAATTAATGAAAGGAATGATAAAAATGCAAATTGCCTCATGTCACAAACATGTTTTATGAGGAATACCTGGAATATGAAAATATTTAAACTTTAAATTTTAAAGATATTGAAGAATAACAACCCCTGGGGTCATTTTTGACCCCACTCATGCATCCTAGGGTTAAACCATATATGGGTCATTCCAGAATTGGAGGACATTTGGGCTTCTGAACTTTTGAAAAAAATACTTTATCTTTTACCATTTTCTGTTATGTACACCTCAATACTAGGTAATAAACTATCAAAACCTTGATTAGCTCAGCTCAGGCATCAAAGACACATTTTTTATTAAATGTTTTATTTATTGTTTGCTATACTTGGCGCAGCCCTGTTACCAACACCCAGGAACCTGAAAAAGTACCATGTTTAAATAAATATATATAATTCCTTTACCATTAGGTGAAGAAACTAACATTCTCTCTAAATAACCATTTGATTTAAGATATGAGTTGATTTAAATTAATTTAAGCCACTTTCAAAATCTATTGTACCAAACTTGTTTGGTGTTTCACTTTACAAATTTCAGTATTTATTTTCAAATATTTACTCTAACACTTCATGCATATAATTGCTTAAACTGCTTAAAGGACAATAGGTCAACCCCTTATGAGCTGAGAAAGCCATTTATGATTATTTTGGATTAAAATGATATGGTAACAGGGCTGAAATTATAGTAACAGGGCTGTTATTAAGTTACAGGGTTGAATAGCTACATTATTTTTCACAGAAAGACCACAGAAATATTCTTTGAATAATTTTAATTATTATCAGAATCATTTTGATACATTTGTATGTCTGTACTTTCTCAAAAAATAAAAAAATTGTTACTTTCGCTTTAAAATATCTTTGCCAATATCTCTACCACTTTGCCAAAACACAATTTTAGAGCAAAAATATTTGTAAACTCTTTGTCTGTGCAAAACTCTGTAAACATTAGTAAACATTCTGCGTACATTAGTACATAGCCTACTCGGTAAACATTAGTACACATTCTTTAAACAATAATTAGTACATACTCTTTAAACAATGGTTAAGGGTCATGGTAGAACTTCCCACAGCAATTATCCAAAAGGGAACATGAAAATCAAAAACAGACATCAGAGTATTCCAGATTTCTATTGCAATGGCCACGTGGTGTGAGATGCAGTATGGTGGTCTGGTAGGTAGCTAGCTAGATGAGGGATGCAGTAGTATGGTGGTTGGTAGCATAGGCGATTTTAAGGGGTGTCCTAGGGTGCACGTGCACCTAACCCTAACCCTTTAATTAGATTTGGTGTCAATACAAGTAAAGGTTACACCAAAACTGCATTATTTTGTATTTTGTAAATGGATTATTTGAAATTTTAGGGGTGGGACGCAAAATGTCCTCCAATTCTGGAATGACCCATAAATTGACTGGATTTCCTGATTCATATTACATAAACACTGTATATATACATACAGAAACAGAGAGTGTGCATATATTTTATATACATACAGAAACAAACAGTGTATGCTTATCCTTGCAGTTTCTATACTGCGTATTGCTTCAAAAACTCCCTCATCTTACTCAAAGACACCACCTGCTGGCCAAAGTTATACAACACATTCACACACACACAGCAACATAAAATGGCACATTATGAACATTTAAAAAATCCTGTAAAACATGTTATATCAGTACATCGTGAGATATAAATACTGCCTGCATATAGATTCATGTCAAGTCAACTTGTTAAGTGGATTAAACTGAATTATACTTCTTTCTTTTTGACATTCTTGTTCCTGTCTCCATGGTAACTGGTCATGTGATCTAGTAAACAATATCTTTAGGTCATTTTAGGTCACATGACAACATTTAGTTGATACATCACAACAGTGTTGATTTCCTCCTCCAAACATGTATGCTAATTAGTCAGTTAGGGCCCAGTTAGGGCCAAGTAAGGGCCCAGTGAGAGCCCAGTGAGGGGGCCCAGTTAGTTTCAGGCTTGTTGAGAACTCTACCTTTTTTCACTGATGAACAGAACACTAAATAAAAACAAAGCTATGATGACTTAAAGGACCACCTCACCTTTGGGACAACCAGATATTATTTTATTGTTGTTTGGGACATGATCAACACAATCCTAAGTTATTTTTTGTGTTCAATCTGTGTTTTTAGATATTTTAGTATTTCAGCACGCAACAACATGTAACAACTGGTCATATGATGCATTTTGCATTATGACCAGTTGTTGCATGCTGAAATACTATAATATCTAAAAACACATATTGAACACAAAACATAACTTTGTGGATTGTGTTGATCGTGTCCCAAACAACAATACAATAAAATGTGGTTGTACCAGAGGTGAGGTGGTCCTATAAACTATAAGACTAAATATATTGACAGTTTAGTCAACAAATAGAAACTAAAATATAGTGCTTGTGGAGCTTCTATTTTTGAAAAATCATGACAATTCTGTGCAATTTTTTAAATGTTTTTTTCAAATCGGATATTTTCAGTCCTAAATGGAAAAAACCTTGAGAGAACCACTGTGTAGAGGGGAGAAAAAAGGAGGGGTCCAAGTACAGAGACCTGGGGGACCCCGGTCAGTACAGTATTACTAAGAGTGGCACTTCATGTAGCCTAATTAATGAATACACTGCTTAGTGACGTCTCTATACTTGCATTTAAAGAAAGATAACAATGAACCCACAGTGTGTGTGACAGAGAATGAAGCGGTTTACCTTATTGTGTTGAAAACTGCTAGCTACAAACATCATTAGCACTCCTTCACCCTAGAGGTAGTTCATTAAAGTGGCCCAACGATGCAGAAAAACAGTAGTGAACTATTCCAGTTGTGGATTTATGATGGCTAGTTTTAACTTGTTTAAAAACCTAAACATTTAACTCCAGCATTACTTCCTTTCTTTTCTTATTCTTTGGACTTACATACATATTGCATTATCGCCATCTGCTGTACTGTACTTGCAAACTATAACCTCATTCCCAACATGTCAGTTCAGTTCTACCACAGATATAAAAAGCGAGATACATCCCTCCGGTTTAACTAGATATCTGTGAGTTCTACCACCCAGACCCAACAGAGTTGGTGTGTAACCCTTCCCTCAGTGTACAGAGCAGTTGTATTCAAACTTCTGAACCTGTGGGCCACATTACAAAAATGGCAAGAGGCCAGTTGATAAAACGACAACATTTATGATACTTGATACTTTCTGTATTTCATTGTCTATCTTAACAACTTAACACTGCTTTTTGCCAAATACTGTGGTTGTTGAATTTGCATGAGAGGGAAAAATCTCAAAATATCTCAAAACCCATTTTGGGTTAAAGAAGATAGCATGGGCACTACTGGTACCCCTCAAACCACCGGTGCTCATGAAAGGGAATACAATGAGCAAAAAAGGAGGACAAAATGTGCCACAGAGGCACAGAGGCAAATCCAGGTCCAGGTACTCAGGTGGATTTAGAAATAAAAGGCCTTTATTGATTCACGGGCTAGAACATTAAAATAATACACCTCGGTGTATTATTTTAATGTTCTAGCCCTGGGATTGACTGATTGATTGGTGGGCCAAAATTGTGCCATGGGCCGGAGGTGGCTCGCAGGCCTGAGTTTGAGTATCACTGTAAACTAGAGCCATCTTCTCCACTTACATCCACAACCTTCAATGACCTCCTATGGCTGCATCCAGCACCAACTTCATCCTTTCATAAAGCCCTTGTATTTCAAGACCACAATTAATGACCCTCCACAGTGAATACTAGAAGTCTTTCTAGTCCATGCAGACATGTTTTTATTATCAGCTATATTACAAACTCTTATTAGACCACTACACCATCACTCTGCCACTTGAACATGTCTCTTAGTACTGCTGAGGTGTGTGTGTGTGTGTGTGTGTGTGTGTGTGTGTGTGTGTGTGTGTGTGTGTGTGTGTGTGTGTGTGTGTGTGTGTGTGTGTGTTTATACTATACTTGTGAGGACCAAACGTCCCCTCAAGCATATAGTTTTCATATCAAAGTCCATTATTTATTCAGCATTTGAGCCACGGAACATTGATTGATTGATTGAAGAATGTATTAGAAGGTTACATAGAAAAAAAGTACAGTTTCATGACAGTACAAATCACTGGTAGGTCAACTGTTGCATTTACACAGGAAACCTTCATGTATCTCATATAAAAACACCATTGATGAGGGTGCCAAAGAAGAGATAACAGCCAAACGTTCAAAATAAAGTAAAACTTCTACATTCTCTAATTGTGTGGACTTCTTTATTAAATAATGCAGTTGTTTAACAATCATTTAACTCATCTAAGAGTGTACAATGAAACTGGGTCCATTTGGTTTTCATCTTGCACTCTCAAGAGTTAAAGATCTGTAGGGTCCATTTGGTTACCAACTCTCCATCAGGATAGGATTAGGGTTAAACATTTAAAGACACATGATCTTTTTTAGTGTATCACTAAAGCGGTGTAGGCCTATTTGGATTGGGCCTTTTGACCCGGGAGAGTATTTTTTGCAGGTCTTTAAGTCCGGGTGTATCAAAAATGCACCTCCTTTAAGCACCGCTGTTCCGACCAGTTTGACATTCACCAGCGTCGGCAGGTTAGCATTTCACCAGGTTAGCATTCAACAGCGTCGGCAGATTAGCATTCACCAGCGTTAGTTAGTTTTACTGAGGTTAGGGTTAAGGTTTAGGTGTATCTCCATCCCCAGACTTTCGTCACCTATGCGCAGCCAATCACAAACTTTGGTCTGCCTTAACCAAGGTGCATTTTTGATACACTCGGACTGAACGACCTGCAAAAAAACACCCTTTCCCCTTTTGACTCATGTGCGCGTGCGTGCGTGTGTGTAATAATACAAATCTACAAAGTGAATAGTAACTAAAGTGTTCATAAATGTAACAGAGTAAACGTTCAATATTTGGATCCTAGATGTAGTGGAAGTAAGTAAATATAAGTAAAAGTAGGCCTATTGCAAATTGGAATTACTCCGGTTAAGTACAAATACCTCAAAAGAAATGTACTTAGTTATTGCTACTGCTGCACATTCATATGTGTAACTAACAACACACATTTAGTTTGATATAGGCTCAATTGTTCAGATTATTTTGATATAGAAAGTGTAAATAAATAAATTAAAAGGTTATGCATGGAGGAGACCCCCCCCCCCCAGCTGAATAATTATACAGATATAAATAAGATAAATTATATATTAATAATCATAGCAAATATAAATAAGAGAAGTGTGTCAGTCCAGTTTGAAGTTTGAAGACCCCTGACTTACACCATAATTATTGTGGGCTCCGAGCACACATTAGATATTGTCATTATTGTGTGCTATTACTTTTTACAGCAATTGGCCAAATGGTGGCGCTGTAGGAAGCCTTCGAAAGTGCAAACTTTGAACAGGTATAGCTCATGCTGTGTTTGAGTTACAGCCATGAAACCTGTATACACGTATGCGTCTCCTCATGCCGAACAACTTTTACCCTCTGACTTTTGACCTCTGACCTTTAGGTCTCCCACAATTTGGAATTATATGAAAAACAGTAAAAATCTATCTCCTCCTGGGATTTTCGCGTTACGCGCATGAAACTTTTTTCACATGAACTTTGAACCTATATCTACACAGGCTATGTGGTGAGAAGTTTGCACGTTAAATAATGATTTTTTAATGTGCCTCTCTCTAATTCTTCTTGCACACTTTTCCTTAATTTTAAATTTAGTTTGAAAGTAAGAGTGGTGTTTGAACTCTTATCCTTGAGAAGGTGTCCAGATAGGGATATGAACCCACATTTCTCATTATCAGTGGCAGCTGCGCTAACCAGCTGGCTAAATCACTAGCGCGGCCACTGGTGTCACAGTCTGCTCTAGAGTGAAGATAGCTAGTCAGCCTAGATTCTCGTTGGACTTAAAATGGAGGTAGAGACAGTCTGAACATGTGAAAACAGAGATGTTTAAGTGCTGGTTATAAATTCAATAATCTGGTAAATGTCACCAAATTAAGAGCCAAGGATTAAAACCATCATAGGAAAAAGAAAAGACTCACCTGTAGACTGCTACATGGAGAGAGAGTTGTTGACCAATGTTGTCATTTGTCTTTTAAAATAGTTCCAACATATAAGGTATTACTCTGACCAATAGGCCTATTCACTGCAAAGCAAGGTGAGATGTCTGGCAACGTAATAAAACGAATCATCTGTATTTGTTTTGTGATTATTTGTAAGCAATCTGACATTTCACACCTGAATCCACAATCTGTATTTATTAAAGAATAGCCAATTGAGAGCAAGCTTCACAATGGTACCATTTACAAATACACAGTTTACATTTACATATAACTTATGCAGCACATTTATACTATAATTTGTGTACATGTCAAAGGGAATACAGTAGCAGTCACTGTGGATGTAGATTACTAGTGTACTTTTACTAGTAAACGCAGTAGGCCTATAAGCAGACTTCAAGCGTATGGTTGTGTGACTCTTGAGTGGTCAGGGCCTACATGCTGTGTTCAGGCGCTGACACAAACTCAAACTTAAGCAGAGTGCCAAGTGCAAAATAAGTTATTATAGTATCACGGTTATTTTTAACCACTTTTCAACTTTGAAAGAGAGGGACTTATTCAGAAATACATACTTGTGTGTTTTCTTTTATATTCCTGAACCGAGTATTTTATAAAGGTCTCTATCGTTCAGAATCTGTTTTTGTTCATTGAGCTGTCCAGCCGGCTCTCATAGACTCTCATAGAATTTGCCAGGGGATTGCGGGGTAGAGAAAATGACATTGGTGACTCTTCTTGCAGAGACGTTCATTGACAGAGATCAACAGGCTGTGTCTCAGGTCCTTATTTTGATATGCTGCTACGATTCTACGTGCTTGTCAGGGTGGGGGTCCCTAGTTCAAATGAATAGTTTGGGGGGTATGTGAACATATCCACTGTTGCTGGAGTATTTGAAAAGATGTTTACAGCGGTCCAAAAAAAAAAAAATAGATTGACCCCTCACATGCTTAAACCAGATTTGTTTTGTATTTTTTCCCCCTGTGGGCAAATGGGACCCAAACTTTTACCCTCTATAAAAAGAAATGCTGACAGCCAGTCAGCAGGTGGTTTCATGAATGTATGTATAGCCTAGACAATATTTTAGCCCAATAAAAAAAGACTATAACAGTCTACCAAATTTCACACCCCACCTCAGGGGCTGCCGGACTATAATGACCTTTGTGGCAGAAATGCTCTTCCTCTTTAAAGCCACACCTCCCATACACCAGCAAACCACTCCCTTTCTCCTCTACAGGCTTTTCAGAGAAACGAAACTCAGTCTGTGTTGTCCATTCTCTACTCGGTGTGTGCCGTGGTTCGGTGAACAGTAAAATGGCGCAGTGGGGACTGGGAGTAGTTCTGGACCAGGAGGATCAGCTCTGTTGCTGTTCCATTTGTCTGGACCTTCTCAAGGAACCAGTGACTCTGCCATGTGGACACAGCTACTGTAGAAGATGTATCGAGGGCTGCTGGGACCTGGTGGAAGAGATGACTGGCGTCTACAGCTGTCCCCAGTGCAGGGAGAGCTTCACTCCAAGACCTGCTCTGAGGCAGAACAACATGCTAGCCGAGGTAAGGCAAGAGCATGCTTGTGTCACTTTAATAGGCTAATATGCACACCTTATTGTCTCCACCAGCCGAAGGCTGAGGGAGAGTATGTTTTCCCCTCCGTCCGTGTGTCCGTGCGTGCGTGCGTCCGTCCGTGCGTCCTCGCAGTTTGTGAGCACCTAATCTCAGTCGCCGTTGGCCCGGTCGCTGCCAAAGTGAACACACACATTCCCTGGATGCCAATCTAGAACCTCTGCCCTAAATTTTTCAAATGGGCCTTTTCTAGCGCCACCTAGTGGCCGATGTTTCGCCTCCGTGCGTCCTCGCAGTTTGTGAGCAGCTAATCTCAGTTGCCGTTGGCCCGGTCGCTGCCAAAGTGAGCACACACATTCCCTGGATGCCAATCTAGAACCTCTGCCCTAAATTTTTCAAATGGGCCTTTTCAAGCGCCACCTAGTGGCCGATGTTTGCAAAACACATTTCTGTGCACTATTCTTACAGATTTTGTCCAAAAATCCTACAAATCGGTAGGCAGTATCTCGACAGTCATGTGATCGACACGGATCTGTCCGATTTTGCATATTCCATCCTGATTGGCTAAGATTGGCTTCCAAAGTTTGTAGGATTGCGTGCGTCCTCGCAGTTTGTGAGCAGCTAATCTCAGTCGCCGTTGGCCCGGTCGCTGCCAAAGTGAGCACACACATTCCCTGGATGCCAATCTAGAACCTCTGCCCTAAATTTTTCAAATGGGCCTTTTCTAGCGCCACCTAGTGGCCGATGTTTGCAAAACACATTTCTGTGCACTATTCTTACAGATTTTGTCCAAAAATCCTACACATCGGTAGGCAGTATCTCGACAGTCATGTGATCGACACGGATCTGTCCGATTTGGCATATTCCATCCTGATTGGCTAAGATTGGCTTCCAAAGTTTGTAGGATTGAGCCGTTTTGAACAAAATGCCTCAAATCACAAACGCAAAGTGCAATTATCATGAAATCGCGCACACACGTTCCCACTAGGCCGAGGAAGAAATGCCACGTATTTTTTTTTAAATCAGCCTCATGGTGGCGCTATAACAGGCTGATTTGTGGTTTTACCTATAACTCCACCGATCAGTTCACCAGGACGCACGGTCTGGTGGAGACCTGTGCTCGGAAGAGCACTGCTTCTAGTTGGGTCTCTTTTCTCACTTCCTTCAAAGGTGTTACCAATGATAGGCTACTAATGAAGGCTCTCTGTTCCATTTCATGTAGCACAGTGGGAAAAAAAAACGAAGTTGTCCTTTATAGCCTCTATCAGAGTCCAGGGTGAAGAGCTATTCACTTCACCGAGTTGTAGTTTCCTAGCTATCACCTAGGCTTTGTTATGTATTTTTAGGTGATAGCTAGAAAACTACACCACGGTGAAGTGAATAGCTGAGGCTTTACACCTGTTAAGGAATTCTCTCTCTAGTTTCTGCATAATTATTTCTGATACTGTTAACCAGCTTCATTATGTATAACAGATATAGTCATTCGTAGTTCAAATACAGAGCAAAGTTCAAGTAGAGCTACAGAGATAAGGTTCTTAAAGGACCTTCCCGTTCTTCAATGAGTAGTTCACCCAAAAATGACTTTATTTCTATAGTCTGCTCGAATACACATATAGTTTGTAGAGAATTCCGTAACAGTGAACGAAGAAAAAATAAGAACATACTATTGGCCTACTGCTTGAATTGAAGTCAAATTGAAGTAACACAGAGGTAAAACAGAGGCCTAGATTAACAACAGCAAAATTATATAAAAATGGTTTTAAAAACTCAGAAACAACACTCACATTCTAATAATCCAAAGCCTATCGTCTAGGCTTGATATATTTACATTCAAAAATTCAACCATAGAAGAAGAAAATAAAATTCATAAACTACTTCCGGGCAAAATGTATTTATATGTTACGGTATGTTTGAAAAAGGAGCTCTTGTTTTCTTGTAATCTAGTTCACCACATCCCCCACCCCACCACCCACTCCCCCCTGTCATATTGTGAGCAATTCACTCTGACTTCAAGTCTCCCTGTCTTCTCAACGCTCGACACGGCGACTCGCTCGCTTTAGCTCACTGGCGAATGACCTCCCCCTTCCTTTACTTTGTACTTTCAGGTTGTGGAGAAGATGACGAATCTAGGAGGTCAGACTCAGCAGCCTTCTCCCCCTGCTGCTGTGGTCGACTACGCCGGTCCTGCAGATGTGGCCTGTGACTTCTGCACGGGAAGCAAGCGTCACAAAGCCCTCATGTCCTGTCTGACGTGTCTGGCCTCTTACTGTGAGGCTCACCTCCAGCCTCACTACAATGTTCCCACGTGGAAGAAGCACACTCTGGTCCCAGCCACCAGCAAACTGCAGGACAAGATGTGCTCCAGTCATGACAAGCTGATGGAGGTGTACTGTCGCACAGACCAGCAGTGCATCTGCTATCTGTGCACCATGGATGAACATAAGGGCCATGACACCGTGTCAGCTGCAGCAGAGAGGACCGACAAACAGGTCACTTGTTGGACAAGATATTAGCTATTAATGTTTCAAAGATCTATTAAAAATGTAAAGCTGAAATCTGTCCTGGGTTTGATTCCCGCTGGGGGACGCTGTGGGCATGTTCTCTCCTCCGTGTCATCATTGCCCACACCCTAGCTGGGGTTGGCATGGCATATAGAAAGGTTGGCCTTTCTGAGTGGAGTTTACATGTTCTCCCCGTGTCTCCTAGGCTAGGTACCCTCACAAAAACATGCAGTAATCCTGGTCTCTATAATGCCTCCCCCTGGCCAGCCAGGGTGCCTGATGGAGGGGAAAGGAACTGGTTGGAATAACATGTTCCTTCCACGCAGGAGCGCAGCGCCCAGGATTACAGCTTAGGCCAGGGGTCTTCAACGTTTTCAGGCCAAGGACCCCTTAGTTGAGAGAGAGATGAAGCAGGGACCCCCACAACCTGATTCCATATAGTTGCGTTGTTTGACAGCATGAACATCAGTGTATTTTGGATTCATGTCAATTTGTGTTTTCAGATTTAACCACTTGAACCGTCAATACTTAATAAACTTGACCTTTCACTCTGTACTGAGGCCACATTCTCATAATATAATTCGGTTTAGTCGTGCGAATGGGAGGGGTGAAGTTGCCACATTCTTGCATATTTAATTGATACGTTTGCCCTCACACTGCACATTGTCATCCGAAACAAGGACTGAGTCCACGTCTGTCCACGCCTCCACGGGACATGTACGTATGTATCCAAGCTGCATAATAATGCGTCCTCCATCTCCCTGTGTTTATTAATTCTTCAAGTTCAACTCGCAATGTAACCACAGGACCCCTGCAAAATTGCGGCGCAGGCGTTAGCCTATTTATCTGCGGTCGACGGTCGTAAACGGGCGATCAAAAAATAAAACCAGCGGCGGCCGGAGGGACTCGCAAAATCTACCAGCAATAAACCAGACAGCAAATACTTTTAATAGCAAGATATGATTATCTACGAAGAGGAGGACGTCAACGTCTCTCTCTCTCTCTCTCTCTCTCTCTCTATGGTCAGACATCTAATGAGAGCGGATGGTCTGGAGGTGGATTTAACCTTTTATAAATAACTATGGATTTAACCCGCACATGGCTCTATATAGCCGACCACAATGTTTCATTGCCTGTATTTAAGACGGATGGATTCACACCAACAGTGAAGCGTTTGCTGTAGCGAATCGAAAGCCATGTTTTTTTGTGGATTTGCATTCGTTTCTTTGATTCGAAAAAGAATACGGATGCATCTTCACACATGCCCAAACGTTGTGTATTTTCCGACAATACGTTAGAGGATTCATTTTAATCGCAATAAAACGTGCCTGTGTGAATGCCGCCTTAGTCTGCTCTTTTTCCCCTCTACACCAAACCTCTTTGCCGAAAATAAACGATCTACGAGCTCACAACGCCTCGCACTGTTGTGAGCTTGTAGATCTGCTATTTTTGGCAAAAGTTCTCAGAATATGGACACTATATTTCAAGTGGTTAATATAAAAAGGGGACCCCTTTTTATGTCACTCAGTTTTGAAGGACCCCCTGTAGTGACTCTGAGGACCCCCTAGGGGTCCCGGACCCCTGTTGAAGAACCCTGGCTTAGGCAATTGGCACTGGGTGAAAAATAGGTTACAACAATCGTAGGATAAAAATATAAACAATAAAAATAAAGATGAAATCTGTATGAAGTTTTTATTTTATTTTTCCCCCAGTTAATTTCTGTTAAACTCTTTTCATTTTTTTTTTAAATTTCAGTCTAAACTCAGTTTGACTTTAAGTCATTATTGGGTCAAACTCAACAATGACCTACATACATACTTACATAGTATAGGATGTATGGTAAAACATACTGGATGCATTTATTTGGGATTTATTTTCGTTGTCAGTCACTGTTGACTTCAGATTATACTCGGATCTAAACCGAACTGTCTCTGTTTCCGATGCTGATTTCTTCCAGAAACATATGGTGGCGAGTCAGCAAAACGTCCAGCAGAGGATCCAGAAGAGAAAGAAAGAGCTGAAAGACCTTAGACAGGTCATAATGACCCTGAAGGTAGAGCTGGTATTATTTCACTTCCTGATATTGTGTTATTTACTGTGGATAATGGATATAGTGAAACGATGGTGATGCCATATAGATGAGACACAGTAAATCAGAATGACTGCTACAGTTGCTCCTGCACTGCAATATGTCATAGCAGCATGACATAGACATGAGTTACAGGCATTATTCATAAACGATAAAAGAGTATTTGTTTCACAAAAGCTACGATTGTATCAATGCGTTAAGTTATAGCTCTTACCTGAGGGGGCCTCCCCCCTCAGGTAAGGATCACAACATGAGATCGGGAGAATATGCAGACACAGATATTTAGTGATTTTAGTCAGTAGTTAGTGAACATTTTGTTTTGTTGTTGTTTGTGTGTGCGTGTGTTAGCCCTATTTTATGCCTTGGCTATTCGAAAATGGCAGATCTCCAAGCTCACAAGGCATCGCAAACGCTTTGAATTGTGACGTGTTGTGAGCTTGGAGATCTGCTATTTTCAAACTTTTACTTTTGGTACTTTTAAGTGCATGTTGATACCAACAGTTCATACGTTTAAGTGCACTTTGAATTCCAGACTTTTCCTTGTAAGGGTGCCCACACACCAAAATATGGTCGGCAGCGGATAAACTATTTAGGTGCGCGGCTGACTAAAAACGCAGAGAGCGTATTCCATCCCAAAGCCAGTGACGCACCTGTCACTCACTTCCCGCACCGCCTTGTCTTGACGTTGCCAGGTTGTCACTTGCTTTCAAGTCCCTTCCTCCCTCTAGCCTGTAGACTAGCGTAGCGATTATTATAACTCTATGGTAGCGATCCTTTGTCTGCAGAGATACGTTACGCTGCGAGGTTATCAATTTAATAGGCTTTATTATCATCATCTTTATGTGTCAACTCTATAATGGACAGGCGAAGGGTACTCACCCTTGCTTTATTGGAAGGGGAGATGCAGCAACAAGATAAAAAGAGATGAGTGTGGGTGCATGAGAGACCACAGATATCAATTAAATACTATGCATGAGACTATTCAAAACAAAACAAGTGTCGGAACGTTACGCCTTCGAATCACCCGATTGGACCGAGGGGAGAAACCAGAATCTGCGTGGAGAATGTATTTAGTCCAGCATAAACACAAGGTCTGCGCGGCGTGCTGATATCCTCCACTGACATGAAACCGCCCCCTTCTCATTGAAATGCATTGGCGGAACGCGGATTCCACTCTCATAGGTATTTTGGTGTGTGGGCACCCTAACAGAGTATGTCTATATTGCAGTATTGGTACTTTTACTGAGGTAAATTATGAGAGTACTTTTCCCACCACTGGTTCATGTCTCATGCCATGTTAACCAGAGTTCAGCGACGGCGGCAGCGGACGCCAGTGACCGGCTCTTCTCCGAGATGAGGGTCTCCATGGAGAGACGGTGCAGCGAGGTTAAGCGACTGATCCGGGATCAGGAGAAGACGGCCCTGGCTCAGACCGAGGGACTCCTGAAGCTCGTGGAGGAGGAGGTCGCCTGGCTGGAGAGGAGACATGCTGAGATGGAGGAGCTGTCCACCTCTGATGACGTCATCCACTTCATCCAGGTTCCACAGGATGATATTATTCCTACCGTAGGAGACTGTGGGGGAAGGAGCGCTTCTTTTCCGTTCACCAGCGTCGGCTACTCACCAGGGTCAGGGTTACTGAGGTTAGGTTTAGGGTTAGGTTTATGCATAGTTTTACTGAGGTTAAGGTTATGGTTAGGGTTAGGGTTAGAGTTAGGCATAGTTTTACTGAGGTTAAGGTTAGGGTTAGGGTTAGGTTAAGGCATAGTTTTACTGAGGTTAGGGTTCGGGTTTAGACATAGAGGTTAACATTCACACCCGCACGGTCCAAGTGACCACAGCCGAGCGCTCCAGACCTCCGCTCCAGCCAATCACAAGCTGCGTCCTTCTAATTTATGCGACACCGTCTCCTACGGTAGGAATAATCGCCCACAGGATGCAGCGTCAATTCAGCATAACTCATTTAGAGACACATGTTGAACTTTAAGGGCCATTCACACACCAAGCACTTTTAACAGTAACACAACTTATACTTAAAGTGACAAAAAATGTACAAACCATGATTTGTTTTTACACATTTAGAAGAAATCTGCGATGTTTTTATCGGTTATCGTTATATTATGCAATATTGTACTAGTAAGATGCCTCAGGGTGACATGCGACAGAGGTCGCGCCAATTCTTGGCCATCTGGCCAGTGATATTTATGGTATGGTTTACATCAATTCCATATAGGCATTACCAAATATGGGCATTCCCAGGTATGCGCTTAATATTGATGACATCATGTGATGTGGGGCGGCATAGCTCAGGGGTAGAGAAACCGTTATTAGAGCACGAAGGGTTCCCGGAAGGGTTCCCAGTTCGAATCCGGGCTCCCCCTGAGTTAATGTCGAAGGGTCCTTGGGCAAGACTCTGAACCCCACATTGCTCCCGGTGAGCTGGTTGGTGCCTTGCATGGTTTCCTCCGCCACCGGTGTATGAATGTGTGCGTGAATGGGTGAATGTAATGCACAATCTCTGTAAAGCGCTTTGGATAAAAGCGCTATATAAATGCACCATTTACCATTTACCATTTATCGGGACAGGGATCTCCATATATGGGCATAAAACGGGCAAGGATTTAATTAATTTGCAAGTGTGACTCGTGATGACATCAGCGATCTCCATATATGGGCATGAAAGGGACATCAAGCCAGAGTGTGATGTCAGAGCGACATATTTTAAAATGTAATTTCTGCTAAGCAGATGCTTAGATTTTTATTCATATAATGATAAATGTGCGCGATGTGAGACGGAAACGGAAGTGGGGAGGAGCCTTCACTTCGGCTTTAACCGGTTACTCATCATTCTTCCATTATCCCAGACTGTATGACGGTAGCAGTTCCAAATCAAGTCAACAGTCAACAGTCTGGCCACGCGAGACTAGTTGTCGACAGACACGTTGCACGACGCGACTTTTGAGCATTTAAACTCTGTTTGACGCCACTTTTTGTTGTGTGACAAATCAGTCAGCCTTAAGAATGCCAGACCAGGGGCGACTTGACAGCCAGTTGGCTGGGCAATAGGAAACGCACTGTGTTACGTCACCACAAATGCCCACAGTTCGATTGCAGCCAGCCAGACCATTTTCTACATGTAATTCCCTTACTCTCTCCTCACTCACACCCAGATTAACCTTACAAAACGGTTCAGATGACGTCACAATGCCACACCAGTTGTGTTGTGATTATTTCCACCAGGCTAGAACAGCCACAGGCCGGAGATTGTCTTTTGCCACAATCTCTATCTGCCTCTGAGCAGCTAATCTCAGAACTGCCAGGCCGAACGGGGTGAGGTTTTTCACGCATTCTCCCAGTAGGCCAAGAAGAACCTTCACATCAAAAGTTTTTTAAATTTGTGGTGCTATAACAGGCTGTTTCACTTCAGCCCAATATTATTAACAGTATATTTGAGGTGTGTGTGTGCGAGCATACGTGTCCTTGTTCCTTCTGATCAATATACTAATCTATTGAATTTGATTTCTTTGTATTCTGTTCTTCCCTCCTGTCTGTACTCATCTACACGTATGTCTCTGTCTCCAGAGTTTCCAGTCTCTGTCCAGTTCCAGTGAACCTCCAGAGCTCCCCAGGATTGCTGTCCGTCCCGTGCGTCCTTACTTCACAGAAGTGAGCGATACTTTGTCTGGTCTGAAAGACCAACTGCACGACATCCTGAGGAAAACCTGGCCTGGCATATCAGAGAGAGGTGAATATGTTAAATCTTGGCCTTTTCTCAAAGCAGCCATCATATTTCTAAGTAAAAGTGGTCTGAAGGCAATAGCGTAGCTGCCAAAGGGATACTGATAACCCAAGAGACTAATGTCAGACAGTGGTTAGTAAAACTGAACAGGGTTTAAGCTAATTTGAATCTGCTTTAAAGGACAACTTTGTTTTTTTACAACACAGGTTCATATTTTAGATAGTCATTAGAAAAAATAAAAGATGAGTGTTAAAATGTTTTCATTTAGTTCTTTCTATTGTTTTAGCGATTTTACTATTTTGATTTCAGTGGTTGGGGGCATGCGTACAAATGGCTAAATATGTCTTTTTAGACACAATAAGCCGGCAATTTCTTTGTTACTAATTACACCAGCCCCCTAAGTCACATCTGACCATGAAAGATTGCAGTGCATCTTGGGAATGTGCTTATTGTGTCTAAAAATACACATTTAACCACTGGCATGCATGCCCCCAAGGGCATGCAAGCAAATGAAAATTGTTAAAATCATCAATCTATCTATCTGACAGCATTTCATCACTGATTAATGTATTAACAATGAATTTGTTAATTCATTTACAGTATTTAATTTAACTTATACTATTTGTAATTGTGTTTTTTTTTTCTTCCTGTGGTACACCTGGTTATTTATGAATTTACCGTAGTTTACCGTGGTACGCTTGTTGAAAAACTTTGCTGATTTCTTGTGTCTCCAGTTTCTGCAGTCGATGTTTTCCGCCCTCCAGAGCCGCAGAACAGAAATGACTTTTTACAATGTGAGTCCATGTTGATTCAGTTTGCTACAAACTGTAAAAAAGTGTGTGTGTGTGTGTGTGTGTGTGTGTGTGTGTGTGTGTGTGTGTGTGTGTGTGTGTGTGTGTGTGTGTGTGTGTGTGTGTGTGTGTGTGTGTGCGGCGCGCACTGTGCAGTACATAAATTATATATGAAACTGATATTTCATGTGTTCTTCTCACAGATTCCTGTCCACTCTCACTGGACTTGAACACGGCACACTGCTGCATGCCCCTGTCAGAGGAGAACAGGACGGTGACGACTACAGCTGACCTGGCGCCGTACCCCGACCATCCGGAGAGATTTACCGGATACGCTCAGGTGTTGTGTACAGAGGGTCTGTCTGACCGTTGCTACTGGGAGGTACAGTGGAGTGGCATTAAGGTTTCCATAGCAGTCTCTTATAAAGACATTGAACGAAATGGGGTTCATGCGAGATTTGGATCCAATAGTAAATCCTGGATCATACAGTACTCTGGTGAAGGCTGCCTGTTCAAACACAACAATGTTGAGACTAAAGTGCCAGCACCTCTTTGCTCCAGAGTAGGGGTGTACCTGGACCACAAGGCAGGCACGCTGTCCTTCTACAGCGTTTCTGACAAAATGCTCATTCGTAAAATTCAAACCAAGTTCACACAACCTCTCTATCCAGGGCTAGGGCTTCATTATGTTGGAGATAAAGCAGAGGTGTGTAAGATATGGTAGACAGGCTTTGATAGGTATTTTGTTATGGTTCATATCATCTTTTTATCAATACATATTGATGACCACCTGAAGTTTAAGGCACAGTGACTGTGTCATAAAATGTCACATACAGTACACACACAAGGTCTCCGTCTGGTAGAAATCAGGCCTTATCTACTGCCATGGAGCCTGTTCCTAAAACAATGAGAATTGTTTTGGTATTCTAAGGCTCGGGCTGGGACATTTGGTATCATCTAGACACCAGCAAGGACACCTCTCCCCCCAGGAACCCTGTATATGGACTCTTAGTCTTGTGATGTGTGGACAAGAAACATATCCTATTAACTGTTGAAACGTCATCCACTGACTGATGAAATGACCATACTTATACTCATGTCAAAACATAATTTGTCAGAGAGAGCACGAACCATTGATTATTTTGTTGTACCTTTGTCTTGAATTCTCTCTCTCCATAGTAAACATCCCATTCTCACTCTGATCACTCTCCTGTCTTATTTATGTGTGATGGATTATTGTATCTCATATGGGAATAAGAAGGTGTTGTTGTTTACAAATAATATATTCATCAGGCTTAAAGACTACGAATACTGATATTCAAGTTTTTTTTTTCCTTTATTCAAGGTTGGTTTGTTGATGTAATGGAACATGTTCTGTAATTGTTCCTGTATTCTTAATTTGAGTACCTCCCTGTATCCATGGGGGTGGGGGAACAAACAGGGAGTGTGCCTCAACAGTGTTTGTTGGGGGAACAAACTACAGTATCATATGATTGTATTGTATGTTTCAGGCTCTACTCGTTGTCAACTATCTAAGAGCGGTGGTGTCTTTATAGATGGAGAAATCTAAAGCTGTAGGAGATGCTATATATTTTTGGTTTGTGATGTTAAGCGACAAAATCAACTGTCTCAAATAAACCATGTAAAAGACTGCAAGACTATCAGTCTCACTGTGTTTTTCTTAGCTCTCTAATTTCTCTTCATTTACACTGAAATTCAGTTTTTTCATAATAAATATAAGCATTGTGGAAGTGGAGCGAGTATGCAACCTCTACCTGTGTGTTTTATTCTTAATTTGAAGAAAGACACTAGATATTAAAACACATCTTCATGCAACATTGCAACATTAAATACATGATAATGCAACATTATCATGGATGTAAGGACATGTGAAGTGTATACGTTATAAAGTAACTGAACATGTATTAAATAAATGAAGAGTGCAGACATCAGGGCAATCTGAGCTTTTAAAGAAACCCTTCCTGCAGTCATCTCTCTAGGCATCATATCTACCGCAGACACCTTTCTAACTGATGTTAAACCTGCTGACATGATTTGATGTGGGCCACAATGCTAAAACAGTGGCGTCAGTTCAGAAAAAGCTAAGGTATGGCAACATGACTGGTGTCTTGCACACGCGCCTTCGCGCGTGTGCAAGACACCAGTCATTTTGCCATACCTTAGCAACAGGCATGATACATTTATTTTAAGAAGTACATTTAATTTTTTCCCCCCGTTTGGTTTCTTGGGCTGGATTTGGCAGCCTGGAACGGTTGTTCAAGTGCATTGTTATTTGTTGCACCTGTGCAGCTGACCTGTGGAACCTGGGAATATACCATTTTGTTAAAATGGGAAGAATAAAAGTGTGGAGAATATAATAATACCTTGTTAAAGTGACCATTTTGTAACATTTTGCATTTGTAGTTATTTTACTGTAATTTAACAACGCAATAACCAGCACAGATAGATAAAGAGACATTCATGGATTTATATTTAAAAGTAACTTTTATTTACCCCCCTGGACCCAGGGTATGGCAGCTGCATACCCCTGCCATACCCAATTGACGCCCCTGGTTACGCAATGACACATTCTGGGCAAGTCAGGAAAGCATTCTGTAAACATTGGTGAACACTTTGTGAAACACACACACAGGTCTATAAAATCCTACAATACTAACTATCTTTGATATAAACATCCTAAAAGCAATCTTCAATCTTACTCCACAAGACATGCGAATCATCTAGAGCAGGGGTCAGCAACCTTTTTGAAATGAAGTGCCATGTTTTTATTTTCTAGATAGTCAGTGTGCCATGTCAACATACATTTTAATGACACCCCATTAAAATGTTGATATCTTTGATTGTCAGGACATTGTTATAACGATCAAATGGACCCCATTTAAGCTACACTTTGACAGTGTAGCCTATATGGGGTCCATTTGGTTCCATTTGTACACTGTCAAAGTTACAATACGCTGCTTTAGGCTAGTCCCAGAAAATCCACTGCTGAACATTGGTTCTCAAAGTGGGTCCTTGAGGGAGTTCCAGTGTCTCCCCAGCTGAATGATGTTAGTAACAATTTAGACCCATGCATGCAGGCTTTTATTTTCATTCGAGTTCATTTAGGCCTAATCAATTGAATATAAATTGGGGTAGAAATGCCATTAATTGGGGGTCCATAGCCTAAAATATCTGAAGCTGGGGTCCTTGAAATTAAAATGGTTCAGAATCACTGCTGTTTTTCAAATGGGGGTCCATGCGGGCTAATAAGTGTCAATTTGGGGGTCCTTGACATGAAAAGGTTTGATAGGCTAAGCACTGTAGAATGTTTGTTTTTAGGTCTACACATTTCTTTCTGAAGAGGAAACCCCGCACTGCCCGCAGCATTGCATTACGAACATAGAATGCACTGCTTGAAAGCCACTGGCAGTAACAGTGGTTTCTATAAATAAACTGACACAATATTGTGATTCCTGCACAATTTCATTAGCAATTATCTGCTAACTATTTGCTAACTCCTCCACCACCACCCGCCTCCACCACATAACCAACCACTGTGTGGGTGCGCGCGCAGTAGACCTATGTTAGAGGTTTGATTCAAGCATACAACTTTTTGTTATGTGGTGTGTGGTTGTAGGCCTACACAGTGTTCTATTGTTTACACGTTTAAAATGTCGGCTACCTGCTGCCTAGCCTCCCTACATTCCTCATGTCAAACCATAAACCATGACGACGTCGACGACATAAACGATTACAATCATTCAACAACTTGCTACAAAGTTCTAATTCCACACTGCATTGCAAGTCTGCACAGGAGCACCATCTGCTGGCTGTTGTTTGTATACCTTCTGCCTTTCTTTCAGGCCATGCAGGGAAACCAGAGGGTTGATAAATAACCCAAAATAACATGACTGCCTTTGGAGTTAGGGTTAGGGTTAGTCAAATATTTCTTTTATAGCTGACAAATGACGTTATGTTTACATTTTCTATTGCATGTGTAGTATAATAAGCCTACACACACGCACGCACGCACGCACAGGCTATGTTCACTTCCTGACAGATGAACTGAAGTAGGTCATCAGTCTCCCATGCAGACCTGGCCTTCAAATATCTCCCTGTCTTTTAATCACTTGAACCCTATAGTGTCCATATTCTGGGGGCAAACATTTCCCCATCACTCTCAGAGTTACAGACCTGGGTGGGGACCCCCTGGATTTTTATCATTTCAGTCCCAGTGAGTTTGAATCCAGAATTTAGTTGACCCACTAGGGCCCAAGGTGGAGGGGCCTGGAATTATTTTATACTATAGCTATTGAAAAATAGCAGATCTACAAGGTCACAGGTGCCGCGCTGCGAGCTTGTAGATCTGCTATTTTTTGAAACGTGAAAATGTGTGCAAATGTATTTTTTAAGCGAACATTTTGTAACTCAAATTTTGCTTCTGGGGGGTCCCTGGGACTAAATATTTTGAGATGGAGGTCTGTGGCCAAATACATATAGTCCGATAAAATTAAGGCAGAGGTTGGACAAAATTGTATTATTTAGTTTTTCAACTGATTCTGTTAGGAAATTAGGTCTACTAGCCAGGATAAAAAAATCTACCATGATCTGCTCACTGCAAATACCCACAGTGGCCAAATCAAGTTGGGCTCCCATCGACTTTCTATACAGGAGGAAAATACCCAGAAAAAAATCTGCTTTAAGTAGGATGTGAGGGGTCTAAGGGGTTTGTCATGATGCTGAATCCATTGCAAGCATTTGTTTTGCACCAAAAACATTCATTGGCCCCAGAAAACGCCAACAAAAGATGATTTTTTTTGATGACTCATCACTTTTCATCACTAAACCATCATTTTCTGGGGCCATTTTTAGCCCAAGGAATGTTTTTTGTGCAAAACAAATGCTTGCAATGGATTCAGCATCATGACAAACCCCTAACCATCCTATTTAAAGCTGATTTTTTTAACTGGGTATTTTCCTCCTGTATAGAAAGTCGATGGGAGCCCAACTTGATCGAAAATTTGCCACGGATATGACTAAGTACATGGACACATTTGTCCATGTATATTATACTTATTGAATGACCCCTGGTTCTGGGTGTACGTGTGGAAACTATGGAGGAGATGCAAACTTTGGTGGCCAAGCCGGCTCTCACACTGAAATAAGTCTTCCCTCTTGTTTGAGATCAGCTCAACATCACTGTTGATGTCAGCTGTTGCTTCTCCTTACTTAACTCTTTGTGTTTGAGCAAACAAACGGGTTCACCTTTTTTGCGGTGGATTGTGTCATAAATGGGCACATCATTAGCATAACCAACATTTACAAAACATATTTATATATTCATAAATCCGTGAATACTTGGAAAAGCTACCTCTTAGGGTCGATTCACACTCTAATAAAGAGCCTAACTAATTTCGGTTTGGCAATGTCCAGACCTAAATATGGGTTTCCCCTCCCGGTTCGGGGGGGCGTCAACCGACTAAACTCGGCTCCACGGTGCTGCCGAAATGTTGTGACCTCCCGACTTAATTTCGGTACTCATTTCGGTAATTTCGGTCTTCTCATTCATTCAGCCCGGCTTCAAGTTCATTTTCTCGGCTATGAAGCCAAGGAAACAGCGGTAATTTGGGAGGGAGACACGCCGACTTCCAAATGCTTGTGTGGCCGTGATTTGAGCATCGCATAGCGGATACATTGTATTGTCAGCTGGTTCTCACTATGGCTGGAGAGTGGAGGCGTGCGTGCGACACACACACATTTGAAATGTTTATTTATAACCACATAAAGAGAAGTACAAGGATGCCTCATACAAAGGTCATAAACAATGACAGTGCAGTCAGAAAATATGAAAGAACAGCCTACAAAGAGCCTAAACGGCAGAACATTGATACTCTACATACAGTATAGATGACATACTTGTCAGACACAGCGGACATAAGTCATGGATAGAGGAAACAACGCCTCCTCCAGATTGAGCGGCTTCCTATAATGGCTGACACTGAACAATATTTTGCTAACTGTTTGGCCCTCCTTTTGGAGAGGCCTGCCATTTGTAAGCCCCTCACAACCAACTTGTGCACATGCCCTAGGCTCCCAAAGATAAAAACCAAAAGTGTACATCTGTAGCCTAGCTGTGAGATGGTCTGCACTAGCTGTTGATATTTCAGCACTTTGGTTAGAAAGGCTTCTTCCAAACTGTAATCAAAAGTGCAGCCAACCTCGAGAATAGACACCTCCCTAAGGGTTTCATTTACAACAAAGACATCAGGGGTGTTAGCTGAAATGTTAGAGAACACAGAATCATCATTACACAGGTTAAACATGCTCGGCCTCACAGAAGAGTGCTTATACAGCATGATGGAGGACCCAAAAATAGAAGAGATATCTTTTGATATCAAATCTACAATTCTGTCATGCCTACATATGTAGAGGCCCCTGTATACATGGCAACCATTTAAGATGTGGGACATGGTTTCAGCTATTTGCTCATTGCCATGATGAATACAGTGAGGGGCATGATTGCCTGGAAACCAGATGGAGAGATTAAGTTTAGTTGGCAAAACCTGTAATCTTGCTTTCAAAGTAAAGACAACGATGCACTCATCTATGGCAACATTTTTGAACACAGAGTGAGAGACAGAATGGTCCGCAGCAGGGAGACAAGCAGTCATCCCTTGCAGTCTCAACTGAGTCCAGTGCTGCCGCTGTCTTTGCTGTTGTGCCCACAGGAGGCGACCTCGGGCATTTATCAGTGGAAGTTGGTGTTCTGTTCCACACACAGTCATAGTTGCTCTCACAGAAATACTGGGGTCAGATATGACATTCTCTGAGGCAGTGAGTTAGACCCTACCCACTCCAGGGTAACATCAGCCCAGCAACACCAGTCATTTAAGTCCGGCCAGTCTGACCACACACCAAAGCCAGGGGAGCGACTGTCCAGCTTTCCATTCGCTTTCCTCTTAAAACCTAGGGAGTTAGAGTCCGAACCACGTGCCAGGGGGACCTTGCGTCTTTTTAAGTCCAAAAATAGAGAAGAACGAGCAAGCCTTCTCACATACTGGTCGTCACTGTTCAGCATATTCAACAGATGGGAGAGCCGTGTAGCAATATAAACCCATTCAAAGTTGGGAACACCCAGACCACCCTCACTTTTATTATGAAATATAATGTCGCGTGTTGTGTGAGTGTTTAGGCCAGTCCACTGCCTCACTAGATGTACAGTTTTATCAGTCAAAACACTTAGTGATTTTCGTGGGACATGTACATTGGAGAGTGGAGGCGTGCGTGCGACACACACACACACACACACACACGCACGCACACACACACACACACGCACACGCACACGCACACGCACACACAGCTTTGCTGCGTCTCGCTGACCGTTTTCAAGAGGAAAGAAGAGCTTAAAGTAAACACAACTTTGCTAGTGTTCCGTGTTGATAGCCTATCTCTATGGTTTATAGTCGATCTGCAAGCTCCGCGACGAATTGTGACTGTGATGCATGCAGAAAGAGAGGCGGCACGTCTACAGAGATGGGAAAAGTACTCACAATGTACTCACATTCTGTACAAGTACTTGTGAAAAAAACTACTTTGGTAAAAGTAAAAGTACTCAACTAAAAACTTTACTCAAGTAAAAAGTAAAAACCGGATTTGAAAAGTACTTTTGAAGTAAAAGTAAAAGTATTTTTTACCGTATGTTTCTGTGCAAAGCCAATAGAAGTAGGACTGTCATAAAGGGGTACTGTCACTTTAAAAAGTAATCTTACAATACTAGTTAATATGTTCATGATGTCATTGTGAGAATGTGCTATAGTGTTGTTGTCGAGTCCACCTAAAGCGTCCAAGTCAAGTCCAAGTCCTAGGGGGTTCGAGTCCGTTTTGTTTTATAAAAAAAAAGGACAAATAAGACTTGGTATATGTAGTACAATATCCCAAATCACAGACGATAATTATCCAGTCTAATATCATGATATGGATACAAAAATAATATGAATGAAAAAATAATTATAGATTATAGGTCTACTACTGTAATCTATAACATTTTAAAGCATTGCTGTTATTGCTGTGTCATTGTAATAAAGCTGCATGATTATGGCAAAACTTATATTATCAAACAAAATCTTATTTTAATATTTTTTTTACTAAAAGCTAAAATAAATAAATAAGGTTTCCCTATTCAAACACATAGCAGTACGTCGTGCATGTCTGCATTTCATTGTTTAAGGTGAGAAATGTACCTTATGTCATTAGTCTGATGCCTTCAAGTATAATTATGCAAAGCAAAAAAATACCCCATGTTACTGCTGCTTCAAGTTGTTTTAATTAGTTTTAACCTCTCTACAGAGACTTACAATGTTACACTTCTCTCTATTGATCAGTGCACTTTAAAAAATAAAAAGAGAAAAGACGTCAATTCTTAATCCAGCGGTACGGGTGGATTAATGATCACAAAGGCTGTGTTTGGAATTGGAAGCTGTGTACTGTTTAAATAAGGACTTGTTTATTTGGGAACATGTCGAGGATGTCCTGCAGGCTGCAGGTAAGAGGAAAGCAGAGAGAGTTGTCTGTTGGCGAAAAAAAGAACTTTTGGGAACTTGCTTGCTGCTGCTGCTGCTGCTGCTGCTGAGCGGAGGTGCTCTGCGTGTGTGCTGTGTGCCTGTGTGTGTGTGCGTGCGTGCGACTGTGTGTGCCTATCAGATGCGCATCAGATAATTCAGATTTGCTCTGGCGCAACATTAATACTGTAGGCTATATACCATTAAAACCAAAGTAACGAGCCTGTTTTGAAAATGTAGCGGAGTAAAAGTACAGATACTTGTGTTAAAATGTAACGGATAAAAGTAAAAAGTACTCAGACAAATAACTACTCAGTAAAGTACAAAGTACTGAAAAACGTACTTCGTTACAGTAACAAAGTATTTGTAGGCCTACTTCGTTACTTCTCATCTCTGCACGTCTATAATGTGAGCTTGTAGATTGAATGTTTTCGACGGAGCTCGCGCGTGTGTGAGAGTGATGACAGAGAGACCCCGGCGCTGCGCTGCTGCTCACTGGACCTCCAGCGTACTGCCGCGAGGGCCAGACGGCCAGTCAGATATGTATCCGCCCTGCAACGCTCATTTCTCGGCCACAAACGTTTTCATGACACAGACCTCCAATATTTACATGCGACTTCGGCACTAGCCGTTAAGAAAGTATGGATGAACTCCCCCCAAACCTAAATAATTTCGGGTCGGGGAGCCCTCCCGAACCGAAATTAGTTAGGCTCCTTATTAGAGTGTGAAACGACCCTAAGCCAATTGTCGTGAACAAACACAATATACCCTACTTCACAGTTCACACACACAAGTTCTATAACCTTGGATCATAATACATCTAGTGTGATGTAATAGTAACTAATACATCTAAATGTAAGAGTAACTGACTGACTTGATCTCTCTTCTGTCACAGTGTGTGTGTGTGTGTGTGTGTGTGTGTGCGTGCGTGCGTGCGTGCGTGTGTGTGTGTGTGTGTGTGTGTGTGTGTGCAAATGTTTTTTTCTTGTAAGCGGGGGGCCCATACAGCTTCCTCTCATGTAGCCTACGCTGTCACCTCAAGGCGCTGTTTCCATTCCTCGCTTTTGTTTTTTTTGTCTTTCTCGTAACCCGGTGCCCATACCACCCCACCTCAACCATCACCTCAACCATATGTGTGTGTGTGTGTGTGTGTGTGTGTGTGTGTGTGTGTGTGTGTGTGTGTGTGTAGATGCACAGTTCACAAGCGAGTGCGTACATGCTTATGCAAACCTCTCTCTGTCTACCATACACATACACATTACACACGCGCGCACACCGAGTGTGGCTGCACTGTGCACACATGCATCTTCAGAAGAGGAAACAACAACTCATGTTTTGTGTGACCACACGTACTGTATGTGCTTTGTGCACCGCATACGTAAACAAAATGCTTCTGCTTGTCAGCTTTGCTGCCGGAGGAAGGTGTTCTGCAAGCGAGCCTGCATGCTGACATTTAGGCTAACTGTTGACCCACACACACTGAAGCAGGTCTTGAGTCATACACACTACTAAACCATGCAGGTGTTCTCACTGAAGCAGCATGTCGTATACGCTAACTAAACTATATGCAGGGTTTCCTCAAACATTTTACTTGCAGCCTTCTCACATCTGACAAAAGCAGAGAAACACTTCTGTTTATGTAAACCACAAACGGGTTATAGCGAAAATAGCTGATCTAACAAGATCACACGCCCAACGCGTTTTGAGTTTGTGTAGTCTTATTTTGTTATTTTGTTTTGTTATTTTGACATTTACGCAATGCATGTTGAAAATCAACATGCATTTGGTTTATGTTGTGTGCACTGTGCAGTGATGGAAAAAGTACTCAAATGTTTTACCTAAGTAAAAGTATCAATAGTCCAATGTAGAAATACTCTGTTGTGAGCTTGTATCCTAGCTTGTATTGTAAGCTTGTATCCTAGCTATCCTAGCTTGTAGATCGGCTATTTTCAAATAGCTTATAAAATAGGGCTAAAATGGATCATTGTATCTTTAAATTACAAAAGAGTAAGTGATCTACTTCCGGGTCATGTATCGCTTACTTAAATAGCAAACCACTTGGCCAAGATGTACTACATATGTACTAAATATAGCTTAAAAATTCAAACACCCATGTCACCTTTGCAAGATGTCGTTTCCAAACCTCTGTATACAGTTGTATTCGTTATTACCCTCATATTTTGCCTCTGTATAAAATAGTCCGCCGGTCAAATATGTCCGACCGGAAACGTGCACTGCGGCACAATAGTTCCGCCACAATAGTTCCCCCCCCCAAAAAATTTTTTTTTAAGGTTTTTTTTTTTTTTTTTTAACTTTTTTTTTTTCAATTTTCTTTTATTTATTTTTTTACTTTTTTTTTTTTTTAACTAGATGTGAGCGGCCCGAAGGGCCGCGACCCTCTAGTGTTTTATAATACTAGAAGCTCGGCCGGCCGAGCGTCTAGTCGGCAACCTGGTCAACTCGGGAACGATGTAAATAGGGAATGATTAATGCAAACCCCATTATACCTGTTGTCATAGGATCCGTTTTGACCATCTGTATGCGTGTGTCCATTTATGCCCATATATGGAGTTATCTGTCTGTCCTCGTCCATTTTATGCCCATATATGGAGATCTCTGTAGGACCCGTATTGACCATCTGTTTTCTTGTGTCCATTTATGCTCATATATGGAGATATCTGTATCTGTCTGTCTGCATCCATTTTATGTCCATATATGGAGATCTCTGTAGGACCTGTTTTGACCATCTGTTTGCCGGTGTCCATTTATGCCCATATATGGAGTTATCTGTCTGTCCTCGTCCATTTTATGCCCATATATGGAGATCTCTGTAGGACCCGTATTGACCATCTGTTTTCTTGTGTCCATTTATGCTCATATATGGAGATATCTGTATCTGTCTGTCTGCATCCATTTTATGTCCATATATGGAGATCTCTGTATGTGTTTGTCTGTGTCCCTTTATGCCCATTATGGAGATCTTTGTATCTGTCTGTGCCTCCGACTGTGCCCATTTGAAAAAAATAGGGAATGAATGCCCCATCCTTTAATGAAAACCCCATTATACTGTTGTCATAGGACCCGTTTTGACCATCTGTTTGCCCTTGTCCACTTATGCCCAAATTGCCCATATATGGAGATCTCTGCAGACACAGTACCGGTTCCGGAAAACTCTGATGTCAGACATCAGCTCCGCATACCGGGCATCCATTTTATGCCCATATATGGAGATCACTGGGAACCATGGCATTTTTTGTTGACTCATGTGGTGTACGTGATGTCAGAGCCTTTTATGATGGCGGGGAACGCACGTGCCAAATCTGAAGCCGGTGGGACGAACGGTTCTCTAGATACGCGGGGCACATACATACATACATACATACTCACAGAGATTTCTCGCATTTATTGTAAGATAATCATTTATATCTGCAAAGTAACTAGTAACTAAAGTTTTTGAAAAGTGTTATCACTGTGTTTCACAATGTTTAAAATGTGGGAGTTATGATCAATGTTAAACATGGTTATGGGCTACGATGGCCTAGCAGCTAGCTGGTTACGTTAACCTCATCTCTTATGCAGCCCGACGGTTCGAGCCTGCTGACCTTTGCTGCGTGTCACTCCCCGTCTCTCCATCTGTTTTCTGTCACTCTCCACTGTACTACTATCCAAATAAAGGCCCCAAAGATATCTTGAGAGATGTGATAGGCTATCACATTGAGAACGTACTGGCAGACAGTGATTGAAAGCAAGTTAGGCTTTTAGGGGTTCAGTGCCTTGCTCAAGGACACTTCGACACTAACCTAGGGGAATCCAGGGATTGAACCGGGAACCTATACCATACCGTCCTCTACCACCCGAGCCACTCACTACCAGGCCTCACAGAGGCCTCAACTCAGTCAAATTGTTCACCTACAACACTGGTTCTCAAACGTTTTCAGGCTTGAAACCAGTGACCATTCAGGCTGAAGCATTACATTCGGTTCCACAGATAAATATTGTGAAAATAGACGAGCTGCTTTCTGCTTTTTTTTATATTTATTTTTTAATTAAAATGGTCTTAAATTCCTTACATTGTTATTTCACTGTCATCTGGGGACCCCCCCAACACTTATATATATTTTCTTTTTGCTTCTTTTTATTGAAGAGGACTTTATTTAGGTTGTTTCTAAATGTAATATTCACTGAATCAACAATTAAAAAAAATAATAATAATTAAAAAAGAAATATATATAAATATATATATATATATATATATATATATATATATATATACACACACACACACAGAGCAGGAACAGTATAGCTGTTAGGGGGGGTATAGTGTCTTGCTCAAGGACATTTTGACACAGGCTTGGTAAAGCGAGCGTCTAACCTGTGACCTTCATGTTTCCCACTCTGGTCTCCTGCTCAGCAATACAGCTGCCCTCAATATGTCCGTACACGGACAAATGTGTCTGTGGAAAAGACTTGGTCTTGTGATGACACCTGACCCATAATGCTTAAGGTAATATAAATACAACCATACATTTTTTTTTTAAAACAATGTATTTATTTACACATACAAAACTACATAACATATCCATGTGTCACACCCTGGCTTTGAGTGAGGGTAGTGTTTGCCGAAAGGCACTTGATTCGATACCCAAATATAGCAAAATGGCTAAATATTCAAAAAATAGTAAGACAGACCTTTGTAGAAAATAAATAACCAAGTGATTTATTCATCTCAAGATTCCAAGGAAATGGTGTTCAAAAATTACAGCACAACTCAAATACTATTTACAAAATGACTGGCCAGATTGGTACTTTTAGAAAACATTAGAAAAGATCAAAACACCCAAGGGCCGACTATATCTCCTGACATAATCAGTCGGACCATAACAAAGCACATACAGTACATATGCATCACATTTAAACCATTTTATATCATCATCAATTTTTAATAAACAGTCTTTTGTTAGGTTTGTGCTCCGAACAAAACACAAATAGCTGCCTTATTTCACATCACCAAATGTAACCAGACGTGCAAGGTAAAAAATATAATAAAATAGCCTTTCTTTGACTCCTTCAGAATGAGACAACAGCTAACAAGGAATCCTGACAAATTAGGCAACACTGGGAAAATATTCTGTTTTGACAGTGCTGGCGGGCCATTCATAATACAATTTAGGAATGAAGCCGTGGGCCGTATAAAATTGTCCTCAGGCCGCATTTGGCCCCAGGGCTGCACTTTGGACACCCCTAGTTTAGCTCCACAGCCCCACAATGGCCAGGTTTCCCAAAGCAATTTTAGGCCATCGTAAGCCCAAAGTAGCTCACGCATGGTCGTAGAGACCAAGCCCCGATCGTCATGTTCCCGTGTTCATATGGTTTCGGGCAGAGCGACGTATTTAGCCCCCTACAACTACACCAACATTCAGATTTCACAAACAAAGTGCTTAATAAAGTCTCACACCTGTCTAAATACGGTACACTGGAGTCATGCAACCATTGAAACATATCAATAACAAACACATATCAAATATCAAATAATACAGTGCAATTCAAACTTGTCAACTCAAACTCAAATAATGTCTGTTAAAACTTATGGGGAAACTCTGCAAACATACTTAAGTCAGTTAAAACTATGTCAGTGGCAATGTGTATTGCCACACCATGTTCAAACAGACAATTACTTATGTATATGGCTCAAATTGAGATTGAGAATGATGGATGTAATACTGAAAGCAGACTGGTACAACAACAGATGTCAGTCACAGCTGTATGTATTTTCTTTTTTACCCAAAACAGGATGTTCTTTACCCACTACCAGCCAACAACAAAGTTGATTCATCAGAATATTTTGTAGGCTTTGACACGCTTGTCACCCACATCTGCTCAAATATGCATGCCCACCTCTACATTTTGCCACATCAACCAAGTACAGAGAGGAAATGACTCGCACTATATGACAGTAACAGATCAAAGGTTATATAGGCCTACGGTTTACCGACTGTAATCTTCTCAACAGCAAAGTAACTTGACATTTGTTCAATCAAATCTTTACCTACAGTTAAGTACCTCTCAATTAGGATATTCGTCTTTGGTTGTCAAATGAACAAACAATCCCCACCCACACCCCCACCCACACCCCCCACGGTAGAAGCATGATACACATTTACAATAAAAGGATCAAGATCGAATAACAAAGCTGCTGCTGCGTTCAAATATTTTTTTGTTTGAACTGTCCTCTTGCAATACACGCTATATACCGATACATTATATGGTTATATGACATATAAATATCGTTCCGAGTTAAAGGCGATATCTTTATTGGTCTGTGAACGATATTTATATGTCATATAATGTATCGGTATATAGCGTGTATTGCAAGAGGACAGTTCAAACAAAAAAATATTTGAACGCAGCAGCAGCTTTGTTATTCGATCTTGATCCTACATTTACAATAAAAGGATCAAGATCGAATAACAAAGCTGCTGGTTACACGTCTCCATACAGAAACATTGCCATTCAGAAGATTGACTTCCATTATTCTAAATGGAGGTGTCACCTAAACCTAACCTAAACGCTAACCTTAACCTCAGTGGGGGTATTTCTGAATGGGGTGTTTCTAAGTGGGGGTGTTTCTGAATTGATTTTAGAATATATATATATTTATTGAGCATAACTGCGCATAGATAGCCTATATGAAGCACAGTATGGTGTCAGGGCTCTGTCTCTACTCATTCCCTGTAAGCATTAACATTTTAGTTAAGTTATATACCAAATAGAATTACAGGGAATGAAAGACCCCCAAAGGGGATATAGAAACAGAGCAAGGTCAAGGTCAAGGTAAACTTAATTGTCCACAAGGGAAATAGAGATTGGGCTTTAACCCCTGATGCTGCCACACACAAAACATCAGTGACAAAAGACACAACAGAAATACATACAAAGATGAGGGACATAACATTACACAATTGCACAAATAGTGGTTAATCTAATCTTTCACAGTCAATGCTGTTTCGCCGGTGTAAACGATTTTTTAAACCTGATATAATTCCACTTAGGTTTGCTGTACCTTCTGCCAGATGGTAGAAGTACAAACTCTCCATGTAAAACATGGGTAACATCACTGACTAATCTTTTAGCCTGTCTTGGTGTAGCCTGCTCATAAATAGACTGCAGAGAGGGGAGTTCTATGATCTTCCCTGCAGTCTGCACCAGTCTGAACAATTTGGACCTCAGTTGCACAGAGAGATTACCAAACCAAACTGTGTAGTTGTAGCTGTAGATTAATACAGATGCAACATAAAGTCTACTGTTTGGAATGCCCGGGGAGGTGGTGAGATTGCAAAACATCATCAGAAGCAGACAGCGGACAGCAGCAGCAGCAGAATGAAGAGGTAGAAAACAGAGAGGTTTAAATTAAATACCCGCCCTGGTCAGGCCAAGAGAGCTGGTCAGTGGTGACACGCTGCCCTGAGTTGTCTGCATAAACTAGCTACGCAAGCTGCGCATCGTATGTCCAAAACTGTCATACTGTTAAGGATTCGAATACAAAACCCTGCAAAAGTAGCAGATGTACAAGCTCGAAAAGTTTCGATCTATCTTTGTTACTTTTGTGTGATTGTGCTGTACTGTAGTATGATCAAGCAGGGCATTAAAATACGGAGATGAAAGGTTTCTGCCTGACAGTAACAGCTTTCTCCTTTCTCTTCCTTTGTCCTTAACAAGTGCACTCACACTCATTCTCACTTAGCAGGGGTGTTGTGCCAGCGGCTGCTGCTGCCCGCGGACGGGTCTGTCGTCCCTGCGTCTCAGGGTGGACTGCATGTCCTCGTAGACGCCCCCCTCGTTGTCGTGGACGGGGGCCGGCGCGAAGCTGCTGCAATAGCTCTTTATCTGTCAACAACACAGTTTTATCAGCGTCATCTCCTTTATTATCCTCATCATAATTATCATCATCTTCATCATAGGTTTTGTATGTTAGTGGTTTATGATAGACACATGAAGGAGGTCATGACACTGAATGCATGTTCTGAGCTCATAGTCTTATGGGTAGTTGTTACAACTTGTACGGCACATGGATAGTGAACTTTTTGGTCTTAAAGGACAACTTTAGTTTTTTACAACAAGGGTTCATATTTTAGATTGTAATTAAAGAATATAAAAGATAAGTGTTAAAATTATTTAATTTACTTCTTTCTATTGTTTTAGAGATTCTTATTTCAGTGGTTGGGGGCATGCGTACAAGTGGCTAAATATGTCATTTTACATAGAATAACGCATTCCCAAGATACAACACAACCTTTCATGGATGGATGTGACTTATGGGGGCTAGAAGTGTTACTGTAAATAGCAGTAAAGAAACTGCTGGCTTATTGTGTCTCAAAAGACATACCGGTATTTAGCCACTTGTACGCATGCCCCCATGCATACGCATGACCAACATTTTAGCATGGTAAACGCGATAAAACAATAGAACGAAGCAAATGAATAAATGTTAACACTCACTTTTTTTTCTCTAATTTCAATCTAAAATATGAACCCTTGTTGTAAAAAAACAAAGTTGTCCTTTAAGCCACACTAAAAAGCTCTAAGGACGGAAATGTCAGTCAGTCACCCGGTCTGTCTGTCATTCCGTTTTGGCCCAAACCAGACATCTCAAAAACGACTGGCTGAATCGCTATGGAATCTTACATCATTTAGAGAATTATGCAACTTGTTATCACAGTTCACCTGTGTCGCATAAGCCAACACATCTTCGAGAGACTTGCACAATAGGCCCACTAGACTGTATTTACTCACTTGTTGCTGCGATTGAAAAGAAATGGAAACTGAGGTGTTTTTTCAGAGATGGAAATCGAAGGGGGAACGCTGTAGCCTGTCTCGCATTTAAATTACCACTCAAAAGTCTTTGCAGAGTGATTTCACTGCAATCAAGTGATAACAGAACAGTCCCTGAAGACTGGATGACTCATCATAGCCACCGTGGGATTATACGCCTACACACACAAATGCACACTTGTAAACAACACCTGCCACGTACTGTAGGTATGGCTGTTCCTACCTGTGTTACCTGCCTGTTTAGTAAATACATACTTTGAGTTTCCTGACCACACCAGCGGTTCTCTCAACGTGGGGTATGGGTGGGGACCACCAAATAGAACCTTTATGGGTCTGTAACTCTCTGAAACTGTAACATATGGAGCCAATGGGCCCTTAACGGGCCATTTGGTTGCATGTGTTAAACTCTCAGGGTTAAATGAACCCTTGAGGAGATTGGGGTCCCAGGAATTTAAAAGAAAGGCCTAATCTGTGGCTTTGTGCACGTTAAACTGGGGGTCCTTGGAATTCAAAAGATTGAGAATCACTGACATGCGCTATAGTATTTTGAGCATTTTTAACTGTCTTTGCGTGAATTATTTCTTTGTGTTTTTATTGTTTTAACCTGAATTCTTTCAGTTGGCTTTTCTGTTAAATAAGATTGTGTTCTTAATCTTGCTTTACCTGGTTAAATACACGTTAAATAGAATACTGTGCAAGTATCGTTTACCTTAGGAATGCCCCATATGGACAAGACAACGACACCGATGAGGAGAACGAAGCCACCGGTCAGAGCACACACCACCAGCAGGACAGTGGACGTTGCACATGGAATGTCTGTGCTATCTAGGACAGGGTGAAAGGCACTTTTCATTATTGCCCTATACTCTGCTATGATGCCATTCCAAATACTGGTGATATATAGGCCTATTTGGTAGTAGCTCTGTACATTTGAATTGTATATCGTTGCTGTCGGGCAGAAACCTCTTACAGTACATCCATATTATTTTTTATTTTTTCCATGAATGAATGAATGCCCTACCTGATCTTTCTACAGCATCAGTGTCACACAAAAGCATCAAAAGTAGCATATCCACAGGCTCAAGGCGACACGTTTTGAGCTTGCAGATCTGCTACTTTTTCAACTATTGAGTTTGAATCGTGAAAAGTTACAGATTTTGGAAAATGTAGCTCATGACGTTTCCACCTGACTGAGATGGTGTTGAAGAATTCTCTCCTCGGCTCGTTGACTTACACTGCTTCGGGGAAACAGGTCACTTATCTTTAGCATATGATGCAAAGCAAATTCTGACATGTATAGCTTTTTTTAATGTTTTTTAAACTTCATGTTGATTTGACTGTTTGAACGGGAGGAGTAGGACGGAGACACTCCTCAGTAGGGCTGTCACGATTCTGATGATTGTCACTCAAATAATTACGATTAGTTTTGAATTTCATTTCTGTTTGGCTTGTAGTCTTTGAAGTTGCACATGGCAGATATGACACATAACATAAATTTACAAAGAAATTACTGACATATTTGACAACTTTATACTTTACAAAATAACACGACACGTTGTGAGCATGTAGATCTGCTATTTCCACTATTTTTGAAAACGTTTGAAAATATATAAACATTTTTCAACATGTAAACGATTACGACAAAATAATTACGACTATGTCAAATAATTGCGATTAGATGATTATGTAATAATTGTGACGGGCCTAAAGAAAATACAAACTAAGGAAAGCTGATTTACAGTATATATTTTAGTATTTGTTTAAAAAAAATACATTTTGGTCCTTATACCTTCATGTTTCTCCTAATGACATAATGAAGGTCTAACCATGAGACTTTATTGAATATAGCATCTTAAAACTGACCTTCTACCGCCAGGAGGACGGTGCCGGTGCCTACTGTCTGTTTGGGAGTGAGGTTTTCATCCAGTGTGGTGTAAAAACACCGGTACAGTCCTGAGTCTGCTCTGGTCAGATTGCCGATGGTCACCTCAAACGTCTTCATCTGGTCGTTGGTCGTCACTCTGGTCTGCAGTTCCTGTTTAATTGTAAGCTTGCCTGTCTTGTACAAATTGATCATCTCTACCTCTTCGTGCAGAACTTTCTTCAGACATAGAGACACAGGATCGTCTATGGAGGAACTACAGGTGATGGTGATAGATGTTCCGATTGGTTTCCATGTCACCACACCGCTGCCTGCAGTTACAAAAGAATGATGCAAGCACACATACAAACACACAGATATGAATCAATATTCAATAATTCAATATTACATTCAGGGGCGGCATAGCTCAGGGGTAGAGAAACCGTTATTAGAGCACGAAGGGTTCCCAAAGGGTTCCCAGTTCGAATCCGGGCTCCCCCTGAGTTAATGTCGAAGGGTCCTTGGGCAAGACTGAACCCCACATTGCTCCCGGTGAGTAGGTTGGTGCCTTGCATGGTTTCCTCCGCCACCGGTGTATGAATGTGTGCGTGAATGGGTGAATATAATGCACAATCTCTGTAAAGCGCTTTGGATAAAAGCGCTATATAAATGCACCATTTACCATTTACATTCTTACACTTTCAACGTTAAATTAACACTCAGGGATTTTGCATGCAGACAGGGAAAAAAACAGACAATAACATGTGTAGCTGTTTAGTAGGATTCCTCTCACCTTGTTCACTCAGGGCTGTGCGGGAGAGAATGGAGATGGTGATGAGTGTGAAACGGACAGCAGACATGTTGACAATGATTCTAAGCAACAACCGACTTCTCTCTACTCTACCGAGATAGACGCCTTACAGGAAATATAACCTACATCTTCTGCTGGTTCAGCCAGTGAGTGCTGTCACAGACAGACACATCAACCACATCTGTCAAAAAATAATTCTCTCTCTTTTTTTCTTCTTCTTTTTTTCCTCTTCAAAGTAGCACCCTAGAAATCCAATAATAGGTCACATTATAAAACCATATCTATGGCATATCTAACTTTTATTTATGTGTTCGCCAACACTACATGCGTGTCTCTTTATGGTGTTGTTTTAATTCAGTTATTTAAACATTGGGATCGATGTCAGATTTTGAAAACTTTATTCACTAGTTACTTTGTAAAACATATATTCACCACTTTAGACCGGCTACTTGTACATGCATGTTTCAAATAAAAGCATGAATATACAGAATAACATTATAACACTACTATGTTTATACGGTACACTTGAAACACAATTTTATACATAAATATACAATATATGTTGTAGCCCCACCCCCACCCTACGAGGTAGGGGGTCCCTGCTCCATCTCCCCATCCGTTTGGGGGTCCCTGGCCTGAAAACGTTGAAGACCCCTGATGTATAGTATGAAACAGTAAGTCACGTGGTCTCTCTGAAAACAGTTTGAAGCGGCGCGCGACGTATGTACCGGTATGGCTATATGGTCTTCCTGACCGGGTGAAATGCATGTTGTGAGCTTGTAGCTCGGCTATTTTCTGTCACACACACACACACACACACACACACACACACACACACACACACACACACACACACACACACACACACACACACACACACACACACACACAGTGTTTGTATGAGCGGGGGGAGAAGTCATGCTGAACAGTCAGCATTAGCCTACCAGCAGCGTTGTAGGATCGCTCCGGTGGCACGGTTAGCCCGTAGGGAACGTCCAAAACACAGGAGTAGAAAGTTAGACACCTGAATTCTAATCTCTGGAGGCTTGTTTGTTTTCGACGTGTACACTTTTTGCGGTAAATATGCCATGAAGTTGCGGAATATGTATAATATTTATGCCTGCAAATGCTAGTCATATTTTTTGTTATATAAATCTTCACTCCGGCCAGTATTTTGTGTCGCCCTCGCCCCACTGCAACGGATAACCATTAGTACAGTAAATTAATTTGATTGGCTTATTGCGCATTCCCACAATGACATCATCAAAATATTAGAAAGGCCGTTTAAAGAACAGGGACTGCCCCATAGGTCGAACTCCCGTTGGGTCGAACAACGTTCTACAGTGCTTCGTCATTATAAAAATATATATGTTATTCAGAAAGAAACGTGTATGCTACCATATTACAAGTCAACCCTATGAACACTGTCTATATCTGAAAACAAACTAACTAAGTTTTAGCCACAAGAGGGCAGAAGGACAGTATGTTTGATTGTACACAGTGTGTATGCAATCAAATGCAAATGTCTTCTGACCTCTTGTTTTTCACAGGACAAGAAGTGTGTATATTACACACACTCCTTGTCCTTGTCCTGTGAAAAACCTGAGATTGCATTTGTGTATAAACATGAAGTACAACTGTAGTGTTGGAACTGTAATAATTATAATATGTATTCTTAAAAAACATTCATGAACTGAATAATGTATAGCAGTGTGCCATGTATTGTATTAATGTATTAAGTTTCACCCCATGTTGAGAGCCAGTAGCCTAAAGGGTTAGTTGATATAAACACTAATTATACCGTTAATTATACAGTTTTAAAGTTAATGTGTATGTTATTGTGTACATGTCATAGTTTTATGCTGTATAAATTACCCTTTGGGTGTATGTATTAGGTCTAGTAAGAACAGAACAGGTATGAAATAGCCTAGCTGCTTTTTGTTTATTTGCACATCTACTATACAGGTACTCTCCACCAAATGTGAACACCAGTGATATGAAGACAACATTCTGCAGAAATGTAGCTACTTATAGACCGTGGGCCAGGACCCCAGATAGGGGGTCATCGGTACCATCTGAGGGCAATAATTCTCATAGTGATTTTTGGGAAGGTATATATCCCTAGTACTTAGAAACATGTGATAGCAATGCAGTGGTGGTAGCTGTCTGTGTGTTATCACTCCTTTTATAACAACATGCTAAAAAACAGTTTTCAAAATCCGAATGGAACAGTGTACTTCAAACTGATGGTTCTCTCTTATTATTGATCCAATCTCTTTGAAAAATGGTTTGGATAAAGCTCAGACTATATATAGTTCAGTAAAGTTGTAAAAATTGGCATATCTATAATTGTTCTTTATTACAGGCAGTGACAACATAGTGACTATATAATTATGACAATACTCTGTGAGCAAGGGCCCCAAATTTGGGGTCATCTGTACCTTCTGGTTGCAATGATTCTCTTAGTGATTTTTGGGAAGGTATACATCCCTAGTACTAGGAAATATGTGATAGCCTTGCATCTGTGGTAGCTTTCTGTGTGTTATCACTCCATTTATAACCATGTGCCAAAACACAGTTTTCAAAATCCGAATGAAGAATTCAACTTCAAACTGATGGTTCTCTCTTAATATTGATTCTCTCTCTTTCAAAAATGGTTGAGATACAGCTTAGACTATATATTTTTCTAAAAAGTTGTTTCCATCTCCAGAAATGTTACAGCAGTGACAACATAATGACTACTAGTACATGAGAGTTACTTTGCATTTTTTAGAAAGATGTAACACAAAAGTTTCCCAAAGATTTAAAACCATCCAAGGCAATGTTTGATGAAATTCAATAAACTAAATATAGTGTAGGTGTGTAACTAATGCGTACGATAACATTCTGTTTACCATTACATACATGAATATCACCTTTTAATCCATCCATTTAACGCCTCTATCTGTTCAACCTAGATTTTTTTTTCCTATGATGTTTTTGTTGTTGATTTGTATTCATATGGGGACCTAGCCTGACATTAGCCAGACAGATAACATGGATTCACTCACACGTTATCAGTCTGGACTTCGGCCCATAGGCAGCAATTATGAGAAATCAGAAAATGACCGGGCCAATATCTGCATATATTCCAACTCATAATGGAGATTAGAAAGTCCACCCACATCCTCCTGGACCTTCCCCTCCTGATTGACACACACACAATTATCTTACCCTGGTCTACCTCATCCTCAAAAGTATCCTCCATATTGACATCACTCCTCATCTGTATCTTGAACATCGCATCAGCCACGATCTTCACCAGAGAAATGACAGTAGCTCAACAACAACAACAGTGATACACTTCTTTCTCTGTGCCCTAAAGTGATACTGGACCACTATAATGGACCACATCACACCAGGTCATCATTAGCAAAAATGTTATCTCCCATCCAAAGTTGACATCAGTGAGCATGGCGGTCTGCCACTTTCCACAACTTCACTTGTATATGAACCCCCAACACATGGTGCAACATGGCAACTGGATGTTGTTAACTTGTGGCACCTACTTCACCCAGCACATCAGGGTAGCCTGGAACGTTCCCTGTCAGCAAATGTTTTAATGCTCTCATCTTGCCTTTGCATACAAATATGAGGTTGCACAGGTCTGTTCCATCCCAATACTCCATCTGTACTTTACACTGTACTGTAGGTCCACCTGATACACCCAATACACCAACAGGACAGTTTCATCCCTGAGCATGTGTATCACACCCTTTCCAGAGATGACAGCAGTATCCATCGTTGACACTTAAGGTGTACCCGTACAACTTGCTCACCAGCCTTTGCTAATTGTTATTGCTCATCAGGATGACATCTCATTTGGGTAAAGAACATTACTATTCACAGCATTCACAACAGAGTGGGTACAATTGATGGTATTGTTGAGATGATGGTGTGATCTTTCAGTGGGTGATGATACACCCCAATTGTTTACAACCAAGACACACTAGTCCTTCAACTTCCCCTGTTTCTGCACATTTTGGGGAAGGTATCCATTCACACACAAGCTCAGCAGACTTTTCTGATCTTCTGCTCTTCTGCTCCCCAACTCGTCATCAGAGACAATGTTGCAGAATCCATCATAGTGCTGGCAGACCAGGTCTGGCTTACCCTCTATGCTGGCATGGAGCACAATGCACATGTATCTTCAGCAGGTACTGGGTTAGATCTCTAGCATACTGTAGTCTACATGGCCAGCAAGGAAGTAGTACTTCATCAAGTGCTCCATGAGAGAGAAGCTCACCTTGTCACCAATGGTAGATGTGAAGTGTATGGAAAATTAAGTTGTCTACCCACTGTCAGCCAGTAGGATGGAGATGATGTGCAGTCCAGGTACTGCTCTATCTGTTCAAATATCTTTGGCCCAGTTGACAGAAACCACTTTAAGAGTCCTGCGGATAAGCTACAAAAGGCCATCTTTCATTCAGGACCTATATCTGAAGTTGCCTGTCAGCCCCTCATATGCTGCAACCACATGTATTTGATCCTTGCATCAGTTTTGCACAATTACTGTACATTGTTGAAAGTCACCATGTTTCCAGCATACTTGCTACACTGTAGATTACCACAAATAACTACATGTCAATGGTGAGGTGAATACTGTACATGTCATTCCCATGTCAACCAGTCAGATCTGCTGCCTGCTTGGATGAGAAGGAATGAGATAGACCTTGACCTGAAGCAACTAAGATTGACCTGATTCTATGTGACAATGTTGGTCATTTTCAATCAAAATAGGCTAATTTGTTGTTTTTACCTAATTTAGTACAATGGAACATAACCTTGTGATGAACGCCATCTTGGATTTGGCAATACATAATTAATTGCAGGTAATTTCACTGATTCAGGCACATTTCTTGAGCCCTAAAACCTAGGGTTAGATACCAAAAGCACCTTTATAGGTTGAGAAGTATTAGTATTAGTATTATATAGCCATTTTAAGCTCCTGACAGCCAACTTGGACGCCATCTTGCCATATATACATATACTCCCCCAGATTTTCAGTATGTTTTTCAGCATGCCTAGATGTACCAGAACCAATTGGAAAAACCTTCTGTAATTTTTCTGGAAGTGTTAAGAAGTATGTTTTAATATATTGACCCATCTAATTTTCGCCTAGTGTTATATAAGTAAATTGCATGATAGCACCTATACAGCTACCACTGGTGCAATGCTATCACATATTTTCTAGCTCTAGACATGTATACCTTGACAAAAATCACTATGAGGATTATTGCCCTCAGATGGTACCGACCAACCCCAGTGGCTCACGGTCTATTACTGATCAGATGACAATATGTAAAAGCAATAGGTTCTCAGCAGTGGTATTTCTGGTCTGATCATATGACAATAATGTGCACTACCAAGACTCCCTAATCGGGAGATAAGCGCCCGCCACGTCGCATACACAAACTTTAGAAGGCAATCGGGAAATGGGACAGATCCATCTTGATGACGTGACTTTAGAGATGATACCCTGCACGGGTCCTACTAATTGCACCACAATACCCAAAAGTACACAAAAGTACACAAAAGAACACAAAACTACCCAAAAGTATACCCCAAAGTACCCAAAAGTACCCAAAAGTATACCCCAAAGTACACAAAACTACCCAAAAGTACACAAAACTACCCCAAACTACCCAAAAGTACACAAAAGTATACCCAAAACTACCTTAAAGTACACAAAACTACCCCAAAGTACACAAAACTACCCCAAACTACCCAAAAGTATACCCCAAAGTACCCCAAAGTACACAAAACTACCCCAAAGTACACAAAACTACCCCAAACTACCCAAAAGTATACCCCAAAGTACCCCAAAGTACACAAAACTACCCCAAAGTACACAAAACTACCCCAAACTACCCAAAAGTATACCCCAAAGTACCCCAAAGTACACAAAACTACCCCAAACTACCCAAAAGTATACCCCAAAGTACACAAAACTACCCCAAAGTACACAAAACTACCCCAAACTACCCAAAAGTATACCCAACAGTACACAAATGTACACAAAACTACCGCAAACTACACAAAAATACACAAAAGTAGGCAGGGACCAGCACCCAGGGGGTCCCTGGTGGCCGCCCCACCACGGGGGACCCCCAAGGACCCCCAAGGACCCCCACGGACCTCAGCAGCGCTGGAAAAAGCAAATGAAAAAAAAAGCGAATCTAGCAGATCTACAAGCTACATGCTGCTCCACTCCACATGCCGTGGCTTGGCCGGGAAGGGGTCCGCGGACCCCCACTCCTCAGGGGGAACCCCCAGGGGGTCCCTCGCCACAGACCCTCCACCGGGGCCCCACGGAGCCCCTCGTGGACGCCCACTGCGGTCCCCTGGCAACTAGACCGTCCGGAAGGGTCTCTGGACCCAAAAGTACACAAAACTACACAAAACTACCCAAAAGTATACCCCAAAGTACCCAAAAGTACACAAAACTACCCCAAAGTACACAAAACTACCCCAAACTACCCAAAAGTATACCCCAAAGTACCCAAAAGTACACAAAACTACCCCAAAGTACACAAAACTACCCCAAAGTACACAAAAGTATACCCAACAGTCAGGGTTCGAGTTATGTGGGTGCCAGTAGGGGCTTAGCCCCCATAGATAAAGTCTGGGACCCCATAGTCAAAAACCCCTATGGGGTCTCTTTTTTTTCCCAAGTGTGTTTTTTTTTTTTTTTTTTTTTTTTTATTATTATTATTTTTTTACTGACAGTCCCACATATCATACCTAAATGTCCAAATAGATAAACGTATTCCCACCATACATTGCCGGCAAATATCGAATTTTCATAACACAAGGATTTTCAGTTTCACAGTGCAAGGAGTGCAGTTAACATAGGTGCAATACAGCCAGCCGCCTGCACTGTTTGTAGCGGGGGCGCTAGCGAGATAGAGATAGTTGAGAGGACTGAATTTTGCACAGTGAGGAAGAAGAGAGACGAACGCTCGTGCAGTGAGCAGCTGAGGAGAGGGGACTGGAGTGGACTAGTGGAGGAGAATACGTTGAATCTTGTCTTCATTTTACAATGTGAAGTTAATTTGAGCAACACAGCACTGTTTGTGTTTAGTGGACACACATACTGTACACATGCTGTTACCCAAACCACGCATGCACACCCACATTAATAAATAATTATGAGAATAAAAGTAGGCTATGTAATCATTATTAAAATTATAATCATTATAGGCTTCACTAAATGGTCAGTCCATAAATGTAGGCCTATTTGCAAATGGAAAGGGGGGAAAACAGCTCGTTTACAATTCACTTTTGCTACCTCTGAAAGAAGTAAATATCATGGAATTAAATTTATATTGGAGGTGAGTGAGAAAAGGAACAAATATTGATGGTTAAACTTAAAACTTAAAAGTAAGACTGAACAATGACATCACACCGTTTAATCCTACTATTAAACGGAGGGAAGTAGGGGTGCTGGGGGTGCGGCCGCACCCCCTCCCCCACGTCCCACCGCACCCCCTAAAGGGGGGTTGTGGGGAAAATATTGCCGATCGGCAAGTAGAGGCTCTGACATCAGTGGCGTGAAGTAGGAGCTATTGGCTACTTCTATTTCCAGTACAATTTCAAAATAAACATGTGTTGAATGATCGATTGTATAGACAAAAAAAAAAGAAAGGCTCTTGTTTTGAAATGTGCTTCTGGGCACAGGAAATGGCTTTCAAAGGACTTCCCTTTTAACTTGTCTGTCTGAACGTCTGTCTCTCCGTGCGTAACTGATGCGTCATGGACTCGGTGGATTATAACAATACGGCCATAAAGGAATATACAGAACACCAAGACAACACAACCTAGGCTTTGAAGGCATTAAACATCGCCCTCTGCTAGCCCTGGCGTCCTCACTGGTGAGTCGTGGGCTCGTGGCTATAGACTTGTTATGATGAATGAATGCTATGTTGTGCTGCCTGGCTAGGCTAACGTTTGGGCTAGCTAGTGGCTAATGGCTATGGTGTACCAGAACCATCGCCAATGAAGCCTGGGTTTCCGAGGCTAGCTGTTTCCTAACACTGGGGTCTGGACTAGGGATGCGAAGATATACCGGTACGGATCGTAATCGCGATACAAACGTCCGCGATACGGTTGAATCGGTTCATTCAGTGTGTACCGGTACAATAGACGGCCGAAATCGTGATGGATCGTACCGTGAGTGTCTGGATCGGTACATTCCGCGATTGTACCGGTTCTTCCATATAGTATTTCATTCTATCCTGTGTTTCCGAGGCGCCATGAATGCACCATCATCAGCCGTTCAACCCCCTCCCCAAAAGCCAGTCTTTAACGCGAGCTGCGACTCGGACAGACGGACAACATCTGCACTCTGCATGCAGGCAACCAGGGAGACAGACAGTGCAGCGAAATGCAAGTGAATCAACACAGACGAACTAGCAGCCCCACGGGTTAAAAAGATGCAAGATTAGTTGTACAGTACTTAGCTTTATAACATCCAAGTCCGCTGCGCTGATTGTTGTCACAGAGTAGCACAGGCTGATCGAGTGATATGTAATCAACAGCCGTTTCTTAGCGAATCTCCGACGGACAATTGATTGAGATCATCTTCTGCGCTATATTAACTGCACACACACAACAACAATGTTGCTGGGTGTTGTAGGACTACTGCTTGCGTTTAAAACAAAGTATTTGTCACTGTTCTACAACTTTCCTGTTGATGCAAGCAACTCTCTCACTTTCTCTGCTGCTAGTCTGGGAAAGAAGCCTAATTTATACATCGCAGTACAAGGGTGTCGCACCTAAAATAGCAGACCTACAAGCTCACAATGCGTCGTGGATGCGACGCGCTGTGAGCTTGTAGGTCTGTTTTAAAACATTTTGGCTATAAAAATTGCATAATCCTGGATTAAATATAATATAATATAATATAATATAATATAATATAATATAATATAATAATACAAACCAGGGAGGGACTTTATTGTTTTTCAGGTCAAGGACCCCTTAGCTCAGACAGAGATCAAGCAGGGACCCTCGCTGTAGGCTAGGCATTATAGCCTACTGTATCACACAAATATTTGGCAGGCCCCCTGTAATAACCCTGGATTGGGGTCCCTGACTCCCAGTTGAAGACATATAGGCCTACTAATAATGACATAGGCCTTCTATATGATTAGTTATGAAACAATTCTACAATAGCCAGCAGCTTTGTGTTCTCCCAGAATACTATAGGCCTATGTTGGGTTGTTAGACAGAGCCTAGTACTACAGTGAAACAATAAATTGCCTTGAATTTAAATTTCATAAATTTTTAGTCGCTATGTTTTGTAAATTTTGGGATTTGGGCTTGAATCGTGGTGAATCGTGAATCGTATCGCATTGTATCGGGAACGGGTGGATCGCGATGTATCGTATCGGCAGGATTTCAATGTATCGCAATTATATCGTATCGCTGGCAGTGTATCGAGGTCCGTATCGTATCGCCTCAGTGGTCGAGATTCGCATCCCTAGTCTGGACCGATGTGGCGGACACGTTGTATGGGTCACAACGCACTGAACACAGTGCGAAGCAACTCGTTGTGAGCTTGTACATCTGCTATTTTCACTACTTGTTTGGTACAAGGTAGTAATGTCTCTTGGTTCACGGGCTAAAAAGTTTGGGAACCATCATACTTGCTGTTGTAGACAGGTTCACGGGCTAAAATGTTTGCTTGCTGTTGTAGACAGTGGTGTAAAGTAACTAAGTAGATTAACTGAAAAGCTCTGGGAACTGAATGATTTTATGAAACTGGCACTTGTTGTCTGACTGTTGGTACCAAGAAATCCAGACTATATACCGAAAAATACCTGATTTAATATGATTTAATATAGGAAAATACTCGTTTTAGCCGACTTTATACCCGAAAAATAGGGCCCCCATAACTATGGGGGCCACCCCCATAACTATGGGGGCCCTATTTTTCGGCGGCGCCTTAGGCGCCGCTAGAGGGACCCCATAGCTCTCGGAGTATAACTCGAACTCTGCCAACAGTACACAAATGTACACAAAACTACCGCAAACTACACAAAAATACACAAAAGTGGGTAGGGACCAGCACCCAGGGGGTCCCTAGTGGCCGCCCCACCACGGGGGACCCCCAAGGACCCCCACGGACCTCAGCAGCGCTGGAAAAAGCAAATGAAAAAATAAGCGAATCTAGCAGATCTACAAGCTACGTGCTGCTCCACTCCACATGCCGTGGCTTGGCCGGGAAGGGGTCCGCGGACCCCCACTCCTCAGGAAGGGATCAAATTCAGGTTTGTGTGTCTTAGACAGTACATGTGTTTATTATAGATATCTGGCATATGGTTGAAGCATTCCATTTCATTGTGATTATGATATGATTGTGCCATGCTTTCAACAGGTCTGAGCTACAAGCTCACAACGCGTTGCATCGCAATGCGCTTTGAGCTTGCCTTGCCCTTGTAGAACTGCTATTTTCAGAAAGACGTGTATGTTTTATAATATTTTAATTTATATCCGCAAAGTAACTATAGTAACTTCAACTAAGTTTTCAATTAAATGTAGTGGAATAAAAGTTGAATATTTGTATCCCGAGTAGAAGTAAAATTATTGGAAATTGGAATTACTCATGTAAAGTACAAATAACTCAAAATTGGACTTATACCCAACTACCCTAAAGTATACCCAAAACTTCCCAAAGTTGATTGATGGGAAAATATGATCAAATTCAGGTGTGTGTGTCTTAGTATGTGTTTATTAGAGATATCTGGCATATGGTTGAAGCATTCCATTTCATTGTGATCATTATGATATGATTAGTCTATGCCATGCTTTCAACAGGTCTGACTCAAACTCTTTTTTTTCCAAAAAAGAAATGGATAATCAAAATGATGGCAAGCAATAGTGAAGCAAAACAGCATAAATCAGTGTAAGATACATGTTCTGATAAATGCCTGAAATGTGACAAACAATTCCAAAATAATCATGACTGCATTTAGCAGACACTTTTAATTTACAATAAGCAGGCAATACATCAATATAAGCAAGATCATGTCAGTAAATCAACAATCAATCAATCTAGAAAACAACATAGACAAAAAAAAAAACTTAACAGTTTGGCAGCAAGAGTATTTTCAGAGTTCTTGGATTATTAAGGGCTGTCCATACATCATTTTAACCTTTGTGTATCCATAACTCCAGTATATTGTACTTAATTTACTGGGGATCCCTCTGCCTGGGTCTTTACTTGGTCCACTCTTTTTACCCATTGTACAGCAAATGTATTTGTCAAAAATAGATAAGGAAATCTGAAGTCTCAGTTGGAACTCTTAACCCCGTGACCCGATTCCGGGTAAGCGGTTCAAGATGGGTGGATGGATGGATAGCTTATCTAAAAACTCACAATACCATCATGAGCTTGCAGATATGCTATTCATGCGGAATGTTTGCTTTATTACAACATGCCTTGAAAAGGGATAGAGCTCAACTGGTTAAAATTGTTAGGATACCCTTTTCCTTCCATTTGATGTAACATTCTCGGGGGGCCAGGCTCATTGGACATCATTTTGCCATGGACATGAACTTACCCCATGGCCATTTCCTCATTTATGTTTATCTCATTAAGATGTTGGTCAAGGCACAGGGTGGGGTGACACAAGGTGGTTTCCCCTTTCTTGATAATATCAAGATATGTTGGACAGTTATAGACTTGGACCGTGTTCATAAAAAAAGTCATAGGCTATAATTAAAAAAACAGATTGTTTTGTTTGACATCACAATCAGCATATTTTGGATTAATGTACATTGTTTGATATTTAACCACTTGAACAGTCTATAAACTTGACCTTTCACTCTGTACTAAAAGGGATATTCCACTTTCAAAAAAACCTTTTGTCATTGTATGGTCTAATCAGGCTTGTATGAACACCCTGAACAGTTTTTAATTTTCTTCATTCAGTATTTAGATACAGTATGTGATGTAAATGTTACCAGGCCCTCCAGGCTCAGGGCCTCTCCCCACACACACTCATTGTAACTTCAAACTCAATTTTAACCATGATAGATTCATTAAAACACCCATTATTTTTTCTGGTGACTCATACTACCCTCCGAATACGTGAGCAGGCCGTGTTTTTTCCATAACGTTTTTCATGTATTTTTTATATATTTTATTGTATTTAATGTTTTCCATTTTCCCAAAGAATTATTAAAAATACATGAAAAACGTTATGGAAAAAACGGCCTGCTCACGTATTAGGAGGGTAGTATGAGTCACCAGAAAAAATAATGGGTGTTTTTAATGAATCTATCATGGTTAAAATGGAGTTTTGAAGTTACAATGAGTGTGTGTGGGGAGAGGCCCTGAGCCTGGAGGGCCAGATAACATTTACATCAAATATCTAAATATTGAATCAAGCTAATTAAAAACTGTTCAGGGTGTTCATACAAGCCTGATTAGACCATACAATGACAAAAAGTTTTTTGAAAGTGGAATATCCCTTTAAGGCCATGGCTACACGGAGCTGGATATTTGTGAATCTAGACATTTTTTGGTGCTGTTGGGGCTTGCAGCCACACGAAGCTGGATATTTTGGCCGTGAATCTGGATATTTTTCAATCCGGATAAATAAGTGGAGACACTGAAAAATATCTGATACACTGGATCCGTGTAGACATGGAACCCGGATATCTCTGAAGACTTTACTGTGTTTGTGCTTGTTAGACCTAGATATCTTTGTCGTTTGGACCTAGATATTTTTCTATGTGGATATCTGAAAAACCTGGATATATGAAATATCCAGCTCCGTGTAGCCATGGCCTAAGTCTGCTCTTTTCCCCCTCTACACAAAACCTCTTCGGAAATAGCCGATCTACAAGCTCAACGCCTCACAGCACGAGGCATTGTGAGCTTGTAGATCAGCTATGTTTGGCTTAAATTGTCAGATTAAGGGTTCAAGTGGTTAGTGGTTAATATAAAAAAGGAGAAAATATCACAAAGATTTGGAGGACCCCCTGTAGTAACTCTGACACCCTAGGGGTCCTGGACCCCCTGTTGAAGACCCTTGCTCTAGACTGTAGATCAGCTTATTTCTGGGCTGTCACATAATCCACTAGCACAAGACAGCCCTGAGAACAAAGAAGCTACTGGTGAGTCAGGGCACCATCTAGTGGCCAAAGATGGCAGGACATAAAAACAAGTCTTTGGCAGGGAGTGTCCTTAATAAATACCCTCTTTTGCTGTTTTCTTTTTACTTTTTTTTGACACCGCATTACACTGTTGTGGTCACGATTCACCAGGAACCTGTATGAGTACTGGATGTCCTATTTGACAGTGCAGAACATAATTGCCTTGATGCATTAACGAGCAAGACAAATTATACAAATACAACTGTTAAATATAAAATAAATATTGAATCAAGCAATATAGTCTGGGGTGCACACAAATGCCTGATTGGACTAAAAAAAAAAAAATGCTTCAAAATATGTTTTCCAGTGAAATATTCCTTTGGGAATAAAGTTGTCCAGTAGGGGGAGCCACTCAAACTAGTATCACATTCTTTGTGATGTGTCTTGTCTTTTCTGTGTGATTTTTGTTTTTGCCTTCTTTGTCTACATTCATGCTAAAGCTAAAGCTAGGTGGTTGCCAAAATGGTCAAGGTTAATGCTAAAAAAAGTAAACCATGTGGTTTTTGCAACAAATCTTGCATCAAAACTGGATTTCTACAGTGTCAGGACTGCAAGTTGTGCTACCATGCTTCATGTCTGTCTGGATCTGAAAGGGAGGTACAGCCATGGATACCAACAGACATGGATTTTCTCTGCCCCAAATGTGTGGGGCAGCCATTTTCTTTGGAAAGATGCATTGATAGAATATTAAGTGCTGTAGGAGTGGAGGAAATCCAAAAGAGAAGCAAAATTGAGAAGGCTTTGCTTAACCATTACAACGTCAAGCTACCCAGAAGATCCTCCAACAGTGACCAGGCATGTACAGATACCATCTCACTAAAGATCTTGCAAAGGTACCAGCCAAGTCTCATCTCTGACTACAGACCTTTGAAGACAGGAGCAGATGGAAATTGCCTATATCGTGCAATTTCCTTAGCTTGTTTTGGCTCTGAAAAACATCATTTACTCCTGAGAATCCTGACATTGCTTGAAATGGCGGAGCACCCCACCTGGTATGACAACAAGAATGAAGGCTACTGCTCTCCTTTCCGAGACAACCCCTGTTTTGTGCTCGATGACTATGCAAACTACCTGTCCAAAACGGCCTTGCTGGGTAGCTTTTCTGACATGAACCATGTACTTGCTCTAACAGCTGTACTTGGGACACCCATACAGAGCTATTACCCACCTGGTGAGTAAAATTGATATTTTTTTTATGAATTCTTTGTTTTAAATAATGAGTGATCACGTCCTCACTAATGCCAATATTAAGATGGCACAATTTCTGTCTACTCACTGTATCTCATTGGTGGGCTGTTCACAGTTCAGAAGCATGCATACCAATGACATCATCAATGGGGATTCCAAGTTATAGGCCTAGTAACTAAAGAGTTTTTCTTCATGCAATGAATTGAAGCAGTTGTTCTGGCATTAAATAAAATTAAATCGTGATTATTTGACATTATCGCAATTATTTTGTCATAATCGTCATAATCGTGAATGTTGAAAAATGTCAGAAATAGTGGAAATAGCAGATCTACAAGCGCGTTGTGTGCTTGTAGATCGGCTATTTCCACTATCAATGTTATTTTTTAAGTAGTAAGTTGTCGAATTTGTCAGTAATTTCTTAGTGTATTTAGGTTTTGTGTCATATCTGCCATGTGCAACTTCAAAGCCTAAAAGCCAAACAGAAATGTAATATCCCGGGGGGAGTAGCCATTTTATGGCATAAGAAACTTGATCCACTTGTCAGTGTGATTAGACTGGAAGTGGACTGGTGCATAGGCATTCAAATTGTGCATGATAATAATGTTTTTATCATCTTAAATGTTTATACTCCTTACGAATGTCACAAAAACGAGGATGAATACCTTAATAGGCTTGCTTTTATTAGTTCTTATATTAAAGAAAATGAATACACATGTATATATGTCCTTGGTGACATGAATGCTGATATCTCAGACAGCAACTCGATGTTTGGTAAGCATTTAGTGCAATTCTGTAAAGAAAACAAGGTTATCTTGTCCAGCAAGGTGCTGCTGCCAGTAGGCAGTTACACATACATCAGTGAAGCATGGCATTCAACATCCTGGTTGGATCACTGTATATCGACAGCTGATGCTCATGACAGTATAGAGAAGGCTGAGATATTGTATAATATGGCCACAGCTGATCACATGCCTTTCAAAATAACTATAAATGTTAAGGGTCTACCCGAGCTGGCCAGTTATGGTAGTCAAAAACAAGGTGACAAGTTGGACTGGGGAATTTTAAATGAAGATGATTTGCAACACTATAAATCACTAACTGATGTATACTTAAGTAACATTGACATACCAATTGATGCCATTACCTGTGGTAATATTAACTGTAAAGATGATGGCCATTATAGTGAATTGTGTCACATGTATGACAATATAGTAAAATGTTTAATTAATGGGAGCAAACCTTTTAAAAGAAAAAAGATCAAACAACATAATATGAGACCTGGATGGAATGTCCATGTTCATGAGCTACACGTAGAGGCTAAAGAAGCTTTTAAATGTTGGGTGTTAGCAGGTAAACCCAGGCATGGTCCTGAGTGTGAATCTAAGAAGCTTGCAAATGCTAGGTTTAAATATGCTGTACGCTATATTAAGAGAAATGAGCAGGCCATGAGGGCAAATTCTATGGCAAAAAAGCTTCAGAAAAATAATGTTTATGAGTTTTGGAAGGAAGTGAAGGTGGTTAACAACAGTAAGATGCCAATGCCTTCCAGTATTGATGGCACTACTGGGTCCGAAAATATTGCTGAGCTGTGGAGAAGACACTATACAAACATATTTAACTGTGTCAAAAGTGATGTCTTTACTATTGGTGAGGTTACCCACAGTGATGGTGTGATCTTGAGACCTAATGAAGTGAGCAGCCTCATTGAGAAATTGTCTGTTAACAAAGCTTGTGGCCAAGATCAGATAACAGCAGAACATCTGAAGCATGCCAGCCATAGAGTTTCAGTGCTGCTTGCTATGTGTTTTTCAGGGTTGTTGATGCATGGTATACTGCCTGAATCTATGTTGTCTGTCCTGCTAGTGCCAGTAGTTAGAAACAAAACTGGGAAGTTAACAAGTATTGATAATTATAGACCTATTGCACTGGCAAGCATCCTATCCAAGGTATTAGAAGGTATCCTTATGGAGAGGCTCAATGAATATATAGCTACTACTGACAACCAGTTTGGTTTTAAGAAAAAGCATGGAACAGATTTATGTATTTATACACTTAAGGAAATTGTTAGTCAGTACAGAAGATGCAACAGTACAATATTTATGTGTTTTCTCGACGCGTCCCAGGCGTTTGATCGCATCAATCATGGTAAACTGTTTTTAAAACTAAAAGAGCGTGGTGTCCCCTTATATTTAATAAGGATCCTACAGTTTTGGTATACACACCAAACTATGCAAGCCAAGTGGGGAATGTGTACGTCAACTCCATTTCTGGTGACCAATGGCGTTCGCCAGGGAGGAATTCTGTCTCCGGTACTCTTTAATTTGTACATGGACGATCTTTCTAAACAGTTAAATGAGTGTAAAACTGGCTGCATGGTGGGTGATAACCTTATTAATCATATGATTTACGCAGACGATTTGGTAGTACTGTCTCCATACAGTGCTGGCCTACAGCAGCTACTCAGGGTCTGCTCTAAATATGGAAAGAGTTTTGACATAAAGTTTAATTCAAAAAAGAGTGTGGTGATGATCTCTAGAACTAAGGATGATCAGAAGCTCACCTTTCCCTCTTTCTCTTTAGCTGATGAAGTACTGGAGGTGGTTAATAAGTTTAAATACCTGGGTCATGTTATCAGAGATGATCTCTGCGATGACGAAGATGTTCAGCGCCAGTGTTGTAAATTGTATGGTCAAGCCAACATGCTGGCTCGAAAGTTTCATATGTGTACAGACGATGTAAAAATAGCTCTTTTTAAGACATATTGTACTCCATTATATACAGCCCACTTGTGGTGCCGATATAGCAGTGGAAAAATTAAGAAACTTCAGGTGGCATATAATGATGCGTTTAGAATATTTCTGAAACTCCCAAGATGGACGAGTGCTAGTGAAATGTTTGTGACTAGTAACATACCAACATTTCATGCGGTACTGAGGAATTTCATGTTTAAATTTATATGTAGACTCATTGATTCAAAGAATGAATTAATTGTGGTCTTGACAGATATCACACAGAGTGATATAAGATATACATCCTGCTTCTGGAAACACTGGAGGCAATGTGTTTTTAAAAAAAGGAATGTAAACAGTCTGGAACTGTATTTATATGTATTGTTTGTCTGTTTTTTGTATAAATGTTTTTATGGACCATGTGTCTGAAATAAAGTTTATCATCATAATAGTCAATGACAAAAACACAATTAAATCGTTAATCGCCAATTATTTGAGTGACAATTAATCGCCATGTAAAATGTCATATCGTGACAGCCCTATAAACAACAAGTCAATTTGGTTTTAAAGGACTAAACTGCCCATCGATGATGTCACTGGTATGGAGGTTATGTCCATAGCAGTCCTGAGACAAACTGAATATACAGAAATGGTCTCATGAGGATTAGTGAGGACAAACAATATGGGCAGTAATTTACAGATTATAGCTAGATATTAAGCTATAGATAATGCTCTAGTTGTTGTTACCAGTTATGCATTGTTATACTAAGTTATGTTCTCTCCCCCACCCCCCAGTTTCCAGCAACTTCTCTCTGTGCCCCTTCACACTCATGGTGAAAGGAAGAGGAGTTAAAAGTAACAGTACAACTATTCAAATTATGTGGACGTCAGTGTCTTGGAAGCCAACTGACAAACAGCTTTTTGTCAATCATTTTGTGCCGCTAGTGCCTTTTCCGCAGGAGAATGATATTATCGACTTGTCAGTCGATAGCCAGAACAATGACCAGTCAATTTTTTGTGAGGAAGACTTTCCACCCCTTCCCTCTAAAAATAAAATGTTTAAGCCTGTGATCGACTGCCAGACTACTGAGACCACCTGCCAGGGCCCAGTAAGTAATTAGTCAATAAATAATACGTTCAAGTGAATAAATAATAACAATATATTTAATTAAATTTAAACAATAAATGTTTGTCCATAGCAGTCCTCTGAAACAGACTGAATATACAGAAATGGTCTTATGAGGTTTAGTGAGGACAAATGAAGTGGTCGTAAAGCACCAAAACAAAATGAACAGTAATTTATATTAATTACTATAATAGCTAGAACATTATGGATATGCTCTAGTTGTTACCAGCTATATATTGATTGTTATACTAGTTGTTATATATTCTTTTCCCAAAGTTTTCAAGCCTTCCCTCTAAAACTTCGAAGACTGCAATCGACCAGGATGATAGCCAGAACAATGGCCAGTCAATTTTTTGTGAGGAAGACTTTCCACCCCTTCCCTCTAAAAATAAAATGTTTAAGCCTGTGATCGACTGCCAGACTACTGAGACCACCTGCCAGGCCCCAGTAAGTAATTAGTCAATAAATAATACGTTCAAGTGAATAAATAATAACAATATATTTAAATACATTTAAACAATAAATGTTTGTCCATAGCAGTCCTCTGAAACAGACTGAATATACAGAAATGGTCTTATGAGGTTTAGTGAGGACAAATGAAGTGGTCGTAAAGCACCAAAACAAAATGAACAGTAATATATATTAATTACTATAATAGCTAGAACATTATGGATATGCTCTAGTTGTTACCAGCTATATATTGATTGTTATACTAAGTTGTTATATATTCTTTTCCCCAAGTTTTCAAGCCTTCGCTCTAAAACTTCGAAGACTGCAATCGACCAGGATGATATTGAGGAGACATACCAGGGCCCAGTAAGTGCACTACCCTCAGAAACTTCCCGTTTTAAGCAGCACAGTCCATGCCCTGATTTGGAAAATGACATCTATACACACACACACACACACACACACCTGTCACGATTATTACATAATTGTCCAATTATTTTAGATATTCAGAATTTTTAATCATAATAGTTTCCATGGTGAAAATAAAGATGGCAGATCTACAAGCTTACAACGCCTCACTTTGTGACGCATTGTAAGCTTGTAGATCAGCCATTTCCACCTTTTTCAAGAAATGGATTTAAAGTAGAACATTAAAGGGGAAGACCACCCATTTTCAATATTGAACTATGTCATTAATATACCTTAGAGGAGTTGTGTGGAATTGAAAAAAAGTTCCCCCCCTTCTGTGTTGCCTAGAACTGGAAGATTGATTTTGGGGTTTGTATTGTAAAGTACAACTTGATGACATCACACATTGTACTTTACAATACAAACTCCAAAATCAATCCTCCAGTTCTAGGCAACACAGAAGAGGGGGAACTTTTTTTTAAATTTCCACACAACTCCTCTAAGGTATGTTAATGACAGTTCAATATTGAAAATGGGTTCCCCTTTAAATATGTCAGTAACCTGCCCTGTGCAGTTTGGATTCATAATCAGAAATTATGTTAAATCATTAATCGCAATTATTTGTGTGACAATTACATTTGTAATCATGACAGCTCTACTCACAAATGGAGGACGCCAACCTCTACATTTATGAGGACGGAACCACTGGGACAAGATGTGAACCAGAGCTGTACAGTCAAGATCAGCATATGTTTGAAGCCTTTGAGGACAGAACCACTGGGACAAGATGTGAACCAGATCCATACAGTCAAGATCAGCATATGTTTGAAGAGAGAAACGACATACTTGAGGACGGATTCGGTGAGCCCAAGCCAGAACCCATCAAAACAGCCATGTCAGAAGCTCCTAGGACACTTAATGGTAGGTTCATGGACATTAACAGTGTGTTCACCCTGCTGATCGAGCAGCAAGACGACGTTCTATTAAATGTCCCAAAAGGTGTCAAAGAAAATGAATATTTCATAATTGATAACAGATACAACGTCCCCAGAAGGGAGAACAAACAACACAATGTATTTGTTGATGACTGTGGAGTTTGGAACAGCAGTTCAGGAAGCACCACTAAAACATACTTTTTGTGTAACAAAGGGTACCTTACTCATGTACACTGCAGAAATGGTTCATTTGGCTTAATAAAAAGCAAGGTTTTTGAACCCTTTGAACCACAACCAGCAGCAGATGACATCGTTGTGATGTGTCGCTATTACACCAAACTAAAAAGGGATCATAATTTCACCAGACGCATAACCTGGATTGAAAGGCTTCCTGGGGCTTCACCAATTGGCCAATTAGCTGCTGTGTGGGAATACTTGGGCAAGTTTCCTTTGATACCTAGTCACCATGGGAATGGTAAAAACCGTCCTCCACAGTACATCAGGACACCAACTGATGTATATAGGAGTGTGTCCGAGGCAGTGCTGACCCAGACCCCTCGTGAAGTTTATTCACAATTTGTCAGAGAGGATGAGGAAAATTCTCCAAGGGACTTGAAGCAGGTTCAAAATATAAAACAGAAGGTATCAAAGGAAACTAACCCTCCTGGTAACAGGACAAATGTTGCAGATGACATTCAGACTGTCCTCAATATGCTTCAAGACAATAACTATGTCCAACAGGTAATATCACGAAAGGGGAAACCACCTTGTGTGATACTGTACCTTGACCAACAACTTGACGATATTAAGAAATTCTGTTGTGGAGAAGAGGCTACATCTGTATTGGGGGTTGACCGAACGTTTAATTTAGGAGCCTGTTTTCTCACTCTCACAGTGTTGAAAAACCAAACACTTGTGAAAAGAGATACTGGGGAACCACCAATCTTTCTTGGGCCATTGTACCTGGGTGGGTGACGTCGCTGTCCTCGGTGTCAAACATGTATAAATAAAAAATATATTTGTCAAAAACCTTCTGAATATTGTGCAGGACATTAAGCTTTATGTGAACTTACTCAAGATTAAAACATTTCATTCCTCATTTCTTCAGAATCTTCAACCAAACATGGCAAAACTCATATGGTGTGACTGTCCTGACCTTGTTTCTCAAAGTGGGAACTTGAATAAAACTAAGAAAAAGAATTGCTAAAAATCATTTGAAAATGAATTTAGGCTAAAAAAAAATGTCTATTTTGAGCCTATATCTTTTCAAAGTCAAAGCATAATGTTTTCAGTCATTTCTGATCAAAAACATTTTGTCCCCCAACCCAAAATCATTTGGTGTGACACTAGTTTGGAAAAATTAAACAGGCAATTATTTGGACACCTATTGGCTAGAGAGGTCCTTCTTCTGTAAGGCTATTCAGCACTCCCAGCACAACTGCAAGACAGGTGTCTGAGGTGAGTTATGATTTTAACATTTTCATGAAATGCCATCTTGTTGAAACGTTGACAAACTCACCATTCTGGATGTCTTTTGGTGTGACACCTTTTCTTTAAAAAAAGCTTAAGTTATTTGAAGTTTTGGTCATATTTCCATGTAGATCTAGGCTGCTTTGTTATAGCTAGCATGCTGTTAGCATGCTAATGTGTACATAGTAGCCTCAAGGTAAACCTAAATGGAGAAAACAGTAATATGGTGTGACACTTAATCATATGGTGTGACATGTCTGCTTGTCACACCATATGACTTGACTGTCACACCATATGATTTATACTGTATTTAACTACAGATATAACAACAAATAACAAAGTTCCATGTTTCTTTTGTACATTTAAACATTTGTTTTAAACATTTTTACATAAAATGTAATTTAGCTTCATTCAGTGATACTTCAAATTCATCAGACAGAGCAGAAACCCCTTCACAGAAACCTTAACATATTGTTTCAATCTAAACAATATTTTCTGTTTGTCTTAAACTATACATTGCATTTTCTTTTGTCAGCTGGAAAATGACAAGTGCTGAGAGAACGAGAAAGTACAGGGAGAAACTAAACAATGACCCAGCAAGGAGAGAGGAGCCAAAGGGGCGAGACTGCATTTTCTACGAAGAGCAGGAGGTTGTCTGTGGCATAGCAGAACCGCAACAAGGCAGCCGGTTTGCTACCCTCACCAAATACGACTGGCTGATGTACAATACAGTCTAAATGTATAATCTAATCTGATCTAATACTTTTGTACTTTCACTCACTGGACTGGACAGTGGACAGTGTTAAGGTAGGACCCGAGACAAAACTAGCGAAAATAACTGATCTACAAGCTCTCAACACGTTGTGCTGCGAGAGCTTGTAGATCAGCTATTTTCGGAGTTGCGCAACCCAGCACTCTTTAGCTAGTGGAGATGTGGTGTAATGTCATGATTCCTAATTACATTTGTTCAACACAAAATGCTGTGTTCAAGTTCAGGAGACTTCGGAAAAAAGCAATTTACCTGAATGCTGAGTTCTGTTTCCACTAATTGGTGTTAATAAAATGTTGCCTTCAATGCCTTGGCTCCAAGTGTGGCTATGCGCCTTATTGTCCCTTTAGGATCCTTCTGCCGTGGGCCGGCAGAAGACTTAGGTGTGCGTAGCATTCCTGTGCACATCCTCATCATCCATCTACTACTACAATTCTTTCTTATCCCATGTTAAAGCCCTACAATAATATCCTGTTCAGAAATATTAAGGCCATGTTATCCTGGGTAATTGTTTAATCAATCAGTAGTTCAGTTCAGTACTCACTAATAGGTAGGTTAAAACACAGTTTGCTTTGACACATGAAGATATGATCATACGGTGTGACACTAAATCATTTGGTGTGACATTCCAAATAGTGAGAAATCATACCTTTATTAATGATTAAACCAAAAAAATGTTTATGGATTACATAGAGAATATTATCAGGAAGAGTCACAAATATTTGTGTAATTTTAGAGAAAGTTTTGACAGAATACATTTAAAATATGTTGTAAGATCATGAACATGGGCCTCACACAGAGTGTCGATTATGAAAAAAATATACAGATATAATTAATTTTCAAAAAACTATAGTGGATCACTGGTTAGTTATGATAAAGGACTTTGATAAAGTGAGTAACTTAAGAAAGATGTACTCCATTTTCATTTTATGAACAATTATTTTCATGTCACACCATATGACGATTTTAGGCACAAGTACAACAAACTGCTGAATAAAGTCTGATTCCAATAAAATATCTAAAAACAAAATGTATTTCCATAAGGTTGAGAGTGAGTAGAACAAAAGTAAATAACTTTTATGCCTGCAATTTAAAGTTTTTTTAAAAACACATTTTTTGGGGCGTCACGTCACTGACCCACCTACACTGGGATGGCAGCTTTGAGACATACCATGATTTCTTTTCCCACCTAAAATCAAAGTTGTCTGTGGCAAATATCTCAACAGAGATAAACATGAATGAGGACATAGCTATAGGGTCAGATCAAGAACAAGCCATACTCAAAGCTATAAGCTCAAATTTTCCAGTGGCATCACATGTTCTGTGCTCGAGACACATTAAGCAGAATGTCACACATTATCTGCGAGACAAGGTTGGATTGGATGCGAATCAGAGAGCCATTGTTGAAAATAAAATCTTCTTTGCCAATAATGCCCTCATGACAGCAAAAGATAACTTTGAGTTTCAAGAGAGAGTCCTTGACCTTGACACATATATACTGATCAACTGTCCAAAATTCACGTCTTATTTTTCCAAAAAACTTGTCCCCGTTTTAAAGGAAAAGGTCTTGGGGCCGCAAAACAAGATCAGCTGGCTCCCAGAAGGTTGGACAAATAACAATTGTGAGTCAATGAATCACATTATAAAGCTAACAACAGATTGGAAACCTCAAAAACTTCCCGACCTAATTTTAAGACTCCAGTCCATATCTGAGCTGCAGTACTTGGACATGCGGAGAAGCCTGCATGGACAGGGAAACTATAAAGTCAGGAGGGAATTTGCAGGACATGAGGTCTCACAGGCAATATGGGACAGTAAAAGTTCAGAAGAAAAGGAGGCAACATTTCACAAGTTTTTAAAAGCTAAACTTCCACAAAAAACACATACAATAACATCACGAGATGGACATTTGGAGATCCCCTCTGTCCCTCAGCTGGCCAAAAAGCCTGGCCAGAAAAGATCAGCAAGGGCTCAGCGTGTTACAACAAAAAGAAAGAAGACTGTTTCCTAGAAACTATAACCAGTGGGGACATAGGATCCCTAGAGTTCTAGGCATGTTGACTAGTAATAAGTGAGCATTCTGCAAAAAGAGCAGATTTACAAGCTCAAGATGGTGTTGTAAGCTTTTAGATTAGCCATTATCGGCTAATATGTGTTGTACAGGTAGGGGGAGATGGGGACCAAGTATAGAACCCTGGGACCCCAGGCTAATAAGTACCTAAAGTTGAAGAGAATAAACAAAAAACTAAACAGCCATTTTCGGCTAATGTGTGTTGTACAGGTAGGGGGTGAAGGGGACCAAGTATAGAACCCTGGGACCCCAGGCAAATAAGTACCTAGAGTTGAAGTGAATACACAAAAAACTAGACAGTTAAGATAACATTCTAGTGGAGTTTGGCAACGGTTTTGATTACCAAATAAATGGGGAAATGTCCAAGGACATGTGTGAATCTTAACCAGAATGTAAATATGAAAGAAACTCCCACTAAGGCTATGCCTTAAAGGCCCAGTTCACCTCTGGGACAACCAGATCTTATTTTATTGTTGTTTGGGACATGAGCATCACAATCCTGAGTTATCTTTTGTGTTCAATCTGTGTTTTGAGATATTTTAGTATTTCAGCATGAATGATGATGCATTTTGCATCATATGATGCAGCAACTGTATACATACATTTTCAAACTGTTCACCCCTATGGCCCTACTGTATCTGTTGTGTGCAATTACTGTACCACACAATCTGTTCATGTGTCATGAGGCATTCAAATTGAGAAACCAATCGTTTTGGGGAATTGTAATACACTTGAGCAATAAAATGCAATATTTAGGCCTGGATAAAATGGCACAATTTGTTGTTGGCTTTCAATAAACCATTAATTGTTTAAGATTGTCTGTGTTGTATTTGATCCAGGAGCATGTGGACAGCTATAGTAACAAATCGAATGAATGAAAAGCAAGGTGTTTGAAACATTTGACCCACAACCAACAGCAAATTACATTGTTGTGATGTGTGTCATGTGTCGCTTTTATACTAAACTAAAAGGGGATAACAATTTAACCAGACACACAACATGGATTGAAAGGCTTCTTGGGGCTTCACCAATTAGCTGCTGTGTGGGAATACCTGGGTAAGTTTCCTTTGATACCAAGTCACCATGGGAATGGTAAAAACCGTCCTCCACAGTACATCAGGACACCAACTGATGTATATAAGAGTGTAGTATATTCACAATTTGTTAGAGAGGATGAGGAAAATGCACCAAGGGACTTAAAGCAGGTACAAAATATAAAACAAAGGTATCAAAGGAAACAAACCCTCCTGGTAACAGGACAAAATGTTGCAGATGACATTCAGACACTCAGCTATGTTCAACAGATAAAGGAGTAACCGCCTTGTTTTCCTTTACCTTTTCCAATAGCTGAATAAGGTTAGGAGATACTGTTGTAGAGAACAGCAACATCGGTATTGGGGTGAACACAACTTTTAATTTAGGAGCCTGTTCTCATTATTTGTTTTTGCACCCAGCAGTTGCCTGCCAAACAGTATATATATACGTCCTACCATTTTTGGCCACTGGGTGGTGGTCTTCACTTATAAATGAGACCTCTCTTGGCTGTCTGTTTATCTTCAAATGGATTACTACTGGGGTTTATTATATTTTTTCTGCCAACTGCAAGGGGACCATGGACATCCTCTAAGTAATTTTTCTTTTTTGCCGTCAGAAAAAAAAAAAAAAAAAAAAAAAAACAGAGCAAATGGGTTAAGTTAAAACAAGAAAAAAAATGTTGGTAAATAGTCTAAATACATACTGGGGAGCCACTTCTTTATCTTAGACTGAAATGGCATTATGATCTTGGTTTCACCCTTCTAACTGGAATGTTCAGATATCACCTTTAACTTTCCAGGTGATCTGTTCCAGTTAAATCACAATTTACACACATCGACCACATGAGGTAAAGTATTTACCACTCAAACACTGTTCCCATTTCGAGGAGTGAAAAGGATAAGGTATGTTACAGTATCTGGTAGGATTCAGAGTTCCAAGGATAAATATGAAGTTGGGTGTCAGTGTGAGGGTTCCAGGTGGGTTCCAAATCGATAAGTATCAATCAGAGTCCCAAGTTCCAGTGGGATTTGTGTGTGTGTGGTGGGGAAATGGGAATACCGCATCTTAGAGTGGGGGGAGTCTGCAGGAGTCGGCCTACCACACCATAGATTGGTGTAGAATCTGTCCATCTGTCCAGTTGTTGTTGGAATACTCGCCGTCACCCTCTCCTGGTGTGGAAGCTCGCCAAGAGTCGCCATCAATTGGAGAGGTCAACTGGAAAAGGATCCAACAAAAACAGAAATCCAATCAGTATCACTATATACTGTATGAGCGTGTCTGTACTCTATTAACCCATGGCTCATTTAACTAATTTAGACCTGGAACGCATTTATCATGTTAGGCTTGAACAACTTTGACCATTATTTTATGTTTTAGTTATTAAAAATAGTAGATCTGCAAGCTCACATCGTGGATCAAAGTGCAGCGCTGCAAGCTTGTAGATCTGCTATTCTTCTGCCAAGTCTTAAATATTTTGACCCGATTATATAAACTAGCCCTTACCCGTTCAAAGATATGAGCTCCGAAATGATGTGCAGTGTGTGGGTTATTATGGGATGTGCACTGTGCACACAGTATATGAGGGATGGAAAGTAACTTAAACTGGTGCTTGCATGATAATATGTAGGAGCATCAATGTAAGAAATTTCGTTTCGTTTAATGGCTATAGAGATACTGTGTACCGATCTGCATGATTTTTGGACAACATCTGTAACGGGGCAAGACAAACGACCCCCCGCCCGCCCACCTGCCTGCCCACCCGCCTACACACACACACACACACACACACACACACACACACACACACACACACACACACACACACACACACACACACACACACACACACACAGAGCTGGTTAAACATGTTGCCTCATGCTAGATGCACAATAGACATGCCTCAAGCTAGATGCAGAATAGATATAGATACACCATGAAAAAGCTAATATACAGCATATGATTTGTGAAAGTGACAAACGGGCTTCACAGTTATGTCAGGTGTGTTCATATGCTAATGGTGATGCGATTTCAGATGAATTGCTCCAGCCACTGATGAGAAACGCTGTTTCAGACAGACACTCAGACAGACAGACAGACAGACATTCGGAAAATTATATGTTTGATATATTATATATTATATGTTTTGAGCCAAACTAGAATATGTTCATTAGTTTTCCTCAATGAAAAGATTGTAATATTCCATGCTGCATGCACAAAAACAGGAATGAATAGACAACAATGTGTGGCATCTGCAAAATAAATTAAGTAAATAGTAATTACAGTAACCAATAACAAATCTGACATCTGCATTACTGCATACATGGACATGCATTACTGTAGGCTACACATATTCACAATGAAATACTCAGCCTTCAGCCTGACAATGCTTGACCATAAGCAGCATGCATAGCCTCCAACACCGTTTCCCAAACAATGTGTCTGGACCCATTTGAGGGTCGCAGACAAATCTTTATGGGTCCCTTAAGTTTTTTAAATTATGATTATCATTATGATTATTACATTTTCAATAAACATTCTGGTAATTTCATTAAAGAAAACAAAGAAAATCTAAGAAATTACATAAGCAAAAAAATATGAGTATTTATAATAAATGAAAAAAAAAAAAAAATCTACAAGCTCACAACGCCCCAGAGCAATCTCTTGGGTTGAGTCACAAGCTAAAATGTTTGGGAACCACTGGTCTACAATATGAAATTATAGACACAATATAGGATGAAATTAATGCCCTACTACTATTACAACACGTTCTCATCCCTACCGCGTATCACGCAAGACGCCCCGTCAAGTTGCCTCACTGCGTCTTGTCTAAACTTCAAAGGAGCCCAAAGGCCTCCATTTCAGACGCTTTAAGTCATGCTCTCCGCCTCCCACTCTTTCAGTCGCCTAGCGAGGTAACCATGGCAACGCGTCAACGGAGCGCTTGGAGCGCTTCATTTTCAGAACCGGGATGCTGTTTTGATCATGTATCAAAACAGCATCCCGGTTCTGCAACTGAGAGCTCCATTGTCAGAACCGGGATGCTGTTTTGATCGTGTTTTAAATGCACCAGATCACACACCATGAACCACCCACAGAATCCTGTAATTTTTCTGTGCATTTCAATACTAGATTTGTAATTTTTCGATGGCTAGATGGCTTAGAAAGGACAACGTTTATATTCTTTCCAAATATAAAATCAAGGTAGGTTGCAGGAACACACTTCCTAATGAGTCACAGAGAATGACGTTTGGTAGGCCAATCAGAGGTGGGTAAGGGCGGGTCTTCTCGGGAAGGTCGTGTTTTTGATTGGCTAATAGTGCCTGTCAGCATTGCTTTCACACAACACTGTGTGTGAGGATGAGGCTTTGTTTGTTTACAGTTTACACATGCACGCATGCATGCAGTGCCTGGCTGGTAGGAAGCTCACGGAGAGCCACGGATAACGTTTTGTCTTCTATTGCAAAGTCCATTCAGGTAAGAGTAAATACATTGTTAAATCCATCACTAATGTTAGGATGTGGTAGCCAATTGGGATGCGTGTGTTTGTTTCACTGTTTGATTGTCTGCTTTCTTGGGACATTTAATGCTAATGCTGTTGCTAAGCTGATTTAAACAACTACAAGCTAAAACAGGGGTCTTCAACGTTTTCAGGCCAGGGACCCCTTAGCTGAGAGAGAGATGAAGCAGGGACCCCTTAGCTGAGAGAGAGATGAAGCAGGGACCCCTTATGTGAGAGAGAGATGAATCAGGGACCCCTTAGTTGAGAGAGAGATGAAGCAGGGACCCCTTAGTTGAGAGAGAGATGAAGCAAGGACCACTTAGCTGAGAGAAAGATGAAGCAGGGACCCCTTAGCTGAGAGAGATAAAGCAGGGACCCCTTAGCTGAGACAGAGATGAAGCAGGGACCCCCTAGCTGAGAGAGATAAAGCAAGGACCCCTTGAGATGAAGCAGGGATCCCTTAGCTGAGAGATAAAGCAGGGACCCCTTAGCTGAGAGAGATGAAGCAGGGACCCCCCACTACACCAAGCCTATTTGCCAAAAATAGCAGATCTACAAGCTCTCAACATGGGAGGCGTTGAGAGCTTGTAGATCTGCAATTTTTATCTTAAGTTCCCCTCAAAATAGGGATTGAACCCCCAAGTTGTTAATTATCCTATCACACAAAGATTTGGCGCCCCCCCCCCAGGGCCCCTATAGTAACTCTGAGGACCCCCTGATGAAGACCCCTGCTTTATAGCCTATGCCCCCCCCCCCACATCCTTATTGATAGGACAGTAGACTGACAGGAAATGCAGATATACAGTACATAGCAATGCATATATAATAATAGTAGATATATAAGCTGCCGTGCTGCGAGTTTGTAGATGTGCTAATTTTGAAGATCCTTGAGCATCATGGTTAGAGTGCATATGCTATGGAATAAACTAGTTTATTGTCCTGCACAGACGTGCAGGACACACTACCCTGACACCAAGTGACCAACTGGCCCACTATGAGCCTGTAGACATCTATTTTTTGAGTATGACGCGTGTAGATCTGCTTTCTTGGACATTTCTGTAGTCAATCAATTACCTGGTTATTACATCTATTATGATATGTAAATGCAACCCAATCATATTCTGATTGGGTTGCATATGATGATTTTTTTAACCTAGTGTTCAGGTGTATGGCTCTTAAATTTAAATTTATGTAATTGAATTCTATTGGTTCATTAACTAATTGATTGTTGACACCCACCATGGAATATGACCTATTTATAGGCTCCAATGCCACTCACTTGTAACTTGAGAAAGCCCTGTTGGGTGAAACGTTGTCGGTTGAAATTAAAAAACGTGAGAGCATTATACGTGTGCGGACATTATCCTTTATTCATTGTTTCCTGGATCCAGCACCGTATACACATTTTGGGGATGTGCATATGCTATTCCTTTGTTCTGTGTGTGTATTCTCCTCAGAATAGGGATGCGAGGGTTCATGTTGTTAATCTGAAAGAATGATCATTTCACACAAAAAGTGCTGCGAGCTTGTTGATCTGCTGTTTTTGAAGAAAATAAATTAGTGCAAGTTTTAATCTCTTTTAAAAGCGAACATTTGTAACACAACTCCCTGCACTCTCTAACACTGAGAGTGCACAAATGGAACCAAATGGATTTGGTTCCATTTGTACTTTGTCAAAGTTAAGGGGAGACCTTCAAATTTGTCGTACTGGTCGGGCCAGCGGTTAACAGCAGCAGACTCTTGTAGTTCTGGTGTGAACAGTTTTTGCACTGTTTTAGTAAAAATGTTTAGTCTAAACTCAATTCCACTCTCATATATTCATATAGGTTGATGGAGGATGGGATTCCGTCATCTTATGAGGACCTAACTGGAGCATAGCTGGTACAACCTGCAGGGAGCCTCTGCTAAGACACTGCGAATATACACCCAAGCCCTGGTCTTCTCTGCAGCGGATTACTGTGCCCCAGTCTGGAGCAGAACCCCCGTGCATGGCAAGGTTGATGTGGCTATCAACAGTGCCCTCCGTATCATAACTGGATGCCCGAAGCCTAGCCTACCCCAGTGTCCCTCTTGCCATTCGTCATGGGAATAGCCACGGCCGGCTGCCTCCCACGTCCTGAGATGCTGGCATGGCTATATGCGACACCGATGAAATGAAACTAGCTTTTACTTTTTCCTCCACGTCGCTGACTCCAGTTGCAGGAGCGCGTTGTGCAGAGCTTTGTTCAAAATAGCTGAGGAACACACTGGAACAATGTTGACGGACATCTTTTCCTATGTTGGATTGGATTAATACCCTTGGTGTCAATGCGTTGGAAACGTGGAGGTTTTACCTGCCTTTTTTGCTTTGATGCCGCCTTTTGTGGACCTGCTTTTACCTGCGGCTATGTGGACCATAACACCATGTACATACATACATACTGCTGCTAAGTGGACCTAATCTCATACATACATACATACATGAACTTTACACTTTGAATACGGTACATCATCATTGGCAGGATCTGCTGGTAGGGCTCTGGGTGGCATAATAGCAAAAAAACAAACAGCTGGGTGATCTGGGATATGCTGCTTACTCCAAACTATTTCACACGTGTGTTTGCCCTGTCATGGACTATTATGGCAGGTGTATGGGGCTCAAACACAAATATGAAAAGGGCAAATGGTCCAAAATAGAGCGATACAGTATTTCCTAGGTGTGCATACATTTGCCCAGGTATTGGCAATAACAGGAGATATGGGATGGGAACCGTGTGAAGTAAGGTGGAAGGGCAGCATGGTAGCCTATTGGAATAGATTAATCAGAATGCCAGAAAATAGAGTTGCCAAGAAAATATTTATTTGGGATGTATCAATAAAAGGTGCATGGGCATTGGGCAAGTACTGTGGATGAGATGCCCCTGCACCTTGAAACTGGTAGATACAGAGGAGTAGTGGAGGAAGAGGGGGTTTGTATTTATTGTGACATAAATGATATTGAGAATGAGTTCCACTTTATGTTCTACTGCCCTTTGTATCATGAGCTACGTCAAAGACTGTTTAATAAGTGTAAAAACCTAGATTTGATATGGTTAAGTGACGCAGAGAGACTTTGTTGGATTTTTGAACACAAGATATTTGCACTGGCAGAATATTTAGAGAAAGCATGGGACAAACAGACAAAGAAAACATATATGTAAGGTATATTTATTTTGTTTTGTCATTTTCTTTTCTTTTCTTTATAATATTATTGTTGTGCACTGTGTGCAGTTTCCAATAATGGAATGTGGTATTGTTTATTCATGTTTGGTGTCTTATAAGCTCGCAAGGGATGGGTCTTTTCGAAGTATACCATGACACGAAAAAAATAAATAATAATAACCGGTTATGCTTAACGGTTACACGGTTAATTTTCATAATAATATGATCGCATTGTCCTGGTCCTGGATACTGATGATAGCCAAAGATATTATTATGCCAAGGTACTATATTAGTGTTGTGTTGGTGGTGAAGGTTTTCCATGAGGTGATTTATATAACCAGAATACACTGTGCCCGTTTGTCTTCTCATTCTGTATGCCCATGGCAAAGAGCATTTTTACTAAAATGTCCACCTGCTGGACAGGTTATTCAATGATTGGAATTGATTAATTCAGAATCAAGCATTCAACTAAGCTGTGAGTTAGATGATGAACATGTTTCCCCTCTCTCTGCCCTGTTTTTTTCCTGAAAATAAGTACACCTGTAGAATGTGACCACAATGATTTTGATTCACAGAACAAAAAAATTGTAATACAATCATGAAATCATGTTTTCATTCCCACTTCAGTTCTAGGACACTTCGTAGCAACACCAGTGCATATTACCAGTACACAGGATGCCAAAACATGTAATGTGTGATGTATATGTGCCAAGAACAATAAATTCCAGGAATATGTATCATGTCTTTGTGTTTATTGATAATGAAATATAGCTATGTATTCAAGCAAATTGTGCTGTTACATTATGTCATACATACGTACATGTTAGTACAGTAGGTGTATAATCCAGCTATATTTGCAGACTAAATGTGCTTTACAGTAACAAGGACAGAGATCACCAGGCAGGGAGTTTCACTGCCAACAGCAAATACCTGGTTGTGATACTGTAGTGTTATATTGTAGTAATAGTGTGTTATTACTGTCATATTACATAGTGATACAACCTTTCTGACATGATATGATATAGTACTATTGTCAGTTTGGTTTTCATCATAGCTTTCCATCAACTGGACTATACTGTATATGAGGCAGATATGTGTACAGCAGGGTTCCCCAATTAGTTTTCCCCAAGGTCCGAATTATGTCTAGGATACCAAGCCGAGGGCCACAACATTGCAGGGGGTGACGGTGGTGTTCCCACTACTCCAGCGACAGTTTTCGTCGTTGTCAGGTGAAAATCTTGAATGTCTAAAACTGTTCGTTTTGAATTTATCATATTAAAAATGATTTAAACTAGTGAAAACAGCCGATCTACAAGCACACAACGCTTCGCGTTGCGAGGCGGCGTTGTGTGCTTGTAGATCTGCTGTTTTCACTACTTTTGTGCGACGGCCTTGTATGATTTACGAAAGAACGTACAAATTTGGAGATACGAGATTTCCACCCGACAACGACGATATACTAGCTTTGTTGCTGCTCTTATACCACCATTATTACTGGGGTTGGTGTGGGCCAGACAGTAGCCCCCCGCGGGCTGCAAATGGCTCGCGGGCCGCCTATTGGGGAACCCTGGTGTACAGTATCAGATGTATGAACAGTTAGAAAGATGTTAAATCAACAGCATCTGTCAGCAGTGAAACAGCAGTTAACTTAAGCAGGCAACTGAACTGTCTTGCTTCTGGAGCCCTGGTAGCCAGGCCCTGGACTGCTCAAGCTGCGGCAAGCACCAAGAACTAGAGGCAAGAAAATTGAATATGGGAGCCAACCCAGGGTAAAGCACTGGAGGGGCAAGAAGTACCACATGCTGTAGATGCACTGTGCGACAGCTTATAGCTAACAACACTGTAGATTTCAGGGTTTAGGTTTCTCAAACCTTCAAAGTTCAAGGTCTCCTCTTAACTCTGACAGTGTACAAATGAGCCAAATGAACCCTAACAAGTCCATTTGGGTTCCATTTGTACACTGTCAGAGTTACAGATTAGTATGGGTCAATTTGGACCCCCCTAAAGGAACCCACAGTGTCCCTGGAATCCACTTTGAGAAACACTGCTGCTCTAGGTTAGGGTTAGGGTTAAGTTTAGGGTTAGATTTAGGGTTAGGGTTACTGTGACGTCAGACCACTCTAACAGAATGGGTTTGCCACTCTGATAAAAGTCAGATATTGATCATAGTGTAGGCCTCACCAAGAGGCATTCCTTGTACGGTGGCACCTACTGTAATATAGACGATCTACAAGATCACTACGGGTTGCTGATGCTACTCATTTTGAGCTTGTGTGGATTGGTTCTTTTCAGGAAGTGGTGATTCCAGGGACTCTTTACGGACTAAGTTCCTTTAGGGGGGTCCAACTTGACCCATACTAATCTGTAACTGTTCATACATCTGATACTGTACACCAGGGTTCCCCAATAGGCGGCCCGCGGGCCATTTGCAGCCCGCGGGGGGCTACTGTCTGGCCCACACCAACCCCAGTAATAATGGTGGTATAAGAGCAGCAACAAAGCTAGTATATCGTCGTTGTCGGGTGGAAATCTCGTATCTCCAAATTTGTACGTTCTTTCGTAAATCATACAAGGCCGTCGCACAAAAGTAGTGAAAACAGCAGATCTACAAGCACACAACGCCGCCTCGCAACGCGAAGCGTTGTGTGCTTGTAGATCGGCTGTTTTCACTAGTTTAAATCATTTTTAATATGATAAATTCAAAACGAACAGTTTTAGACATTCAAGATTTTCACCTGACAACGACGAAAACTGTCGCTGGAGTAGTGGGAACACCACCGTCACCCCCTGCAATGTTGTGGCCCTCGGCTTGGTATCCTAGACATAATTCGGCCCTTGGGGAAAACTAATTGGGGAACCCTGCTGTACACATATCTGCCTCATATACAGTATAGTCCAGTTGATGGAAAGCTATGATGAAAACCAAACTGACAATAGTACTATATCATATCATGTCAGAAAGGTTGTATCACTATGTAATATGACAGTAATAACACACTATTACTACAATATAACACTACAGTATCACAACCAGGTATTTGCTGTTGGCAGTGAAACTCCCTGCCTGGTGATCTCTGTCCTTGTTACTGTAAAGCACATCAAAGGGGATTCCAGACGGTACGCGGTCACCGCCTGCTAGTAATTCATTTTCAACGGGAGGTGGGCGGCTTTTTCAGCCGCGCAGCGAAGTTTTGGGGCGGCGAGGAGAGCGGGCGCGGCCCCGTGAAATCCCCCGCGAGCGTGCTCGTTTGTGCATGCGTACGCAGGCGGTGAGAGATGGATTGTGTTCATCTTTGTGAAATACCGCGCGGCGTTTAATCACTGAACGAGTGTGTTTGTGTCTCACCGCGGTGCGGCCACCGCTGATCCTAGCGGCAGCCCCGACGGCAACCGCCTGCCGTGTGTAGAGCACCTTAGTCTGCAAATATAGCTGGATTATACACCTACTGTACTAACATGTACGTATGTATGACATACTGTAACAGCACAATTTGCTTGAATACATAGCTATATTTCATTATCAATAAACACAAAGACATGATACATATTCCTGGAATTTATTGTTCTTGGCACATATACATCACACATTACATGTTTTGGCATCCTGTGTACTGGTAATATGCACTGGTGTTGCTACGAAGTGTCCTAGAACTGAAGTGGGAATGAAAACATGATTTCATGATTGTATTACAATTTTTTTGTTCTGTGAATCAAAATCATTGTGGTCACATTCTACAGGTGTACTTATTTTCAGGAAAAAAACAGGGCAGAGAGAGGGGAAACATGTTCATCATCTAACTCACAGCTTAGTTGAATGCTTGATTCTGAATTAATCAATTCCAATCATTGAATAACCTGTCCAGCAGGTGGACATTTTAGTAAAAATGCTCTTTGCCATGGGCATACAGAATGAGAAGACAAACGGGCACAGTGTATTCTGGTTATATAAATCACCTCATGGAAAACCTTCACCACCAACACAACACTAATATAGTACCTTGGCATAATAATATCTTTGGCTATCATCAGTATCCAGGACCAGGACAATGCGATCATATTATTATGAAAATTAACCGTGTAACCGTTAAGCATAACCGGTTATTATTATTTATTTTTTTCGTGTCATGGTATACTTCGAAAAGACCCATCCCTTGCGAGCTTATAAGACACCAAACATGAATAAACAATACCACATTCCATTATTGGAAACTGCACACAGTGCACAACAATAATATTATAAAGAAAAGAAAAGAAAATGACAAAACAAAATAAATATACCTTACATATATGTTTTCTTTGTCTGTTTGTCCCATGCTTTCTCTAAATATTCTGCCAGTGCAAATATCTTGTGTTCAAAAATCCAACAAAGTCTCTCTGCGTCACTTAACCATATCAAATCTAGGTTTTTACACTTATTAAACAGTCTTTGACGTAGCTCATGATACAAAGGGCAGTAGAACATAAAGTGGAACTCATTCTCAATATCATTTATGTCACAATAAATACAAACCCCCTCTTCCTCCACTACTCCTCTGTATCTACCAGTTTCAAGGTGCAGGGGCATCTCATCCACAGTACTTGCCCAATGCCCATGCACCTTTTATTGATACATCCCAAATAAATATTTTCTTGGCAACTCTATTTTCTGGCATTCTGATTAATCTATTCCAATAGGCTACCATGCTGCCCTTCCACCTTACTTCACACGGTTCCCATCCCATATCTCCTGTTATTGCCAATACCTGGGCAAATGTATGCACACCTAGGAAATACTGTATCGCTCTATTTTGGACCATTTGCCCTTTTCATATTTGTGTTTGAGCCCCATACACCTGCCATAATAGTCCATGACAGGGCAAACACACGTGTGAAATAGTTTGGAGTAAGCAGCATATCCCAGATCACCCAGCTGTTTGTTTTTTTGCTATTATGCCACCCAGAGCCCTACCAGCAGATCCTGCCAATGATGATGTACCGTATTCAAAGTGTAAAGTTCATGTATGTATGTATGTATGAGATTAGGTCCACTTAGCAGCAGTATGTATGTATGTACATGGTGTTATGGTCCACATAGCCGCAGGTAAAAGCAGGTCCACAAAAGGCGGCATCAAAGCAAAAAAGGCAGGTAAAACCTCCACGTTTCCAACGCATTGACACCAAGGGTATTAATCCAATCCAACATAGGAAAAGATGTCCGTCAACATTGTTCCAGTGTGTTCCTCAGCTATTTTGAACAAAGCTCTGCACAACGCGCTCCTGCAACTGGAGTCAGCGACGTGGAGGAAAAAGTAAAAGCTAGTTTCATTTCATCGGTGTCGCATATAGCCATGCCAGCATCTCAGGACGTGGGAGGCAGCCGGCCGTGGCTATTCCCATGACGAATGGCAAGAGGGACACTGGGGTAGGCTAGGCTTCGGGCATCCAGTTATGATACGGAGGGCACTGTTGATAGCCACATCAACCTTGCCATGCACGGGGGTTCTGCTCCAGACTGGGGCACAGTAATCCGCTGCAGAGAAGACCAGGGCTTGGGTGTATATTCGCAGTGTCTTAGCAGAGGCTCCCTGCAGGTTGTACCAGCTATGCTCCAGTTAGGTCCTCATAAGATGACGGAATCCCATCCTCCATCAACCTATATGAATATATGAGAGTGGAATTGAGTTTAGACTAAACATTTTTACTAAAACAGTGCAAAAACTGTTCACACCAGAACTACAAGAGTCTGCTGCTGTTAACCGCTGGCCCGACCAGTACGACAAATTTGAAGGTCTCCCCTTAACTTTGACAAAGTACAAATGGAACCAAATCCATTTGGTTCCATTTGTGCACTCTCAGTGTTAGAGAGTGCAGGGAGTTGTGTTACAAATGTTCGCTTTTAAAAGAGATTAAAACTTGCACTAATTTATTTTCTTCAAAAACAGCAGATCAACAAGCTCGCAGCACTTTTTGTGTGAAATGATCATTCTTTCAGATTAACAACATGAACCCTCGCATCCCTATTCTGAGGAGAATACACACACAGAACAAAGGAATAGCATATGCACATCCCCAAAATGTGTATACGGTGCTGGATCCAGGAAACAATGAATAAAGGATAATGTCCGCACACGTATAATGCTCTCCCGTTTTTTAATTTCAACCAACAACGTTTCGCCCAACAGGGCTTTCTCAAGTTACAAGTGAGTGGCATTGGAGCCTATAAATAGGTCATATTCCATGGTGGGTGTCAACAATCAATTAGTTAATGAACCAATAGAATTCAATTACATAAATTTAAATTTAAGAGCCATACACCTGAACACTAGGTTAAAAAATCATCATATGCAACCCAATCAGAATATGATTGGGTTGCATTTACATATCACAAAGCATGAACATGTTACATACAAAGAGATACATATAATTCTAGGTTATATCTTTAATACAACACACACACACACACACACACACACACACACACACACACACACACACACACACACACACACACACAGTTTAGATTAATTCCTATGGAGTGTGCTATATTGTATAGTCACTATAAAAAGTTAATAGATGTAATAACCAGGTAATTGATTGACTACAGAAATGTCCAAGAAAGCAGATCTACACGCGTCATACTCAAAAAATAGATGTCTACAGGCTCATAGTGGGCCAGTTGGTCACTTGGTGTCAGGGTAGTGTGTCCTGCACGTCTGTGCAGGACAATAAACTAGTTTATTCCATAGCATATGCACTCTAACCATGATGCTCAAGGATCTTCAAAATTAGCACATCTACAAACTCGCAGCACGGCAGCTTATATATCTACTATTATTATATATGCATTGCTATGTACTGTATATCTGCATTTCCTGTCAGTCTACTGTCCTATCAATAAGGATGTGGGGGGGGGGCATAGGCTATAAAGCAGGGGTCTTCATCAGGGGGTCCTCAGAGTTACTATAGGGGCCCTGGGGGGGGGGGGGGGGGGGGGGGGGGGGTCGCCAAATCTTTGTGTGATAGGATAATTAACAACTTGGGGGTTCAATCCCTATTTTGAGGGGAACTTAAGACAAAAATTGCAGATCTACAAGCTCTCAACGCCTCCCATGTTGAGAGCTTGTAGATCTGCTATTGTTGGCAAATAGGCTTGGTGTAGTGGGGGGTCCCTGCTTCATCTCTCTCAGCTAAGGGGTCCCTGCTTTATCTCTCAGCTAAGGGATCCCTGCTTCATCTCAAGGGGTCCTTGCTTTATCTATCTCAGCTAGGGGGTCCCTGCTTCATCTCTGTCTCAGCTAAGGGGTCCCTGCTTTATCTCTCTCAGCTAAGGGGTCCCTGCTTCATCTTTCTCTCAGCTAAGTGGTCCTTGCTTCATCTCTCTCTCAACTAAGGGGTCCCTGCTTCATCTCTCTCTCAACTAAGGGGTCCCTGATTCATCTCTCTCTCACATAAGGGGTCCCTGCTTCATCTCTCTCTCAGCTAAGGGGTCCCTGCTTCATCTCTCTCTCAGCTAAGGGGTCCCTGGCCTGAAAACGTTGAAGACCCCTGTTTTAGCTTGTAGTTGTTTAAATCAGCTTAGCAACAGCATTAGCATTAAATGTCCCAAGAAAGCAGACAATCAAACAGTGAAACAAACACACGCATCCCAATTGGCTACCACATCCTAACATTAGTGATGGATTTAACAATGTATTTACTCTTACCTGAATGGACTTTGCAATAGAAGACAAAACGTTATCCGTGGCTCTCCGTGAGCTTCCTACCAGCCAGGCACTGCATGCATGCGTGCATGTGTAAACTGTAAACAAACAAAGCCTCATCCTCACACACAGTGTTGTGTGAAAGCAATGCTGACAGGCACTATTAGCCAATCAAAAACACGACCTTCCCGAGAAGACCCGCCCTTACCCACCTCTGATTGGCCTACCAAACGTCATTCTCTGTGACTCATTAGGAAGTGTGTTCCTGCAACCTACCTTGATTTTATATTTGGAAAGAATATAAACGTTGTCCTTTCTAAGCCATCTAGCCATCGAAAAATTACAAATCTAGTATTGAAATGCACAGAAAAATTACAGGATTCTGTGGGTGGTTCATGGTGTGTGATCTGGTGCATTTAAAACACGATCAAAACAGCATCCCGGTTCTGACAATGGAGCTCTCCGTTGCAGAACCGGGATGCTGGTTTGATACACGTGTGTAACAGCATCCCGGTTCTGACAATGGTGCGCTAGGGAGCGCTCCATTGACGCGTTGCCATGGTAACCTCACTAGCACGACTGAAAGAGTGGGCGGAGAGCCAACAGCCACTGCTGCTTGAATGAACGCAAGGAGCCCATTCCTCCTGCTTCTTGAATGAACGCCACGGCTCATGAGCCGGTCTTGGAGCTTCTTGAATGAACGCCATGGGCATATGTGTCAGCACGTCAACCCTCTGACGAACAGGGTATGATAATGTGTTGACTATTAACTGAGAATAAATGTCAATAATATCAACAATCTGTCAATTGCATAGTAATCATGTATTCAAGCAATTCAAAATGATCATGATTTATTTTTTAACATAAATGTGGAAAATGGCAACAAGTTTTTTTTATTCTTTTTTTATCTTTATTTTTTATTTTTTATCAAGCAATAATTTCAGTGTTTTTAGCTGGTCTTTGCCAGAGGAAGTGAAGATACAAAGGATGGATGATTGGACACATACTACGGCAGGACCACAACAATGACTGCAACATAGCAATGACATGGGCACCAGAAGGACATGGGCACCAGAAGGACATGGGCACCAGGAGTGGAAATGAAGAAAAGGAAGACCAAGACCACTTGGAGGCGTACTGTCGAGAAAGAAAGATAAGGATCAGATGAAAATCATGGTCTTAAAGGAGGCCTACAGACCAAAATAATACCCCCCCTGAATGAGAATGTTTCCCCAGACCTTCTTACCTGGTTAGGTTGATTTGCTTAAATTTTGCCCCTGTCCAGAGATTTGTAGATTAGTCCCATCAGCTAAAACGGTAGCTATAGCTTTTATACAAAAGCGCCCATTTAGGCCGCCTCAAAAGTATTTTTTTTTTTATGAATCGATCAGACATGCTTCCAACACACACCACACACGGTGGTTTAGCCTGTGAAGGGTTAATAGTTTGTTTACTGGGACAGAGCAGCACCGGACGCTATTAATCCTACCGTAGGAGACGCCGTTTGAAGGAGCGCTCGTTTTATTGTCCACGACATTGCAAGCGGCGCGAAGGCCAGCGGACCTTGGTCCTGCTCTTCGCCCCCGAGCGCCGCAGGTGCGAGTGGCCGCGAAGAGCGGGCCAGGGCCGCGCGGCCGGCGGAGCGCCGCGCGAGTTACGAAGCCGTGGTGAATGCAATCGTTATATTTATGCCCAGGCCGTAAGGCCTGGGCAAGCCCACGATAAACGCCCTGTCCACGATAAACGCATTCACACCCGCCCGCGCAGTCCAAGTGACCACAGCCGAGCGCTCCAGAACTCCGCTCCAGCCAATCACAGGCCGCGCTTTCTAATTCATGCACACGCGTCTCCTATGGTAGGAACATTCGCGCACCGGACACTGCAGCTGGGAGCTCTCGCGAGATTCTCGCGATACTTCCGCTCCCAGCTCTCTGTCTGGAGCTGGGCAGGAAGTCACCTAGACCGCTTGTTTTGTTTACATTGGATGCACGAGCACAGCGACTCTTCTCATTCACTCTACTGGATTACAGCGAACAACAGACTTTTATTTGCGCAAATAATTTATTCAATAATGGCCGGTACTGAAGATGACTTTGAATTGAATCTTGATGTTGAAGATTTTGAGTATGGAGACGAACCATACATGTTCGAACCACAATATACTGCAGAGGAGCTTCGTCAACGGGAGGAGATGAGGCTTGAGCAGGCAGCAAATGTTCCAGTCGACGGAGAAGAGGATCGAACGCAAGGCTTATTTTGGTGTCATTGTGGAAATTGCGTTGTAATGCCATTACAAATCGAATGTAACTGCTGCACAAATTGGCCTTATTGGCACTGGTGACCAGACAATTGGTATGAGGACTCCGACCAAACAGAGGAAGAAACTACAGATGCAGATGATGGAGCTGTACGTCTTGTTCGCTGTATCACAGAGATTGAGGGTCTACCTCATTTACTAGATAGAACCGTCTTGGAAACTTTTTTTTTATCCAAAAGAATAAACTTTGAGCAACGCCCACAGCCTGCAGGAGACGATGGACATCTATCGATAGAGTAAGTAGTCAACATCATTGTGTTCTACGAAATTGTTTACCTAACACAGCTATCAATAAGCTTGTAGCGCGTAGCGCAAGGGTGCTCAAACTTTATTGAATTGAGAGCTCAACATGTTCTACCCAGTACACCCCTGAATAGTAGCAGCGCTGGCATTACATACGCGATAAACACAACACAAAGGGAAATAGGGGGGGGGGGGGGGGGGGGGGTGGGTTCTGGAAGTGGTAGGTTTCGGGTTCTTTGTTGTGATGCTACTGGCTCTTGAAAACACAGCATTGTGTTGTTGGGGTTTGCCTACTGTAAAGCTTTGAAGGTAGATGACAGGCCCTTATTGATGTCTAATAATTAAAGTAACTTTTAGTCTAGTGACAAACGCCAAGAAGACCGATTTTTAAAATTAAATATCTTCCTTTATATTTAATTTATATGGCATTTCATGTGGTCTACCTGAAAGCCTGGTCATCATTTCTTTATCTTTATCAATGGTGCCATTGTGTAAAATACAAACGGCATGTCAATATTTATATCTACTGATGCTTCTCCCTCATTCAAGGTTGGCTGAATGTATCAATGCATTGAATATTACATTACTAACATTTGCATATTGAGTGTTTTAATCCAACAACTCAACCTGATTATTTATCAAGCTATAGTGAAGAATGCAAATACATTATCCTTTTTGCACTGTTTGAATGTGTTTCTAAAACATTTTTTTCTTCTTCCCCAGACAGTGTCGTTTAGCCGGCTACAGAATCTGCCTTGATTGGATCTTGAGAGGAGAAGTACTGGGAAGACATAACAGAGTTTGTTTACCTGCTTGTTTGGTATCAAATGTGCGTTCTCGATTTCCTTCACAATCTGGTTTGTATCGGGGCTTCTTAGAAGAGGCTGGAGATCTCACACAAGGATTTTGATACAGAATGATATGGACATGAGCCTATCTGAACAAGGCTGGGATGGGTCCCAAAGTCCTAATAGCTTTCTACTGTATAGAGGCACCACATCCTGACTTGCAGCTTCACTGCTTTGTATGACGGCTGCACAGACCTCAACCATGCAATCTCCCTCAAATCCAAGACCTGTACAATGAACGCTGTGTATAAAAAGGCCAGGGAATCATCAGAGAGCTACTCCATCCCAATCACAGCCTGTTCAAGATGTTGCCGCATGGAAAACGACTATGCAGCATGGAAAACGACTATGCAGTCACCAAGCTACTAGCAACAGACTGTAAACAATCAGGCACATGAACAAACTGTCAAAGACGAGAACGGTCATGGGCTAAAATAATTGCTAGCCCAGGTACGTAGAGTATTGCTAGGCCCCCCCCCCCCCCCCCCAATGCCATCCCACTCATCCCATAACTGCACTATTATGTTCGAGCCTCAACTACAGTACATCATAGTTACTGTGTGTCTGAACTGCACCTACTGTACATAAATATATATACTGTGAATTTTTTAATTATACTGACCTGTTGCTCATCCAACACACTGTGATTTAAAAAAAAAAAAAGGTTAAAGTACATTAGCTATTACGGGAGAATAATGCCATTGGTGTATACAATACACCCAACTTTATGCACATGTACAGCTGAGGATGCTGTTATCATTCTCTTAGATTTTTTCCAAGTGCACTCTTCTCCAATTCATTATTACTCATTATTTTATCTTTAGATGTGGTGTTTTTGATGTTCAGCTTTTTCTGAAAGGAAGCCAAAAAAGAATAATTTGTACTCGCCTTATTGGTTCTAGTAATTGCACAAATGAATAATAAATGTCATCTTTTTGAATTTCTTGTTCTTATTTTAAATCACCTGAATTGTTCTTGTCCATCCTTATCCTACATTTGCCATAACAGCTAATGATGTTGGCTTAGGTCAAAAAGCACAAATTCAAATCATATGTCAACTGACATGGAGCAAATTTGTATTCATTTGGTTTAAATCTAAATGCTTCTCAAACTTCACTTCAAAATCTATTATGCCCACTGCTTGATGAGCTGTTAGTGCCATCACATTTATGTATAGTAAACATGTTGTCAAAATGAGTTCCTTCTGCCAATCTGGACTTATTCCTATGGTAATAAATACAATCCAGAATAACCTGATTAATCTTGTAATATTCAACTCACACTGGTTATCCCACCAGCTTGTGCTGGTCTGTTTGTATTATCCCATTCAACAAGTGTTTTATCTAGCTTGTGACTCTCTTGTCAGAAATCACATTAAAAAAAGAATAGTATACAGTTTATATTGTTTAAAAAATGCTGCCACCTACTGGACAAAACGAAAATCTATTTGGCAGTAGAATAGAAAAGCTGTAGACATGACTTTTTATCTGCATAACTCGTAATGTTACTGATAGTTTGTTTGGTCACGTCATGATTATAGTTATGGCTTTACTTCTTTATTTTAAACATTAGACATACACTATTACTGATATTTCTATTGTAGGTAGGAAGATAAAAGCAATTGGCAAAAAAAATATATTCTCTTTACACATATAAAATAAATTCAATGCGTATAGACATGGAGATTAGTCGAGGTATAGAAAAATAAATACATTAGAATACATATGTTGCCCACATTTTTATTGATAGAAGGCACTGTATGAGTTTGGGACATTTTCAATACAGATTAAAAAACGAACAGTAAAGACAGATTATAGAGTTGATTTAGACAGATGACTGAAACAATATTTTAGCTGCAGTAGTCATTAGTGTATTTGTTCATTGAAGGACGACATATTCAACTAGGCAATTAAAAGCCTGTATTATCTGTAGTTGTTTGATGTGCAAAACATTTTCTTAGGTTGTGGTGGGGCTCAGTCAGTTTAAAATAAAAACCTGCAGCCAGCAAATGTTGTTGGTTCAATTTAGTCAAAGAATTCTGGATCTGGTGCAGTGCTGTGATGTTTGAATCTTTGTAATAGTGAAGCCCTGGCCTGCAATTCTAATTTATCAGGCATGGGAGTTTTTGCAACATTTGGCCTTGGTAACGTTTTCTGCGTAGGTCGCTTCTTTTTCGGGTCCTCCAGAGGCTCCAGGGCTGCTTTTATCATGACGCGATCAACCAGTTTCAT